>NW_026294413.1:66527570-66792570 GCF_007827085.1 Peromyscus californicus insignis
CTTCTTGACTCGGCCTTCTACGACGTATTAGGGTAACAAGTGTGCACCACAACCATGCCCATCCTCAAAAGGATTAACTTTTTTACATTTTTTCAGTTCTTAGCAAAAGGACTTGTCTAAAACAACATACTCTGCCATTTTCCAAAGCTCAACTGTATCTAGGAGTAGTTTTTTATTTTTAAAGATTTTATTTTTAAATTATGTATCTATGTGTGTATGTGCACATGAGTGCTGTGACCATGAAAGCCAGAAGAGCTTTACATACCCATGGAGCTGTAGTTAGGTGTTTGTGAGCTGCCCAAACCACTGAGCCACCTCTCCAGCCTCATAGGACAGCTTTTGGGGTATCTACTGTTGTGTACAGTGCTAGCTAGCCCCTGGTGGTGAGCGAGGACTGTTGGAGGCACCCTGTGTTGCTCTGTTGTCGGCCTGTGTTGTTTTCTCCTGGGAATTCTGCTTCGTCTGTGATGCTGTGTGTCTTCTGACTTCACCAAGAGCACATTGTTATCTGTGGTTGTTGGCATCACAGCTGGCCAGCGGGTAAGTGGCCGTCTGGATTGGCACCATAGCATGGTTTTGCTCACTTCAGTCACAGCGTGTGGTGCCTGCCCTGTTTTAAGTCAGGTGCCTCTGTGTCTGTCATCTCTCTAGAACATGTTTCTTGGCAAGCACCCGTATCTTCTTGTTCCCCTAGCTGAGGTCCCTCCAGAGGTCCACTCCTTAGCAAGGGTGCCTCGAATACTCATGCTGCTGCCGAGGTTGCTGTCCTCTTTCAGACATCCACCTTCCCAAAGTCCCACAGATGCACCCACTTTATCCACTGCCACCACCAGGATTCCATGCTCTCCTAGACGGGAGAGGGACTGCTACACTCAAACTCTGAACAGAATCACCTTACGTCAGAAGTCATACAGGCTAAACGCTCAGACCCTCAAGCTGGGGTGAACAGGACTGTGCTTTAAACACAGGGCACCAGGCTTGGCTGGTGAAGGCAGGAATAGGTCTCCTGTTTCTTCTTCCAGCCCCTTTACACAGTGTTAGAGCACACTAGATGAGTGACATCATCAAACCTAAGGGCATTGACTGAGAGCAACAGATTCAGTCCCACAAGTTTTCATTACTAATCAATGAAAATGTTTCTTGAGTGTCTACCGGACTTAGCTTGGGCCCTTTGTCAGTACAGTGGACATAAAGACACTGCTCTGTTAACTTTGTAGCACTGGCTACAGGTTGAAATGAGGAGAGATGGTTCAACAGTTAGGAGCTCTAGCTATGCAAGCCTGAGAACCAAATTGTAGGTCCTAGCACCCATGTGAAAATAGCATAGTCCTGCGCATACCTGTAACTCCAGCATTGATGGGGGTGAGGACTAGGGGGTGGAGGGTGCTGGAGTGGAGGGGTAGTCAGAAGGTTGAGCAAGAGACCCTCCCTCCTAGGAATAGGTGGAGAGTGATAGAGGAGGACATCAAACACCCTCCTCTGGCTTCTGTGTGTGCACACAGGCACACACGTCACACACATACCCCTTCCACATATACCTCACATACATGCACATACATACATCTCATACACATGCATGCATACACACACATACCTCACACACACATACATACACATATGCGCCTCACTTACACATACACACACATATACACAAATAGAGATGGGAAAAGAAGTAAAGAAGAACTTTAATGCAAAAATAACTACAAATACAAATTCTTCATTTTCACTATGTCCCTTTGTCCCAGGGAAAGGACCTAAGACCCAGGGCCTGCTAATCATTCATTTATTCATTCATTCATTCTCATAGTGCCCATGCCAGGCACTGTACTGGGTGTATTCTTGAAGATGGAACTACAACACAGACAAACAAAAAATTGAAACCTAATCTACATTCTTGAAAATTCTTATAGGACTGATATTTTCTTATAAACATCTCAGTGAAGATGGGTAGCATTCGGCTAATAAATATACATACACATAATATGAATTTTGAAGGGGGTTGGTTTCCTGAGATGGGGGCCTTGAACTCACGATCCCCCTGCTTCAGCGGCCTGAGTTCTGTGATTGAAGTCGTGCCCCACCATACCCAGCTTGTCTACTAATGTTTTTGGTGTCAGAAGTTGAACTCAGAACCTCTGTTTATGCTAGCCAAGTGCTCTACTATTTGACTGTACCCTAAACAAACCCACATATGCACTTATATTAAGGACCCCCCTTTCCACTCCGCTGTTGGCTTTCTTGATGGGAGATAAAACATCAGGACTGTGGATCAACAGAGGCGTGTGTCAGTCACAAGGTGATACTATCCCTGTGTTCTCACAGGCAGTCAACACAGACTCCAGAAGTGGGTGAGGTTTCCCCGACATCAAGTAAATTGTGAATTCCACAACAGCAGACACTGGCTGGGGGCTGTAAGTCAGATCTGCAAAGATCTGTTTACCTGCCAGGGGACAGAGTCTGATCAATCTTGTGGACGTTGGACACACCCCCTTTGGCTGCTCTCCCACTCCTACACTTTTTCCAGAAGTTCCTGCTTTCTTTACACTTCTGTTTGTTTGTTTTTGAGACAAGGTGTTGTTCCTGGAACTATGTAGACCAGGCGGGATTCCTACACAATATCCTCCTGCCCCTTGGTGCTGTGATTTACAGTTGTGGACCATGCCTGATTTCTCTCCACACTTCTTCCTATGAATCGGGGTCTCCACAGTCAGATGACTGCCTTTGATTAGTTTGTTCCATACTGGTTTATTGGAAAGCATATGACAAAGGCTGAGGATGAAGAGATGTATGGGCGGAGGTGTGGGGGAAGGGACCGAAGCTTCCAGACCCTCCCTGGGCTTACACCCTCCCCAGTTTCCCACCTGTCTAGAGGTGCAGAAGGTCATCTGAACCCTGTCCTTTGGGTTGTTGGGGAGACTTCACTGAGTAAGTGTGGTTGAAGCAAGGACGACAGTGTTGAAATGTGGTTGGACAAAAAGGGTCTGATGTCACAGCAGCAGCTTGGGTGGGTACCAGTCAGACTCCGGGGCTTCAGTAGGCTGCTCGGCTGCTCCATGCGGCATTCTTTCCTCTAGGGCATGGGCAAGACTCTTCTGGAATGAGGAGTATTTACTATCTGTCAGGAGAGGTTAGAGGATTTCTTTATGGGCAGCTAAAGGCAGGAGAACATTAAGTCTCTATGGCAGTCTTGGGGAAGGAACTGTGGATCAATAGCCATGGGAGGAAACCAGTACCCGTGTCTTAATATCACACATAGCTATGCTCGAGACTCTCAGTTTTGTGTGGCCTTGTGAGGCAGGCCATCACTGGGTCCCTGCCCTGCCTTCTTGCTACTTTCTTTCGTTATTTATTTATTTTTTGTTTTTTTCGAAACAGGGTTTCTCTGTGTAGCTTTGCGCTTTTCCTGGAACTCACTCTGTAGACCAGGCTGGCCTCGAACTCACAGAGATCCACCTGGCTCTGCCTCCCAAGTGCTGGAATTAAAGGCGTTCACCACCACCGCCCAGCCCCTCTTGCTACTTACAAGGAAACATCATGGCTTTGGTGAGCTCCCATTTAAGACCCTGGTCCAATGACTGTCTCTCTGCCCTACAGGCACACACCATATGAAGCTTGATTAGTTTTTTTTTTTTTTGGAGACTGGGAAAGAAGGATGGTGATGCCAACCATTCATGTTGACACAGACTACTAGCATTGGTTGGAGTGACTATATTTGTATTAGATATTTTTAATCTTATTTTGTTATGTTTTAAAACAAGTCTCACATAGCCCAGGCTGGTATCAAACTCCTGATACATTTGTCTCTAGCTCCCAAGTGCTGGGATTATGGGTGTTTACCCCCATGCCTGGCTTGCAGTAGAAGTCTCGACCCACCAAAACCACCAAATAAGGCCATTAAAGAGAAATCAGCGTGGTTTCATTTTTTTTTTCCAAAAAGAAAACAAAGTATTCAATATGTAACAGGCAGAATTAGGACTCTCTCTTTACGAAGGTGAATGAGGGATGTGGTACATATATACTCTCAGCATTTGGGAGGTAGAGGCAAGAGGATCTCCAAAACTTTAAGGCCAGTTTGGTCTACGTATCCAATTCCAGGTCAGCCAGGGCTGTCCAGCTAGATTCTATCCCAAACAAAATAACACAAACAAATGGGCTGGGAATGGGAGAGCTTCTCTAGACTGCCGAGGGCCGAGTGCCACACAGCACCAGGCATGCTGGTGCATGCCTCTAACCTCAGCAACTGGGGGGTGGAAGCTACACAGTGGGGCCACCCGGGATGCAGGAGGTGTTGTCTCGGATAAAGTGGGGTGTGTGCTCTCTTTGGTGGCATAGGTGAGGATGACAGATCGAGTGGAGACTAAAAGAATGAGGAGAGAAACAAGCATGGCATCTGATTGTCAACATTAAATAAACATGGTGTGGCTGTAAAATGGATTTTTAACTTAACGCAAATAATAAAGTGTCTTCTTTAAAATGTAGCAGCTGGGTGTGGTGGCACAGCCCTGCAATCCCAGCACTCCGGAGGCAGAGATGGGGTTTGCCTGGGCTACAGAGTGAGTTCTGGAGTAGCCTGGGCTACAGAATAAGATCCTGGTCTACTGTGGTTGGGCAGCTTTTTTTTTTTTTTTTTTTTTTAACCAGCTTGTAGCCAGGTGTCACAGCGCATACATGTAATCCTAACATTTGGGAGGTGGAAGGTGGAGTCAGGAGGATCAGGAGTTAATGGTCATCCTCAGCTACACAGTAAGGTAGCCTGAGCCACATGAGATCCTGTGTGAACACATACACACACTCCCCAAACAAAAACCACCCTACAAAAACAAAAGAAGTCTCAGTAATGTGTATTTCAAAATGTTACCTCTCTTGAAGCTCCAGCAGCACAATGGTTTAGCCCATGGCACTTAGACAAATGTCACCTCTTCCTCCTGAGAAATACTAGAGATGCCATAAACCAATAGCATAAATAGAGATGTGAGTGAACTATTTTTATTGTATTCTTTTTTTCATGTCAAGCATCTAAATTCTAAATAAATGGTTTCATAAAAGACACAAAAATATTCCTGGAACGAGGATGGGAGTAGATGCTTGGAGGAACAGCACTGTGCCACCCTTGCCTCTGAGGTTCTGTGACATCACCCGAGGCAGGATTGCTTTTTTTTAAAAGCAGCCAGCACTAATCTCTATAAGCAGAACACCTAAGCTCCAGGAACTGACCGCTCGGTACGCTGTGCCCTGCTGCTCCCCGCCGACTGCCTAGTATGCTGTGCCCTGCTGTTTGCCTTGGGAAGGTCTCTGGGTGTAATTTGTTTTGGATCATTGTGGGGACCTCCAGGCTAGCAGAATGAGCACATGTAATATACTTAAACAAAACAAAATAATAACTTTCATTTGATTTTTAGGGGAATTGAGCCCCATTTGTTTGGCTGAGATGTTGAGGGTTGAAAATGAAGTCCAACAGTACATCACTTCTGGAGCGGGGAAATCCCTCCTCCCCTTCATTCCTCTCCTTCTTCTCCCCTCTCCCTTCCCCTGTCCACATCTTCAGGAGTGTGGACACAGTCACCTGCCAACTGATCGTTTTTAAGGGTTGTGCTCGTGGGGAGAACACCGAAGAGAAAGAAATGCCAACATCAAGGCTGCCACACATTCTGCATCCCGCTCTCGTCTCCAGCCCTGTAGTGACTCTCCCCTGTCTCTGTCTGCTTCCCTCCCTGGCCTTCCTGAGGTGTCGTTCCCCGCCCCCTCCCGTTAAAACCAGCTCCGAGAACCATGTTGTGAGCAACGTACCTTAAATGCTGCAGCCTTCTGGGTTTTCTTGGAAAGCACATTGACACTTTCGTCCAGATATCTTACATGAGTCACGGGATGCTCTTTACCTTGTGTGGAGTGACTGGGTGGGGCAGGGCAGGGTGGGGGTCATTAAAAAAACAAAAACCTCAATAAAATTTCATCTGTGTCTTTCATGGCAGCCATCTGTGGGAATGTGTGTCCTGTGGCCAGTGGCAAGACTTGACAAGCAGGCACTTACTTACCTTGTGCTCAGCTCTCTCTGGGAATCGTCCAGTGAGCTGACCTACCGTGACTGTGCAGATTCTCCAAAGTACAGTCCTGATCCGTTTTCAATAACCCAGCTAGCTTTTACTACAGATGAGACACTGACATTTGCCTGTGATTTACTTTTTTTTTTTTTTTGGTTTTTCGAGACAGGGTTTCTCTGTGTAGTTTTGGCGCCTTTCCTGGAACTCACTCTGTAGCCCAGGCTGGCCTTGAACTCACAGAGATCCGCCTGCCTCTGCCTCCCGAGTGCTGGGATTAAAGGCGTGCGCCACCACCGCCCGGCTGTGATTTGCTTTTTAAAACATTGTAATTAAAAATGTCCCGCCCAGTTTCTTCAGTTTGAGAAGGGAAGGACAAGTCAGTGGTGAAGTTCAGCCTCCCCTCTTAGCTGCAGCTACTGCCTGGACCTGGAAGCTAGAAAGAGTTGGCTGTGGCTCTGCTGCCAGGCCCTAGGTTTGATCCCCAACACCGAGTAAAGCATGCATGGTGACTTATGCCTGGGATCCCAGAGAGGTAGAAACAAGAAGGTCAGGAGTTCCAAGTCAGCCTTGGTTATGTAATGAGTGGGAGGCTAGCCTGGGCTACGGGACTCTGCCTCAAACTAAGGGAGGAAGCTGATTTTGACAACCATTAAGAGTTGTGTGAGGGAAGTTTTGTCATCATTTACTTCCCAAGTGTTCACCGTTTGGTTTTTGCTTGCCTAAATCTAGGCATGCCTGTGATGTTGGTGGTGTATGGCCATATTATTTGTGAGATGTGGCATTCCTACTCCCTCAAAACAAATAAACCCAAACAAACAAACAACGGTAAGTCAGCTCTGTAGGGAGGCGTGGTCAGAGTTTAACTAGACAGAGGCAGGCTGCTTGCCGGCAGTGGTGATGGCAGTCACTGGAAATACTTCATACCTGATAGCTTTGTATAGAAATAGGCCCGAGGCAGACGGACTGGGGAAGCAGGAGGGTGTGGATGAGAGATCCAGGGCATGTCCACATTCCTCTGCCATAGTTGTGTGTACCATCTTTGTAGCCTGTAGTGGTAAGTTTCTCCGGTCCGCCCAGCCCCGCGACTGGCAGCCACTTATAAAATAATCACTCAGAGGCTTATATTAATTATGAACTGGATGGTCTATGGCTCAAGCTTCTTGCTAGTTAGCTCTTATAACTTAACCCACAGCAGTATCCCTTCAGGGAAAGGATTGCAGCCCTTGGGGTCTGAGATTCTGATTAAAATGACCCACCCCCTTTTATAGACCTCGGCTACCTTAGTGGATAACAAGGAACCGAGCCTAGCGCGTGACATGGACTGAAGCCTGAGGTCTGTGGCTCCATCCACCGTGTACAACTGGGTTACGACAGCAAGAGCAACCAAACTTCAAGCCAACAGGCCACTGGAAACCCTTACATAATTGTAGAAGGTTTGGGTTTCCTGTGGTTCAAGTTTTCTTGCCTCTGTCATGATCAAACAATCTGGAGAAAGGCATAGAATTTCAGAGGAGAATCTGCAGGGCGGTGCACAATGAGTCCATTCTTTCCCGGCTCATACAAGCCCTGCGTCGGTCTTCACCTCTGGCTTGACTACAAGGCTCCATTTAAACTGAACCCCCCTCACAGACTTAACTGATCCAGGAGTGACTCAATAGAACAGCCAGCTACTGTAGCTCTCTTTCCCGTTTTGATAAGGGGACAGAACACAATGGGCTTTACAGTTCTTAAATGACTCCATTCTTCGCTTCTGTGTATGAGATGTGATGCTAATGTGATTTTTCCTTGTTAATAAAATTTTCTGTGGCCTGATTATACTCTTAAAAAGTTTTAAAAAGCACAGTGTGGACCCCTTCCCATTTGGATAAAATTAAAAAAATATTTTTTTTCAAAATTTTATTTTATGTGTATGGGCATTTTGCCTGTGTTGTATCTGTGTACCATGTGTGTGCCTGATGCCCACAGAAGCCAGAAGAGGGCATTGAACCCCAGAACTGGTTGTGAGCCACCATGTGGGTGCTGGGAACCGAACCCAGGTCCTCTGCAAGAGCAAGAAATGCTGTTATCTCTGAGTCACCTCTCCAGCCCCCACTTCGTTTGTCTATTTATCTATCTGTTATTTATTTGTTATATATTCTTTTGAGACACAGTGTAGCCCTGTCCCGTCTCAAACTGTCTGTGCAGCAGCAGGTGGCCTTGACCTTCTTGGCTCTCCTGCCTCCACTTCCCTAATGTTGGGGTCCTAGGCTGACTGACAGTTTGTATTTGTGAGGAGTAGACACTGAGTTCATATAGTTGGGCTCTTGACTTTCTTTCCATTACCTTAAATGTTACACAAAGGTCGTGTTCCAGTGAAACTGGCTAGTGATTAGAGCCACTGAAGAGACCAAAGTGCCATTGTGATTGTGTTGATTACTGTGAGTCGCTAGGACAGTGGTTCTCAACCTGTGGGTCATGACCCCACAGGGGGTTGCATATCAGATATCCTGCCTATTGATATTTACATTACGATTCATAACAGTAGCAAAATTACATTTATGAAGTAGTAACAAAATAATGTTATGGTTGGGGGTCACCCCATGAAGAACTGTATTAAAGGGTCCCAGCGTTAGGAAGGTTGAGAACCACTGAGCTAGGAGATGGGGGATCCTGACATGGGAAGAATGCCAAGTGTGGGATGTACCCGCTCTTTTTAAGTAGTGACCATGCACTTTGGAGCTTAAGGAATCACCAGGATGCTTGTGAAAAATGCAGGTACCTCAGTCCCACCTGTATTAGGTCTGGGATGGGGGCCTGAGATTTTGTAGTTAAGGAGTGCTTACTTGATTCTAATCCTTGGCTTCTGGGCCATTGTGAAAAGAAAGTGAGTGTCATGAAGGTGTGTGTGTGGGGTCTCTTGCCTCTCAGGTGAGCAGGGACCCACTTTGCTAAGAATAATCCTCAGTGTGATCCTCATAGGTGCAGAAGGGCACTTCTTCATACATGGCTTCCATCCAGAGCAGAATGTCTATCTCAACCCCAGGTTCCCAGGAACACCCCTTACCTGTGGCCAGCCTGGGCTGTTTGAGATTGCCATCTCAGTCCCACCTAGCCCTGTAATTAGAATTTCAGAGTGTTTGTTATCAGCAGTAATTAATCCAAATTCACTCCCCTATCTTTTCTATCCCATTGCCCACCCCATTTAGTACTTTGCAATTGTTAAAAACAAAGGTCTTTTTCAAAAGGACTCCCAATTAGAATTGGGTCCTGGAGCGCCTCTGGGGAGTTACAGGTGCAAAGTTTGTTCATTGTAGGAGGATGAGATTTTCTCTTGAAGATCCTAGGTGTGATGGTCGGGGCAGATAGGGGAAGTATGCAGTGATGAAAGCACTCAGCTTTATAGCGGTTTGCCGGAGGGCTCCTGTGAGCTCTGGTGTAGGAGCCATCTCCCTGACAGACTTTTTCATCATGAGAATTTTCAGTTGGCAGGTTCCCTGCAGCCTTGGTTCTTAGAAATGGAAGCAGAGTTGCCTCTAGCTGCTGGGCAAGTGCCTTCCTATGGAGCTGACCCCCAGCCCAGGCCTCTTAGGATGAGAATGTTCAGACCTGTCTAAAACCAGTAGCAAGCAAGTCCCTGTGTCAACATCCCTGCCAGGAGTGTTCCCATTCTCTCAGTGGTCTCTTCTGCTCTTAAACTCCTGGACTCCTGGTTTGTTTTATGTGTGTGGGGGGAAGACTGGGTGATCTTTTCTCACCTCTGGTAAGGCCTATAGCTGAGGTTCCATTATCAAAATAGAGACCAATAAGAACACACACATTTACTTAATAAAGTTTTATGTGGCACAGGACTAGTCAGAAGTGAGGATCCAAGAAACTCCATGTGGTTTTACAGCTGGTAAGATGAAGAGTGGACAAAGAGATTCTGACTTAAGGAGTGAGCAAGGCCTTCTGGGTAGATTTTTCCTGTCTGTTTTGCTGTCTTCAAAGCCAAGGTACCCCTTTGCTCTCCTCTGTGTGTCTCAGGGTACCTCCTGCAGAGGGTCTTGTGACCTACTTCTAGGAAAGGCAGAAAACTGTTTCATAGCCTGCTGCAGGGGGGAAGGCCAGGGGAAAAGAGCCAGTAAAACCTCCTGCCTCAACTGTTTTCAGGGTGCCCTGTGCTGGGGTTGTGGGTCCCCAGATCCATCATTTCCAGATTAGTTCGTTCTAGGGACGAAGCAAACACAGCCCAGCTGGTTGTCTTGATCGTAAGTAGTCATCCAAGCGTGTCTCTTTCAGGAATGTGTTCCGGAGAACCTGGAGCTGAAGAAGAAGATTTTTGCCCAGCTGGATCGCATCGTGGATGATAGAGTCATCTTAAGCAGTTCCAGCTCTTGTCTGCTTCCTTCCAAGCTGTTTACAGGCTTGGCGCACGTGAAGCAGTGCATCGTGGCTCATCCTGTGAGTACATTGTTTGTTTTGTTCCTTTGTGGTGTTGGGGATCAAACCCAGGTCCTCTCACATGCTAGTCAAGTACCAAGGTACACTCCAGCCCTGGGCGTGTGATAAGCCTGGGGACTTGATTGTATCTCATTCTTTTTTTAGGGGCAATACATTGCAATGGATCTGCAAGCATCTTGAACTGCTTTATGGAGGTGTCATCCACATGCCACACAATCTGTTAGTCAATTCGGTGGTTTTGCAAACATTTAGGATTGTGCAATATCGTCATTTAAAAAAAGGAATATGATCCAAAATTCCTTGGAATTTTATCTGTGCATCTAAGGTGTCACGGCATAAAACAAGCAGTATTTAATACTTGAACCCTCTGGCACTCATCATGTGGTATAAGGCTAGCTGCTAGGTTAGCAGTCCCATAATAAATCAAAGTGCTGTATTAAAAATGTCCACCCGGGCTGGGGACTGGCTGAGTGGAGAAAGGGTATGTTGTGCAAGCATGAGGGCCTGGGTTTGAATCCCTAGGACCCGTGTAAACTGAGAATAGTAGTGTGTGTGTCTGTAAACCCTGAACTTCTACAGGGAGGTGGGACGCAGAGACAGGCAAACTCCGGAACCTCGAGGGCCAGCTAGCCCTGTGTGTGCAGCTGCAAACAACAGAGACCTTGTCTCAAACAAAGTAGAAGGCAAGGTCTGATACCAGAGTTTGTCATCTGACCTTAGAATGTGGCCGTGGCACAAGTGTGTGCACGTGTGCTCATGCACACACACACACACATAGACACACACAAACACACACAGGATTTTAAAATGTACGTGTCATATAGAAGTTTATAGACATGTCACTTGCCTCGTGCCATTTCCTGAAGGTCATTCACAGGAGGATCAGCTCTGTTAAAATGCAGGTTCTGGGTGTCACTGCCAAAATTCTGATTCGGGGCATCTGAGTTGAAGCCCTCTTCCCCTGCTGCTCCCCCTTTACCCATCCACTGTGACCGACTAAGCACATTTCCTCACCAGGAGCACCTTGTGTGGTCAGCTGGGCCACAGGCTCCGGTTAGCAGGTGAGGGAGGGCTCCATGAGTCTTTGTGAGGGCAGGGACCAAGCATGGCGGTTTAAAGATCACTCGGTGAATGATGCTGGAGTCCTGACCATGAACTCAGCATGACCGTGAAGAACCAGGACAGCCTGTTTGGGTGGGAAAGCTAACTTAGCTCCAGCCATGATAAATAGGATGGCACATTGTGTCATTACCAGCCAAAAGCTACACAGAGAAGCAGGGCCAGCCTGGCTGGGTGGATGGGAACTGTGCTGGAAGCTGAGGTATTGCGTAAGCCAAGGCCGTAGGGCAGGAGCAAGGGAGAGTATGTGGGGTGGGGTCATGATGGCATCGCTGGGAGAGCCCACACACTGAGAGGGGGCAGGAGGAGGTTTGAAGATGAGAGATGGGGAACCCGTGTTAGTTACTTTTCTTGTTGATGTGGCCAAATGTCTGACAGGAAGTGAATTAAGGGAGAGAAGGTTTGTTTTAGCTCTTAGGTTGAGGGGCTAGCATGGCAGAGAAAACATGGTGGAGAGAAGCAAGGAAAAGGCCGGGGGCAGGGTCAGCTGTGAACCCCAAGACCCATTACACAGTGACCATTTCTCACTTTCTCCAGTGAGAAAAACTAAAGGTTCCACAGTCTTCCAGAGCAGCACCAGCAGCTGGGGACCAAGTCTTCAAACCCATGAACTAGTGGGGAGGACAACCTTTTTTTTTTAAAATAAAGATTTATTTATTTTTAGTTTATGTGTTTGGGTGATTTGCCTGCATGTATGTCTGTGTCACATGTATGCCTGGTGTGTGCAGAGACCAGAAGAGGACCCCAGATCCCCCAGAACTGGAGTTACAGACAGCTGTGAGCTATCATGTGGATGCTGGGAATAGGACCTGAGTCCCCTGAAAGAGTAGAGAGTGTGCTCTTAACTGCTGAACCACCTGTCTAGCCCCACATAGCCAGACCATAGCAGCATCCCTTAACCAAAATGCTTGGGACTAAGAGTATTTCAGAATTTGAGTTTTGGAATGTTTACATAGTCTTTATGAATTGAGCATTCTTAATCCAAAAAAAAATTCCCAAATCTGAAAAGCTCTGAAATTTATATTTTTTTTTTTTAAGCACAGTGTCAGAGCTTAAAACATTTCAGATACCCAGACCCTTTGGAGGTGGAGAAGCCTCACCAGCAGGGCTCTAGAGGATCATGAGCGTTACTTTGAAGAACTGTGTGTGTGTCTAGGTACAGAGTAGCAGCACGAAGCCTTGGAAATGCTGCTGTGGCAAAGTCCAGACCTCACGACACAGTACACAGGGCCACATTTGAAGCCTGAGGAGCCGGGGCTAGAATGGGGGCCAGGGAAAGTCTTCTTCCAAAGAAGAGCAGTTGAGTGGAGGTGCTAGACTGGTGGGGTGCAGAAAAGGGATGAGTGACTGGACACCCACGAGATGCTCAGTGTCAAGACGCAGGCAGTCCAGACTTCAGGTTTTGCCATATTGTGAAATAGCTTTGGAAAGAGTGAACCAAATGAACATAGAATGGAAATGGCTACATTCAGTCACAAAACGTGCAGGTGGTATTAGAGTCCAAAGGGACAAGAGCTGAATGCGCCCAGGCATCCAGGCCTGAAGTTGTCTTTTCTCCTGTGATAGGTAGATGTCACAAAAGTCCCTCTGAAAACAGCTCCTGGCTGCTACAGTGGAAGGCATTTGCTTGTAAGAAAGCCACTGATTTCTAATCCATTGTATTGCATTGAAGTTGGTCAAAAAGAAACACTACTTAAATCAAAGACTTCAGAAATCACTTGTATATTCTCAAAAAGACCTTTCCACCTTGTTTAAGCAAAGACAAATGGCATACGGCAAGTCTAGTTGGTAGATAGCTTTCCTAGTGTACATGAGCCCTGGATTCGATCTCTAGCAATGTATGAAACTGGGTGGGGTGGTAAATGCCTGTAACCCCAGCTTTCAGGAGATGGAGGCAGGGGGCTCTTAGGAGCTGGAGGTCATCTTCAGTGGCATGGTGTGTTTGAAGCCTGCCAGGATGTATGAGACCTTCACTTAAACCTAAATAAATACTGAAGACACAATGGTCTTTGGACACAGGACCTGGAGCCAAGCTGGATCTGACTGAAAGCCTCTTCCCTGAGGACTAGCTTTCATGGTATCAGAAGATGTCACACAAGCCTCTAAGGGAGGGAAGCAACCAACAGCCCTGCCCAACTATGATGCCTTTGAACTACAGCAATGACCAGCACGGCACGATAATTCTAAGGGTGTAATAGTGGCACTCATGCCTTGGCAGTAACCAACAGCTGTCTAATTGGACTTATGACCTGTTCAATGAGAGGGAAATCATGCTTGGTACTGGAAACTTAGTCAACTGCTCAGGTCTAGTGAAGTCATGGATCTTCGAGGAAAGCATACGACCACCACTTTACTAAACCAGCATAATTCCTAACTACATTCTAAACGTTTACCCTTATAGTTTTCACTCCACATCAAATGAACTTCTCTTTGCCACAGACAGAGATGATTACAGAAAACCACAGCCAATCAAAATGCAGAGAACAAGAGATCCTGTGGAGCCTAGTCCCAGTGAATACATCTATAGCACAACTCCCGCACCTAAGGCTCTGGGGTCATCGTGGAAGAAGGGGAGCCAGAGAAATAGGAAGTCTGCTGTGACATGACCTAAACATGACCTGAACAAGGATGACACCCATAGACATGCTAACGTGGAAGGGGGAAATCTCACGGGACTTCAACCCTGGACAAAGAGCTATGGGCAACTAAGCGATGCTGAGAGAGTGAGAAATGGTCTTCCCCAGGCAGTGGTCCCCCAGGCGGTTATCCAGTACTGGGCAGTCAGTACTGAAGTGACGATATACATCCGAACAACATGATATGGACTGAGGATGTTGTATTTAGGAATAGAAAAAATAGATAAAGAAAAAGAGGCTATGAATTTGAAAGTGCATGGGAGGGGTTGGAGGGAGGGAAGGGAAGGGAGAAATGGTGTACTTATATTTAATTTCAAAAAATAAAATTATTAAAAACAAAAATAAAGCATAGATAAATACATAAACTAAAACATAAATTCAGCCCTCTCTAAAATCAGGTGTGGTGGTTCACTCCTATAATCCCAGGGTTAAGAACACTGAGGCAGGAAGCTATAGAGTTATTAAAAAAAAAAACCCAAAATACCCAAAAAACAAAAACAGAACAACAAAACAAAATCAAAAGCCACCCCAAATTGATCTACTTAGCGGTAGAGCGTTGCCCAGCTTGCAGAAACCCTAGGTATGAGTGCTAGTAGGACACAAGAAGAGTGTACATGTGCGTGTGCACACACAATCTTTTATTGTTTTTATGAGTTTTTTTTTTCTTTAGCCAAAATTGATGTTAACTAAAGCAAATCAGGTCACCAAAGTGAGCCATCTTTGGATTCTGTCATTCTACGGCATCCAAGGGAGTAGGCAGACTATCTGAAATCATATGGACAGTCCTAAATAGTCAGGAGTCATCCCTAGTCTTTGAGAATCTCCATTTTCTCCCAGTCCCACAGGCCAGACCAGAGTGGCTGAGCTCATGTCCTGAGCCCTATAGTCCTCTGGGATCTTTGCCTGGACAGGAAATCAGATGTCAAGAAGGAGGCCTGGTCATGCCCCTGCAGGGCCCTGGCACAGTGGATATTTGCCTTTGCGATAGGTTTGGCCTCCACCTCCACACAGGGAAGCTCCAGTTGGCAAGTTAGGGCAGCCCCACGTTCCCTCAGGCACGTTTGCTGTGGGGCAGGGCAGGTTTTCTGGTCATCTCTGTTCTAGGGGTGAGTGGAAGGTCCTGAGCAGTGGGTGTGTGCTGTCAGCACTGAGGGCCTCACGTGGGCCTCACTATGGGCTTCCTGGACTGCCTGCCTTTCAGAGGCTGCGGAAGATCTGCTTCATGACGCCCCAAAAAGGAAAGGGTGTTCATGCACCCGCCTTCTCTGTTGTGGCCGTTCTTGCCCTCAGATGTGTTTTAGATCAGCTTCCCTTCTTGGAGGGAGGAAGCCAGAGTTGGTGTTGTGTAGGGGTTGGCTTTAGAGAGACTGGCATGGGGGCACAGAGACCATGTCTGTCTTCCCACAGTGTCAGCCGCCCATCACAGCAGCGGAGCGTTGGACCTATTTTGGCCTCACTTTAAAAAACTTTCCCTTCATCTTTTTTCCTGATCTGTTGTGGGACCAAGGTGTCTGGTGGAGCTAATGGGGCCTCTGGGTGCTCTTTTTCTGTAGGTCAGGTTGCCTAGAAGGAGGCCACAGACTCTGGGATGGACCCAGGTTCCTGGTCAGCTGCAGGGTGTCTCTTCCTGGAGTTGGATAAAGGCCTGCTTTTTTTTTGTATGAAGTGTCCACTGCCACCGTGCTTCCTCCTGTGTGTTAGGCAAGGGCTGTACCACTGAGTACCTCTGACCCTCTTATTTCCACAGCATCTTGCCATGTAGTCCAAGTCATTCTCAAGCTTGAGAGCCCCCTGCCTTAGCCTCTTGGGAGCTGGGATGAAAGGCCAGCTCCGTGTACCTTTTCTGTAGTGGTACCCTCTGGCTGGACACCAAGTTAGTCCCATTGTTTTACACCCTTGGCTGAGGGAGCCCTGTTGTGATGCACACCCCTGCTTCTAGGCTTCCTGGCACCTGGCTGGGGGAGAGCTGATACAGAACATGTTTATAAGGGGGTCTTCAGCTCACTTCCCGGGAAGCTTGAGAGGAGCGGCCACTGTGGTGGCCGGTGGGTGGATAACTGTCCTGCAGTATCTGGAGACCATGGCCCTATTTCCCCATGGAAAGGAGACATCTGTGGGTATTACCAGGGATCACCCTGCCTTGGTTAGACCCATGAGGAGAATACCCACCCTGGGCTGACTTAGAAGTGGTGCCACTGTCTGAAGTCTGCTTCCTCTGTCGTGAGCATTTTGCTCTCTCCTTTCCTCTGTCCACTGTGTGGTCCAAGGCACTATCACTGCTCGTCCCTGACTCCAAATGGATTGATTTCGTTGTCAGAGGCCAAGTGCTGTGGGTGGAGTGACGTCATTCTGCCTGGAGCCTCCTGGAGGGACAGGAGAGCGATCAGGTTCCATCTCAGGAGGTCTGAAGGGTCCAGTGTTTAGTTGTACTACTTTTTTTTTTTTTCTTGAGACTGGGTCTCACTATATAGCCCTAGCTGGCCTGGGACTCTCTGTGTAGACCAGGCTGGCCTCAAAAATCACAGAAGCCTAGCCACTTCTGCCTTGGAGTGCTAGGTGCTAGGATTAAAGGCACACATCACCATGCCTCCTCAGCTGCATGGCTTTTAAACTGTCTGTTGGGGGTCATGCCAGAATTTGGAGCTGGAGGTGGGGAGATCAGAACACTGTTTTTAATTTCTTTAATTAAATTTCTTTTAGTTGTGGTAATCATACCACAAAGTTGACCACTTTAACCATTCTAAGGGGGTGGCTCAGAGGCATTAAACACACTCATACCTTTGTGTTTTTACTGCTCCCCATCTTGGAAAGCTTCCCTTCCTGAAGGAGGCTTACCCCTTAAATATCAGTTCCCTCTCCAGCCTCCACCACTGCACACCCTATGATGTATTAACACAACAGAATGTCCCCATATCAAGAGATGCGTGTCTGTTTTTGCCACCTGTGACATTCACAATGCTGCAAGGACCTGGAGCTTAACTTCTCCAGTTCATCTGGAGGTGTACTTCCATTTTTTATAGTCCTGATTTTCTTATTTGAATAATTTTATATTTATTTATGTGCTCTATGTATGGTGTACACACACACTGAGGTCGTAAGACAGCTTGCAGGAGTTGGTTCTCTCCTCCCAGTATGTGGGCCATAGGGATTAAATTCAGATGGGAGGCTTGGCAGCTGGGACCTTTACCTCCAGATCTGTCCCACTAGCCCCGATAATCTTGATTTTTAAAAGTGTCGTAGGTTCAGTAGTTAAGCGAAACTGGTGATTAAGTTGGGGGCATTGATTTATATAAGTTACTTATTTAAAGTTGAGCCAGGGATATAGCTCAGTGGTAGAGTGCTTGCCTACCATGAGCGAGGCTGTAGGATCGATCCCCAGCACTAAAATGAAAAACACAGACTCATCCTTGTAATACCAGAACCCAGGAAGCTGACAAAGAGAATGTCTGTTGGTTTGAGTCAGTCTGGACTACAGAGTGAGTTTCATATCAACAACTGATTTTTAAAACCAAATAAAATAAAATGAATTTAAAAATAACATAAAAAATAATAAAGCTTGGCCCTGTGGTCACAAGTGTGGGAGACCCATCCCCAATCCCCACCAGCTGCAGCACTCGGGAAAGCAGGCCCTGCACGTCTCCAGGGCAGCACAATAGAACCAACCCTGTTAGTGCAGGTATGAGTGAGCCAGCCCTGAAGTTGTGAACATGGGAGAGCTGTCCCCATTTCCCATCTGGCCCACTCACCCTACAGCTGCCCAGGCCCAGACCAAGGATATGACTTGGCCTGCCCCATCATCCACCTCATCTGTGATCTCCTGGAGCACATGAAGGAACCTGACCTGCAGACCCAAAGCTGCAGGATCTCCACAACACAGGGCGGCAGCAGGGTATCCAGGAGGAGCCCCAGTGAGGGCCCAGCATCGATAGGGTAGTAGAAACCAGAGGCCTCAAACCAGACCAATGACTCTTTGCAATGAACACTTGCAAGTAAAGATATATGGACAAAGGGATTCACAGCATAACTCACTGTGTCACACTGCAGCTTCCATGACAAGATTTTTAAGTCCCCCCTTTTTTCTTTTCCTTTTTTCTCTTAAATTTTGTTTTATTTGGGGGTGTGCAGGGGCAGAGGGCAGATGTGAAGGGACGGGGAAATGAATGGGATCAAGATATATGATGTAAAAGGCACATAAAATAAATAAATTAAAAATAAATAATAATAAAGCTTATCCCTGAGTAGATCATGTGCCTTCTTGAAGTGGTACCTTTTACCTCTCCCCCCACTAGAAGTCATTGTAGAGGATATTTGTGTAATCATCTATGATCAGCAGAGCAAAAGCCATGGAGGGGCTTTCCTCATGGACCAGGTTGTTATAGTACAGGCTGGTTAGGCACTGCTAAGTTGCGTTTTCTTGGGATGTTTGCTAGTTCTTGATGGGGAATAGCCAAGGAACTAAGTGTGAACCGAGAAAACCAGAGCCAAGGACCACACCAGCATCTTCCCTGGGTCCCTCCCACTGATGGGGGCCTTCCTGTCTCCAGCCACCCTGAGGTGTGAGGCTGCCCAGGTGCTGTTGTCTGCGATTTCCAGAACAGAACAGGACTTTAGATTGCCAGAGTGTGGGTGAGATGCACACGGAGGGACCAGGGAAGTACCAAGCCCTGGGAGAGTCTGTTTATGGGGTATTTGAGACAGGAGTTACTCTGTAGCCCAGGCTGGTTTGGAACTCACTATACAGATGAAGCTAGTGTCTACCTGCCCTCTGCCTCAGCCTCCCAGGTTTTGGGGTTACAAGCATGAACCATCACACCTGTCCATCCTGTTCACGTTCTTAACACAGGCAGAGAATGGCCAAGCCTGAGGAGTGTAGGATGGGAAAGTGGTTCTGGACAGTGGGAATGGGTAAAGCTATGTCAATTACTAGTATAGAAACCTTTGTCCTGGGGAGGCTGGAGGGCTTGGAGTCCTCCATAATGTATACAAGATAGCAAGGTGCACCTTGTATGTTCTTTTCAAAAATAAAACGATACAGTTCTGTACTCACCGTCCCCCACCCCCCACCCCCTGTGTATGTATCCCTTTCTCAAGTCTTATCTTTGGATGTGGAAGCTAGGGACCTTTCCAAAGTTGCTCCCATCCCACTTGTCTCTTGACATAGGTGAGGTGGAGTGGACCAGGGCAGCCCCACTGTCAGCCATGGCCTTGACCCTCTTGTTCTTCTCTCCCTCTCACAAGGTCAATCCACCCTATTATGTCCCGCTGGTTGAGCTAATCCCTCACCCAGAGACAGCTCCAGCCACAATGGACAGAACCTATGCCCTGATGAGGGAGATTGGACAGTCCCCAGTGAGAGTCCTGAAGGAGATCGATGGCTTCGTCCTGAACCGCCTGCAGTACGCCATCATCAGCGAGGCCTGGAGACTGGTGGAGGTTCGTGCCCTGTGTCCCTCCCTCCTCCCTTCCCCGTTCCTGCTGGCCTCCATCCCATCTTTCTCCTTCTTCCCTGCGTCCCTGCGTCCCTCCCTCCCTCCCTCTCCTCGTGTCTTCTTCCCCCACTTCCTCCCTTGCCTCCGTGGTTGAGTAGGAAGGGAGTCACTTTCTGGGTCTGTCAGAGTTAGAGGACACCCAGGGTTCCTTGCTCTCTTCTGGAGACCCAGGACATTCCATTTGGAAACAGAATGCAACATAGCAGTTCACCGTCTGAGAGATCCCTCTCTCTAAGTCATTATTTGATAGCAAGACACAGTTGCAAACTTCTCCTGCCCTTCGTACAAAATCACCTGTGTGTGAGGTGTTGCATTTTCCCACAGACCCATTTTTACCTCTTGGTGTCAGAATTTTTCAGGATGAGAAAATACTCTTTTTGTACAAAAAAACTTGTACTCCCTTAAAGAACCCAGCTTATTTCAATAACTGGGGAAAACTGTGATAAATACTAAGCTTGTTAGTAATAGGCTTGTTTTCTTCATTCAAACGTACAGCACCACGTCCATGTAGGTCATAGTGAAGTGTATAAGGGACTGCCTTGTTCTCAGGTGGGGAGGGCAGTGCTTGGCTTGGACCGTCCACACTGGATGTAGTCCCACAGCTCCTTGCAAGTGCACAGGACGGGAAGCAAGAAGCCAGCTGCACCTCACCTTTTGTGGGTGTTAATTTCCTTCCAGTATTTCCTCCAGACTTCAACAGGTGTGCATGATGTATGCGACTCTCCCTGTTAGAGTCATCATGTGACCCTACTGCCCTGTACACTGGGTGCACGCTGTGCTGTGACTCAGTGTTTAAATCTGCCTCCCACTCTACACCTGCCGTGTACGTGCTGGGATCTCACACTCCTTGAATAATGTTTTAGAAATCAATCAGTGTCAGGACATTTTAAAGAAACCCTACATGTAAAATACCTTCTTTGAGGTCTATTTAAAATAGAACAGCAATCTAGTAGACCCAAGAAAAATTTAGTACTACAGTACAACATGGTAAGAAGTGGTGGTGTGGCAATTTTAACTTTTTAGGTTTTTTTTTTTTTTTTTTTTTTTTTTTTTTTTTTTTTTTTTTTTTTTCGAGACAGGGTTTCTCTGTGTAGCCTTGGAGCCTGTCCTGGATCTCGCTCTGTAGACCAGGCTGGCCTAGAACTCACAGAGATCAGCCTGGCTCTGCCTCCCAAGTGTTGTGCCACCACCGCCCAACCTTTAGGGTTTTTTATTTTTATTTATATATATATATTTTTAAATTCAGAGTAATTCTTTACTCTGAATTAAGTCTTGCTTAGTTACTTGAAAGTTATGAACTAACTTTGGAAAGAATGTAGAGACCTGTGTAGGACTTAGGTAGGAGATGTGCACAAACATTGTCTGTGTTTGACCACACAGCGGAACTGATTGTAGATGGGAAGCTCTGGGCAGGGTTGCTGTGTCTCCTTGTACTGTTGGAGGAAAGCACGCTGAAGCGGATGCTCAGTTCACCTCCCTGCAAGCTCCCACCGGCTTGTGCTGTCTGCCTTTTTTCCAGGAAAAGACATGGGAAGGTTGGGGAAGTGTGGCTAGAACCCAAAGTCTTACCTTTCATGTGATTCTAGAAGATAGCCTGTACTCAAGTTCAAAAGTGATCTGCGGACTGTTAGGACTGAACTGCAAGTGTGTCTCCAGCCTGTAGGGGCTCGGGGCTCTCCCCGACAGGAAGGCCGAAGGGATGCAGAGAGCCTAGGGGTGGAATCCGGGAGTGTGCTTCCTGTTACCATAGCAACTTAGCAGCAGCGCCTCCACTCTTCTCCCAGGACCTTGAGCAGGGGAGCCTGGATATTGGCTCTCTGCTGAAACAGTTGCTGGTATGGGCTTCTGTGTGTCTGCATGGACCCCTTCCTGTCTACATGTTTCCAAAGCTGAGTGAGAGGCTGTGGTTCATCTTGAGGTGACTCTAGAGAAATCCTCCCCACAGTTAACTGTGCCAGCTGCAGGATCCCTCTCCCGTAGAAGTGCGTCTGATGCTGTACCTGCCGGGGGTTGGCTAACTATTAATGCCCGACTATTGTGTACATTTTTATGGGAAGGTCTTTGCCTGTGGCCTGGTTCCTCTTCAGCCACTGCAATCAGCAAAGGTTGGAAACCCTCTGCAGAGAGCTGCCCTCCTGCTGCAGATCTGCCTGCTGTGCTCACAGCCTCTGCTCCAGGCAGAGGTTAAGGGACTCCTCACAACTTCAGACAGAGCCTGCTGGACTTAGTTTACATTTTGGGGTGTTCAACTTGATGGGAGTGTTTCAACTTGGATTGGGGATTTTCCCAAGTTTGCTTCAACACTCTAGGGTAATTTTACTATCAAAAAGAGCAGAATTGAGGCTAGTCACAGGCCTTGCAAAGAACCTCCCCGTCTCCCCTCCCTCCCTCTCCCTTCCTTCTCTCCCTTCCTCCCTTCTTCCATATCCCCACTCTCTCTCATCGGCTTTTGGAAACAAGGTCATTTTAAGAAGGCCAGGCTGGTTTGAAACTCATCATACAACCTGTGTGAGCCTCGAACCACTTAATCCTCCGTTACAGACAGGCACCAATGGACTGGCCCAGAGCTTCTCTTTGCACGTAAAGCCTGGGCTGGGTTCCATGTGTGGCTGGAATACCCGGCCCTCAGCCTGGACTGAGAGAACAGAATGAGCTTCCATATGTGAGGTGGCTTCCCCACCTCTCCAGTTCCCCATAGGTGTGCTGTCCCCTTGTTCTCTGGAAAGAGAGAAAGGCTCTTTCTGCTCCACACAAGTCTGGTGCATTCATTGGTGGAACTTGGTTCCTGGTGTAAAGAGCCTCAGAGCTTTTGTCTAGACATCTTGGTGCAAATTTTGTTTACTGTCATCTGTGTGAACTCTGGATAGATCAAAGCCAAGTATGCATGTCCATGTTCTGACCCTACGTTAGGGTCTAGGACAGGGTAAGACAAGTAGTGGGCCTGGATGGAACCCAGACTATTTCTACCCAGCATGGCGGTGTTTTGATGCTGGTGTGGAAAGAGGAAGTTGCCTTGGTGTTCACTGGCTGTGATTCTCAGAGTTACATTGACTTTCTTGGTATGGAGCCAGCCCAGTCTGGAATAACTCTCACTTGCTCATGGACTTTCTTTATATATTTAATCTAAAAGTTTTGCTTTTAATTGATAAGTCATTGTGTTTATTTGTGGAATGCACAGTGGTGTTTGACTCTCCATTCTGTTCTCCGTGTTTGCACTAATACACACTCCCATGTGATATACTGTTTACTTTAGACATTGCTGAGTTCCATTTGTTTATTTTTGCATCTGAATTCATGGCAGATATTTACTGGTAGTTCGTATGCTGTATTATGTGACTTTGATTCCAGGGTAGTTCCCAGTCGTTCTTATCCCGTGTGTTGTGAGCCCTTCGGGGATTGAACAACCCTTTTACAAGGGTCACCTAAGACCATCAGAAAATACAGGTATTTACGTTACAATTCATAACAGCAGCAAAATTACAGTTATGAAGTAGCACTGAAAATGATTTGATGGCTGGGGGTCACCACAGCATGAGGAACTGTATTAAAGTGTCACAGCGTTAGGAAGGTTGAGGACCATTGTACTAGGCTCTACCACCTCCCAATAGTGCCAAGCCAGAGACGAAGGCCTTTGGGGGACACTTAATGTCTAAACAGCAGAAACTTTTCTTTCATTGATCAGTATCTATGTTTCCTGTTCTAAATTCCAGTCATTAATTACAGAGGGCATAATTGAATTATTGTAGCTAAGCAACCAAGATCAATTCTAAGAGAAGCAAAGGAGGAGTGACATGGGAGAAGACTCCCCAGTGGACATGTCCCCTGGCAGGTACTTGTGAAGGGGTACCATGCTGCGGTGGCATTTCTAGGTGAGAGAAAGTACAGTAGTAAGAGGCATGCTCTTATCCTCTTTGCACACCCTAGCCGTGACTTGCTGTTTGCTGCTGTCCCCACACTTTCTGGGGAAGAATGGTACCCAAGGAAATGAAGGAACCAGGGTCTGTAGTATTGTCTTGTAGATGTTAGTCCTGTTTTGTCCTCTCTTCTAGTCTGGCTTCATATCTGGGCCACAGAAGACCTTCCTGAACTGGTAAATGCTGGGCATACAGGTCTGGCTGCAGTCTAGTAACACTAACATTTCCCTGCCAGGGCTCGGTCACTGGGTGATGAGAAGATCCTTTTGGCTGGGGAGGGAATTTCAAGTTCATGTTCCTGAGGCATTAACACAGTGAGGGAAGTTATGTTGTGATGAAAAGTCTTTGGCCAGACAATAGCTGAGTTTATTCCCCATAAATTCTTTCCCCATCAGGGTAAGGTAGGTGGAGGAGCCTGGAATGAATCATGAAGCCATCATCAGGTTCTCAGCCTGTTGGGATGTTTTGGTGGTAAGCCTTAGAAATTGCTTACCATGGGTTTTATCCTTCTAAGTGGTTTAATCCCTAGCAGGATTCCTGTTCTTAGGGCCCTATGGGAGTGAAGAGAAAGCATTCCCTTTGCCCTTGAGAGGTTTAGGAATAGATTGACAAGCGACAAGGTATGCAAATTTGTTACCCTGACAGGAGGACATCACAGGACAGTGAGGGCCCAATAACCCCTCAAGGTTCAGATGACTATGTGTCCTTTTTTGTAAGGGAGAAGAAAATGGTGGAATATAGGGTATATTTGAGGGGCAGTAATTTCTAGGTAGAATGAGTGACCTGGAAAACAGTAGTTCATAAACCATTCTTTTTGGAAGTTGAGTGCACTCAGGAGATGGACAAGAGCTTGTGTCAAAGTCTGTCCAGGGGTGGTGGCATCTCAATCATCATCCTGTGGTAGGCAGGCCTAGTTCATGAAACCTCAGAGAGACAAAGGCAGTTGTTTTCCTCTTTGGTGAGTCTAGTCTTCAGGCAGGAAAAGGAAAGGTAGCCTATGTGCGCGGTCTTCCAGCATCTGCCAGCACACAAGGCACTCGACTTAAAGTCGGTGTGCTGTGTTGTGGGGAGGCAGTCTACGGCCCCTGCATCCCGAGATACTGGATTCAGTTCTTAGCCTCTTAGCCTTTCACAAGGGGCATGGTCTGTGGCATCTGATCAAGACACCCTGGGGGGTTCGTTTCAGACACAGAGAACCAAATACTGGGAGCATTATTCCAGTTAACAAAGTGCGCTTCAAAGATCATGTCGTCAGATTAGCTGGTGAGGCTCCTTCCGGAGAGCTGCAGCGTGGACTTCTGCTGAACATTACTTACCTGAAGTTGCTGCAGGAATTAGGAATCAGCCCAGTCCACCTGGCACAGTTACCCGTTCATCACAGTCACTTCCCCTATGTAGGATTCCAGAGCTTGGAAAACTTTTACTCTCCATTTTCCATGATCAGATATTTTCACATCTGCCAGCCAGTTCTCAACATCAGGAGAAATACACTGTTATTTTAGACTTTACACAAGAGGAAATCGACCAATAAGTTGAGTGGCTTGGTCCACACACTACAGCCTGGTTGGGAATTGAGACCCACACCCACCTGCCTCTGTTGCAGGGTCTATGAAGTGGAGATGATAATGCTGACAATGGACCTGTTTCTTCCTGGGCTATGATGAGGACCAGGTGGAGATTTCCGTGTAAGGGCTAGACCAGTGTCCCACACGTAGCCTATGGTGAGACCTTCTAATTTATCCTTCTTTCTCATGCGGAGCTGCTCTCGCCAGGGATGCTCGAAGACGGTGGTTCTCAATCTTCCTAATGATGTGTGCGACCCTCATGTGGTGACACCCACCACAAAATTATTTTGTTGCTACTTTGTAACTGTAATTTTGCTACTGTTATGAATCGTAATGTAAATATTTGTGTTTTCCGATGGTCTTAGCCAACCCCTGTGAAAAGATCCTTCACCCCCCACACCCACCCACAATGAGTTGAGACCCACAGGTTGAGAACCAGTGCTCTAAACTGAGGCCCTCACATCCTGTCTATGTAGGTGACATCCCCCAGGACTTCCTGGGCCTCACCTGGGTGCTTATGAGAAATGCAGTCTATAGCTCCTCCGCCCCTCCCCGCCCGCAGCCTGTGGAGTCAGAGTCTGTACTGTGACCAGCCAAGGGATTCTAATGGATGTTAACGCTGGAGAAGCCTTGGATGTGGCTTCCCTGAAGCCTGGGCCTGAAAGTCTCCTTAGACTGGGTTTCATCTGTTCAAAGATAAACTCTGCACACTGTAGCTGGTGGGGTTGCTGAGTTGACTGGCAGCTCTCTGTTCCTTAATAGAATATTAGTACCAGTTTGGTCTGTACTTGATGGAGTCTTCATTTCACGGAGATTCATGACATTTCACTTCTCGATTGCTTTTCCTCTTTATTCCCTCTGCCTGCCTATGTGTGTTTTGTTCCATCTCTTTATCTGAACTCAGGCTTCCCGTCGATGCCAGCCTTCTACTTAAACTCAGGTCCTGGTGATTTCCATGCTGTATGGATTTGAGCCCCGGTTTAAAGCACAGAGTGCCTCTGCCTGTTCCAGAAGAGATGTGAAAATTGATTTTTGACACAGGGTCTCAGTGTGCAGCCTTGGCTATTTTGAAACTTGCTCTGTAGACCAAGCTGGCTTTGAACTCACAGAGATCTGCCTGCCTCTGCCTTGTGAGTATTGGGATTAAAGGTGTGTAGCTCCATTCCAGGCTCAAACGTTTTTTAACTTTTTAAAAAAAGTTTTAATTCACCCTCATTAAAGCATAGATATGGGTTTGGGATGTAGTTCAGTTGGTAGAATGCTTGCCAAGCATGCGTGAGGTGCTAGTTTTGATGCCCAGTACCGCATAAACCATGCGAGTTTGAGGCCAGTCTGGGTTTAAATGAGACCCTGTCTGAAGAAACAAAAACAAAAGTGAAAAACAAACAGGTTGAACAAACGCAAGACTGGAATTGCCAGGAGGCGAGACTTGCTCTCCTCAACGCAAGCTCCCTGGCCAGACCCTGTCTCACTTGGAATTGCTTCCTGGTCACATTGCTCACACACATAACACCAGCCACGCCTCACCCGTTCATTTCCTGAGCAGAGATGCAAATTGTGATCAGGTTTTCTGTCAGGAGAGAATGTCCGTGAGTAGAAGCGGGAACCTGGAGGATGAAGAGCCTGGGAATGTACAGCCAGCTCTAGGGAGAGTTGTAGATCATAGTTCTGTTCAAATATTGTGCTTGCAGCAAGGGGGGTTGAGGGTGCCTGGCTGCCAGCAGCATACAGAAGTGAGAGCTCTTAGCTACCTGCAGGATGCAGGAGGTCAGTGTGGCTACCACAGCCAACAAGTCGCCAGAGGGAATCAGAGTTTTCTTAGGTTTAGCTCTTTTCACTCTCTCAACCCCATGAAGTTGGCTGAAGACTTTCCTGACCCAGAGTCCTTACGAAGAAGCTGCTCAGTCCGATGATAGTGCCAAGGCAACACATCTGTCAGGCTGCCACGTCACTGTAGCGGATGCATGACTGTTCCCTAGGACCAGCTCCCTGTGGGTGACCTTCTATGCAGACGCACTGAGAGCAGCCACACTTCTGGGCAAGAGAGCTTTTGGGGGAGCCCGGAACTATACCAGAGCCCCACTTCCAAGTCAGCACAGTGTCCAGGTCAGCAGCAACCAGGAGATGCTCCCAGAAGTAGAGCAGCTGATGTATAGTCTGGCTCTCTGGAAATCTCAGTGAAAACTAGCAAACTGAATATTAGAAATGGCATGTGAAGAGCATCATCTGTACAATCAAGTGGGGTTTGTCCCAGGAACGCAAGAATGGTTCAACACATGCAAATCCGTAAGTGTGAAGCATCCCACCAACAAGCAAAGAGCAAAACCCATGTGACCCCCTGGGGAGATGCCAAAAAGCATTTGCCAGAATTCAGCATCCTTCTGTGATGCAAACAAACAGACAAACTCCATATGTTAGGTAAAGAAACGAGTATACCTTGGCTGGATTGGTGACACATGCCTTTAATCCTAGCACTCGGAAGGCAGAGGCAAGTAGATCTCTGTGAGTTTGAGACTAGCCTGGTCTACACAGTGAATTTGAGGCTAGCCAGGGCTACATAGTAAGCCGCTATCTCAAAGAAAAGGAAGATAAAAGAATACCTCAACACAACAAAGGCCATGTTAACCAAACCCATAGCAAGCATCATAATTCAGAGCTCATATATCAGTAAGTCAAAACCTTTTCCTCTACAATCGAGGAAAAGCAGAGGCTGCTCACGTGACTGCCTCTCTTGATATCTTTGGTGCTGGAGGCTTCCTTTTGATTCAGACCGCTTTGTACCAAACTTTATTCCCAGGTGACTCCTCAATTAAAGTTCAGGTTGAGTGTTCCTAAACAAGGCGTCTGAAATCTGAAATATTTCCAAATATAAAACTTGGTGATTCTAATGTTAGATTAAAATAAATTATAGATTTCAGATTTTTGGATTAGTGGCACTCAACCAGTACTCTACGCAAATATTCCAATGTGTGCAAAGCTCTAAAATCTGGTGGACCTCCAGTTCTCAGTGGTCCTGAGGTCCTGGGGTCCTCAGCATGCCGGACAAAACCTTAGCCCATGCTGCTGTCTCTGTCGGTGTCTGGCAGTAAACTGTTTGACCTTCCAGAAAATGGTGGATCCTTTTTGTTCTTGTGTTTGGTTTTAAGGTTAATATGTACTGTAATACAGTTCATTGTCTAACTTAACATGGTCATCTATACAATGGACTGAGAAATAGTGCTCTGGAAATTATAATTTTATTCTATTTTAGAACTTCAAAGAAAATTCCACTGGGTGGTGGTGGCGCATGCCTTTAATCCCAGCACTCAGGAGGCAGAGCCAGGCGAATCTCTGTGAGTTCGAGGCCAGCCTGGGCTACCAAGTGAGTTCCAAGAAAGGCACAAAGCTACACAGAGAAACCCTGTCTCGAAAAACCAGAAAAAAAAAAAAAAAAAGAAAAGAAAAGAAAAAAAAGAAAAAAAGAAAATTCCAAGGGGAAAATGTCCCTAGCTTTGCCCTTTCCCAAGTCCAATTTATTTCTTCTCTCCAGGCTTTCATCCATCATCCCTAATATAAATGCTTTGCCCTGATATTTGTTGTTGTTTAATGGCTTCCTTATTTCATTTGGTTGACTTTTAAATGTTGGGATGTTTCTCCCATTGCGGGTTGTTTTGAAATAGCTTTTGTTCCTGTCATGACCTTGACTCAGTGACTCCTTTGTTCCTGTGCCTTTGTCCTTGGGGGTCTTTTCACGGGTAGTCTGGGGTGTGGGCTCTCCAGACCAGGGAATGGCATTTTCATCACTTACTAGATGTGACCAGAATGTCCCCGAGAGTGAGATGTGCTTCTCCTGCCACTCAAGGGGCACATGGGACACTTGTCTCCAGCAGGCTCACCTGTCAGGGCCACCTGCTGCTTCCCACCCCATCCTGTGGAGGTTGGAGGGGGAACTCTAGCTCTTCTGTGTCTTTCAGATGGCTCTTGACCAGATGTGTGTTTTCTAGGCATGATTCAGTGTCCTGTTGCATGAGCTCAGTGTGGGCTTCGGTAGGCTTTTCCACAGTTAGCAAAATCTGCCCCTGTCATCATGCAGGAATGTCTGTGTCCTGCTTCCAAGAACTCTTGTAAGTGTTGGCAAGAGGCCATGCTGCTTACAAACCTGTGAGTAACTATAGGTCATGAGGCAGTTCTCAGACATCTTTTATTTTCTCCTTATTAAGATTTCCTCTTGCCTCACATCTCCCTGGAAGGTGGCATGGGTGGGGTGGGAGTGTTTAGGCCGGCTCTTACTCCTGGAGCTGGAGGTACAGGTTGCTGGCAACCGCCTGATGTGGATGCTGGGAACCAAACTCAGATCTTCTGCAAGGGCAGTGTGTGCTCTTGACTGCTGAGCGCTCTCTCTCTCTCTCTCTCTCTCTCTCTCTCTCTCTCTCTCTCTCTCGCATCCCTAGCTCTCTGCGTCATGTTTGTGGTGGAGAAGAGCAGTGATGTGTGGAGAAGAAAATAAAAAAACAATGTATAAGACTGTTCCAGTAGAGAGAACTAACCCATGTTAAACTTCATTTCTTGTGAGAACTGTACCATGATAGTCCTCAGTTTACAAGGCCAATGCTCTAATCGGTCAACTATGGAGCCCAAACACTTCTCAGTTTCAACCTCCAGACCCCAAACTCTCTGTTTCTGGACCATCCACAGGACTCCAGGAATGAGCGTCTCCAAGAGGGACAGCACTGAACCTGGCTCTTGCTGGAGTTGTCTCTTATCCAGCCTACCTGGGAACACCTCAGAAGACAGAGACACTGCTGAAGCTCAGGGTTGTTCCATGTCAATAGGGATCGGAGTGGCCCCTTGACCTGTGACCTCTTCCCAGTGGCCGAGATATAGCAGACCCACTTTCCTTCCTGTCCCCCTTAGGTGACAGAGGGTGGCAGAGCACGAGTCTTATTGTGCACATCACAGTCTGGAACTTACTCATAACACCACCTCTTCCTACTCTTCACCCCTCATCTTTCTCCATGAAGACACTGGGCTCACACCCTCAGAGTTTGGGTTGAAGGTTGGGGGAGGGAAGAATTCCAGTGGAACCTCATCTGCATGCCTGGTATCGAGGCTGGGTCCCTGAACGTGACCGTGGTGGCCAAGTAAGGACTGTTTGCTCAGAGCTCCTTGACAACTCGGGAGCAAGTGTGGGAAATCAACAAAACAAAAATGGAAGAACACAACTGGGAATTGGCTTTTAAAAATGAGATGAGGTGGACAGGGTTAAAATGAGAAAATTCAGGGAACATGGGGGCGAGCAACCATGTGTGAGAAAATGAGAAGGATGGACGGTGGAGGAGAAGATAAGTGTGTGCGGCTGGTGAACGTGGCGACGGTCACGGGATTTAGTCATCAAATATTGGGCACCGTGCCAGGCCTGCCTCCCTCCTTCTGTCAGAGAAGCAGGTCAGTCACACCGGATGTACCCCTTACTTACGTGGTCCTTGACGTGGCTTCTCCTTTGTCTCCCACCTCACAGATACGCAGGTTGGACAGTGTGGGGGTCCTGGAGGGACTTTGTGCCTCAGCTGACCTGATCTACATGGAGTTAGTCTCTATAATCTGGACGGGCTACGTCTAATCGGTTCAGAAGTCTAAAAAGTTGAACTGAGGCCTCCCCGAGACGCAGCAGCTCATGATCACATAAGCCAATTCCTTATACTAAATCTCTGTACGTGTGTGTGTACCGTCAGCTCTCTGCATCTGTGGGTTCTCCATCTGCAGTTCAAGGGACTACAGATTGAAAGTATTTTTTAAAAACCGAACATGTATAGAGTTCCATTCTTTGTGCTCTAGACAAGATGTCATGACAAATTTTAAATTACATTGATTTGTTTGTGGAGTGTGTGTGTTGGGGGGGGATGCATTCATGCATACATATGGAGGTCAGATGACTGCTTGCAGGGATTGGTTCTTTCTTTCTACCCCGTGAGACCCAAGGATTGAACTCAGGTTATCAGGTTTGACTGCAAGCACCTTTACCCACTGGGCCATCTTGTTCGACCAGATTATTACATAGTGCTTCTGCTGTATGAGGTGGTGTAAGTCACCAGTGGTGAGTTAGTCTATGGGAAGATGCACATAGGCTTTAAGACAGTTCCACTCTGTTTTATTTGAGGGACTTGAGTATCCATGAACTTTGGTAAGGGGAGATGGGATATTCTGTAACAAATTTTCCATAGACACTGAGAGAGAAGAGAGAGAGAGAGGGAGGAAGGGAGAGAGAGAAAGGGAGAGAGCATGTGTGTGTTTCTGTGTGTCTCCACTAAAAGAATTCTGTCTGACACACCCCCAAAAACCTTTAATTATGCTTAAAATGTGTGTCAGCGTAACTGAACACTTCATTTGCTGCCCTGTGTTTTCTTGCTTCTCTGATGACTGTCTTGCCCCTCCCGGTCCCCAATGCATCAGTGTAAATTGTGGTAAGTCCCAGATCTTAAAGAAAAGCCAGACCAGAAGTTTTCCAGTGAAAGGGGATTCCTTACCAGTGTGTCTGGGCCCTCCTCACCCCGAGGTTTCTCAGAATGTGGCACAAAAGCCAGGCTTTGAACAAACAGTGATGGTAGTGTTCGTTGCTCTGTGTGAGTTTTTAGGACTCTCCTAACCTCCTGGGACTGTTCTTTGTACTTGCGTCTTGAGAATTTTGCCACAAAATGGAGGAAGTACCGATAGCGATTCCGATAAGTATTAAACTGGGTTGGCATCAGGTTCCATGTTCCATCTAGGTTCCAGGAGTCGTTTGTCAGCACTTTTTTCTACCTCTTCTGCCACTGAGGGTATTTGCTCTATGTACCATCATACATGTTGTTATACAGCTGGAGTGGAAATGAGTTCAGGAGAGAAACTGAGGACCAGTGCATCCTGAGTGTGAAGCCTGTAGTTCAGCGTCCAGTGCAGCTTCCGAGAGAAGTGCACGTGATTGCCTCAGTGATGTGAAATTTCAGTCGGCAAGGATCAGGAATTGAATGGAAATACCCACGGTCATCTTCCTCTAGATTAACGTCTAGGTAAAAACACAAGTTTGAGGAATCCCCTTGAAAACTCCATACAGGGCAGAAAGAAATGCAGAAGTGAAGATAATACAATATTCTTCCCTTTTCTGTCTGTCCTGGGGAGGGGGCGGATGAGGAAAATAGACTGCTTTGCTCCAGACGAAACCAGAAAGAAAGGCAAGGTGCTGGGAATTGGTAGGGCACTTGACTGGCACGTGTGAGGCCTGAGTTCCTTCTGTTTCCAGCAAAAAAACAAAAAAGGCCAAAAAAAAAAAAAAAAAAAAAAAAAAAAAAAAAAAAAAAAGAATTTGTGTAGCTCACTGTTTGAGTGTTTTGTAATTCTTTTAAAGTCAGTTCTAAAAATACTGTAGAAGAAAGAGCTGGATAGCATTGCAAGTATAGGGTGGTTTCAATGTTTGTGTCTATCTCAGTTTGAAGGTGAAAGTGAAAAACTTCAGGCATTTTGGAATGCTGAGCTGGAACTCTAGGTTGAAGGAGGGTCTTCAGGCCACCCCCTGCCTCTCACTACACTACATTCCAGGGTCGGAAGAATGCAGGGACAGCACCCCCCCCCCCCCCCCCACACACACACCTCCACCTCCCGGCAGGTTAGGAAAGCAAGAGCTTGCCAGGTAGGAAGGAGCAGATGGGAAGGACGATTCCCCATCAGATGGTCTTCTAGATGGTTCTGGACATTACCATGGCTTTCTGTGGATTCTTGCCTCCTCAGTGCCCTCTCTTCTTACGGTTTTGTTTTGAGGAGTGAAAGGAAGTGACACTTGTCAGCATTTGGGTGAACTGAATAAATAACTTTGCTCTTCTGGGCAGTCCAAATAAACACATGGTAGGGTGGTTAGGGGTAACAAGAGACCCAGTGTGACTCCACAGTGCCCTACCAGGTCAGAGTGCCGCATACATCATGGTACCCTGTCTTTGGAAGGCAGTGAGTGATGAAAACTCCTTTATACAGTGCTGGTGCCTGGGGGAATGGGTATGACGCAATGCTCTGGGGAGCAGCATAGCATTGCCGAATAATGCAGAAGATGGAACATGGTCCCAGCAGTTGTTCTCAGACATAGGCTGGGGTTGTGTTCCAAAATATTCTCTGTCCCCCTATGTATAGGAGTTGTACACTAGAATCAACAAGAATGGACAAACTCTAGGCACATATAGAATAGGTACCTCTTTATTTATTTTTATTTTTGTAGTTCTGTGGATGGAACCCAGGGCTTTGCACATGTTAAGAAGGTGAGCCTCCACCCCATCCCTGTGTATATCTTAAAAACCATGACATTGAGAAACAGAATCAAGTCGCACGAGAATGCATACTACGTACTACTCGATTAGAAGTGTGCGAAAAGCAAACTCCAAGGGCCGGTCTCAAAAGCCAGGGCATGGTTATTACAGAAGGTGGGTGTCTGTCTTTAGGAGGATAGTGAGCTGGTGCCAGGGCCTTGCTTTATCATGGTTCTGTGCACTGTGTGTGCATCTTGAGCGCATACAGTCTTTCTGTATTCATGTCTCATGTGCTGTGGCTCAATGGAACGTGATTCTCTGAAGTTGAGTTGCTTAGTCAGATATGACTTAGACTTGTCATTCCAGGGTGGTGGGCTCTGTCTTCATCTTGGTTCTGCAGCTCCATCCTCTCCCTCAATTGAACTGGGGTCGTCCAAGCACGCACAGACCCAAGACTCCCCATGTCTCTTCATTCACTGGGGTAAAGTAGCAGAGGTGGTAGGTACTGCAAATCTACTTTCCCAACTGTTCTAAGTCTTATTACCTTTGGAGTCTGGGAAGTGGAAAATGCCTGCTGACCAGGCCAGCAGGGGCTCTTCAGCCTCTGATGCCCAAATCCCAGGGGCATCTGGAGGACAAAGGGTTCCTTCCAGAGGAACCCTGAGGACCATGATGATGTCTGGGATCCCTCCTTCAGGCTGACAAGGTTTGTCCTCTTAAGATGTCAGACTGAGGTGACATGTCTGGTGGGTTGCTTGCCTGAGCTTGTCACTGGGAGCAATGTGCACAGGGTGACAGTGTATGGATGTATCTCCATACAGGAACTGGGTCCTCCAGGTGAGGACTGACAGGGGTCTTCCAGAGTTACTTATGGCATGGTTAGTGGCCTTACAAATATCAAGCCCACAGGACCCTCTCTGGAAGAAACTGCTCAGGAAAGAGTCCCCGAGTGGCAGGTTCCACAGAATGCTGCCAGTCTAGCCAGCAGGAATTTGGGGGAAATGTTTCTCTGCCCTCCTGAGAATTGAGATGCCCAGGGTACAGAGGTCCTCAGCAGGGTGTGAACCTGCAGTGAGTCGCCAGAATGTACCACTGGTGACTTAGGTCTCGCACCTGAAGCCATGCACACAAATTGGCTGGTTTTCTAAGCACAGCACGTAACAATTTTCCTCTTGCTTGGCACTTCACATTTGCAGAAACTTTAGGGCCCCACCTCTGCAAACAAACCCATCCTAAGCCGTATTTCATCAAAGAATGGCATTTCCTACAAACTCATTAAAAGCTGAACAAGGCTTGGCTTGCAGGCAGGTGAAGCCTGAGAGCTACTTCCCATTCTCTGGGGTGTTTAAACACCATCCCATCTCCTGATCAAATATCCAGAAACCCCCCTGGTCTTTTCCTTGGGTCTACTTTATCTTCCCTGTCTCCAAAGCTGCAGGTGATACGTGGGGATGGTAAAGAGGAGAAGGGGTACAGACTGATTGCAGTATTTGTGCCATGAAACTCTTTTTTCAGGACTCACACATATAGGATAGTTTGGTTGTAAAAACAATTCCATTAAAATATTACAGTGCATAAAAAAGTGGTTTTTTTTGGGGGGGGGCGATACTGCCTACAAGAAGTTAGGACAAGCAGTGTTAGCAAAATTGCCTTTCTAAAGAACTCAACTGTGTATTACCGCCTTCTCCTCATGTAGGAAGGAATAGTGTCTCCTAACGACCTGGACCTGGTCATGTCAGATGGGCTGGGCATGCGGTACGCGTTCATTGGACCCTTGGAGACTATGCACCTCAATGCTGAAGGTATGCCTGGGACAGAGATGGTGTTCTGTGGTATTGAGTATTTCTGTGAGCTTTCCTGTCTGCCAGCCTGTGCTGTTTCTTTTTAAGCAGCGTGATAATGGCAGTGTCTAGAAGGACTCCATCAACCCTAGTAACTCAGACAGGGCTGAGGCACAGAGTACTGTGGACTGGTACATAAGTCCCCACGGGGTCTGTGAAGCTCAGGGGTCTGGATGTGAGGCGTCCTTGATGGAATCCAAAAGGAAGAAAGGGAAGTGCTGTGATGGGGCTGCTGTGTAGCTTGTCGCTTGATGAGAGAGAGGAGCAAGAGGGAGAGCCAGGCAAGAGACGGCAGTGCCACGGCGTCCCCAGTGATGCTTCTGGAGTTATCTTCTGCCCACTCACGAGTGCCTGTGGGTGTGTGCTTCCCAAAGGTCGGGGCTCACAAGGCAGGTGCTTTACAGGAGAGGCCTGGCAAGGTGTGCCAGGCCAGACCACTGTCCAGAAGCTGACTTCAGAGGCGTGGGCAAGTCAGCATGACCTGGTTAGTTCCAAAGAAAAATAACTTGAAAGGATGAGAGTGAAGCGGATTTTTAAATGATGCAAAGATGACCAACTGTTGAAACCCATACTAAATCAGAACACATCAATGCAGTGATGTACCGAAGTCTGAAAAGATGCTGCCTACACGTTAGCTATCTCTTGGCATTTAAATAATAGTAACTTTTTTTTTGGTCCTGGGTGAAGTCTCACTACATAGCTCTGGCTAGCCACAGATGCATGATTCTCCTGCTTCATGCTGGAATCATAGGCCCGAGCCATATCTGTCACAATAGGAAATGGTGTTTATGGTTTTTGCTTTTCCTGTGTGTGTGTGTGTGTGTGTGTGTGTGTGTGTGTGTGTGTGTGTGTGTGTGTGTGTTGCTGGGGGTCAAACCTAGTGCTTTCTGCCTGAGAGGTGAGCGCTCCTCCTCTGAGCCCCAGGTAATGTTTATTATCTTTTTTACTGCTCTGCTGCTGTAAACTTATACAATTACTGTAGGTTACTTTAACTGAGTCCTCATTAAGTGGTAAAGGAGACAGAAAGAGAAAAGGAATGTTATCTGTAGGTCAAGACTCTATTTCACAAGAGATATTAAGGAAGGAGATTTCCCAGGGGTGGGGGGTGGGGGATGGGGAGTGGGGTGAAGCCAGAGGGGTACAAATGTGTTCCCATCACTTTGTTTTGTTTGGAGACAGGTTCCACTCTAATTCCAGCTCTCCTGATACTTACTATGTAACCCAGGCTGGTCTCAAACATCAAGTAAATATCCTCCTGCCTCAGCTTTCCTGGTGTTGGGATTACAAGAGTGCATTGCCACACCCTGCTGTGTGCCTGTTTTTTGAGTGGGCGGAACCAGAACAAAAGACTGGAAACGGCAGGCAGACAGGTTGTGTTTAGTATGTGACTGACGTGACAGAAAGAACTTTCTAGTAACTGGTGCTAGTGACCTGGGGAGGGAGGGCTCACGTCCTGGGTAAACTAAAGGGCCATGGGTAGATGTTGAGAGGAAGTTCCTATCGTGTGGTGGGTTGGAGCTGATGGCCTCTCAGAGTCTGACTTTTGTCCTGTGATCCTATGATGTTTTAGTTAATGAGCTGTTCTTCCCAACCAACATTTAAGGCAGTTTTCCCAGACTCAGCATTACGTACGTATAGCAGATGAGTGTATGACTGAGGAGCAGACTCACTACACAAGCCCTGCAATAATAGTGCAATAACTGAGTCTTCCTTAAAGGCAAGCCTTGCTAAGAGCAGCCGGAGGAAGAAAGGAGACTCCCATGCTTTGTGCGAGAGGATAACCATTGAACATGAGAAAAAATACCAAGAAGACGCCTTCATACACGTGAAATTAGAGTTTTGAAGTATCATCGGAATGGTCTTGGATCATTTCAGATGTCTTCTCAGCCAGACCTTAAGAGTGGGGAGCACAGCCAAGCATTTGAAATGGACGTGGACACTGCCTGATAAACTACCATATTTCTCTTTTCTGGAGAGAACTAAGATAGTTAAGGTATTGTGGGAAATTGATAGGGGGGAACTGAGAAGAGCTTTGAATCTCAAACAAATAGAAACAGAAGCCAGTGACACCAGACACTCAAGGATCAGTGGGGTGGCAGACAGGAAGGAGGCCACAACAATTTTTCAAACAAAACTGATACGATAAGAAAGCTTAATTGGCTTAATATGATAATAGGGGTCGGATGTAGTTTTCAACTTCTGAGCATTCCAAAGCCCAGAGCTAGAAAGTTATAAGATCTGGCTGGGAACCAGCGGCCCTATTCTTCTGGTGTCACCCAGAATATGTCCAGATTGGAGAGGGTAGGCAGTTTCCTGGTTTTGCTGACGTGGTTCTCATCAGTCTTGGACTTGCGGGGGTTTTTGGTCTTAAAGGCTACCATCTTTTCTCAAGCAAGTGCAGGTACTTTAGGTTTATTTACTGATTTTTAAAGCTTGAAGATAATTTTATTCCAGTTGGAGAGAAAACCCCAGGGCAGGTGAGCTGTAAATGTCAGCTGCCCCCGGGAGGAGGGGATGGAGAGGAGGAGGACCGTGCCTTTTGAGTTTGGGTCTGGGAAAGCCGGAAGCCTCAGCAGCGGAGGCTGGAAGCAGCTGCTTGGCAGAAGGTGGCAGAAGCTTCAGAGAATGAGGAAGAATTCCCAGAGTTCCAGGGAAAGTGTTTGAAGGCTTTGGCTAGTATCTGAAAGAAAAAGAAAAGAAAAAAGTTACCATTTGCTGAGAAACTCAGAGAAGTGGGAAGGCCTCCTGGCAGAGGTGCTTTGGGAAGCTGTCAGGGGAAGGGAGGATTTTTTGTTTTTAGATTCTAATTAAATAGGAAAAGGGCAGAGTAGGGTACAAAGTTTGCCTTCTCGTCTACTTTTTAAAAGCAGCCTTGGTGAAATCTACGCTCTCAGAATGGAGGTTCTGGCCAGCAGGGCAGCCAGATCCCCACCTCGGCTTTCCCATCTGTTAGCTACGTAAGCTTGGACCAGCTGCTTGTTCAGTGCCCCTCTGTCTTCTCATCTGTTCAGTGGGGTAACAACTGCTTCCTGGTGGGGGAGGGGCAATAAAGAGACCACACGGGAGGTGAAGGACTTGGAAGGGCTCGGCAGGCCCAGGCATGGCAACCATGGTGCCAACAGGCTGTGCCTTTTACCCTTCCCCTCCTTTAGATTACATGCCTAAAGTGAGCCCCCCCCCCCCCCAGGTCCATTCCCTTTTAATTTGGCCACTGACTCATTCCTGAGACAAAGCATCAAGATCAGCAATCAAAATTCATTATTTAGCCAACACATGCAATCAGGATTTACCAACTCACCCTAGCACAGACTCCCCATTTTTCTCCTTAAAAACCCACTCCTACAAAAAAACAAACAAACAACAAAATAAACAAACAAACCAACCCGCTTGCTCAATACACAGCCTTTTGTTTATTTTCTCTTTGTCTTTGGTGGTGGTGCTGGGGCATGGAACTCCAAGCCTGTGCCTCGCTAGATTGAGCTACACATCCACCATTTAAATGTTATCTTTATTCAGCTTGTTGGGTTTAATTTATTTCTCTTCCAGGGTTTGTTTGTTTGTTTGTTTGAAGCTTTCTTAATTCTCCCCCAAAGACTGACCCAGGCCTGAGGGCGAAACAGGAAATACAGATGAGGCCTTTTTGATTGTGCGGCTGAGGAAGCACTAGAACCAGGCCTGGTTTCTCTGCTGAGAATCTGGGTCCTGCCCTGTCCCTGGCAGCTCTTGGGACTTTGTGTTTTGCTGTCTCCGTGGAGGACAGTATCTCAGAGTCTGGCAACCCCGGGTCGCCCTCCAGGTGAACTGGTTGATTACCGGCCTCTTGTCGTGTAGACACTTACCTGGTTTTTGGCAGGAGTCTGCTGTTGAACTAGCATTGCTGGTGGGAGCAGCCGAGCTGAGAGACACGGCCTGGTGCTGGAGTGGGCCCTGCTGCCCTGACCATCTGTCCTTAGAGGACACTCAGCGTTGTCGCTTTGTTTTCATTAAGTCTGTGGAACTCTCCTAAATCAGGCGAATCCATGTAGGTGTAGGTTCACGAGCTGGGTCTAGGTTACAGTGAGGGTTCTCCAGAAAACTGAACGCCCAGTTTGGAGGGGTGTGAGTCAGGTATGGGTGGCCAGCCAGGTATGGCATGGTGGACTGTGGCCCCATACATTCAACAGACAGGAGGGCTTCCTGTTGGTGGAGGTGTTGAGGTTCAGGGAAACCCCCTGTTTTATCCTGAAGGGCTCCCACACAGAGAGCTGGGAGTCAACAAGATACGCTAACTCCAATCTTCTGGAATCAACTCCTTCTTGTGCTGTCGTTGTCCATAGGAGCATCTCTTGAGAAAGGAGCTTCACGGCCAGAGAGTTGAGAGCAGCAGTTAGGAGCCCTGGCTGCTATTCCAGAGGGTCCGAGTTTCACTCCCTGCAGCCACCCGGAGGCTCACAACCACGGCACAGACACACAAGCACCCACATGGAGGCTCACAACCACAGCACAGACACAGGTGCACCCACATGGAGGCTCACAACCACGGCACAGACACACAAGCACCCACATGGAGGCTCACAACCACAGCACAGACACACGTGAAGCCAAAACACCCACATACATGAAATAAGAATAAATAAATCTTTTTTAAAATTAGGTTTAGCTTCTGCAGAGCCAAACTTTTTAAGAGCTGTGGAAGAGCCAAGCTCACGTGGACAGGGCACACGAAAGCACAGAGGAAGGACGAAAGGGTGGTGGTGAGCCAGTGGGGTGGCAGATAAGGCTGGGCTTTTCCCTTTCTGGTAGAATTGATATTTTAGGGGAAATTTCCATTCTTTTCTCTGTCTCTCTCACATAGAGAAGTCAAATTTTGTTGCATAGGGTGAGGGATATGAGTTGTACTATAAACAGCTTTATCACATTTTATTCTATGTTGAAGAAATAAATGTCCCATGGAAATCAGAGAGATGGGATTGGGTACCGAAGTACCCACATGGCCACTCACAACCATTCCTCATGCCCTCTTCCAAACTCCACAGGCACCAAGCATGCACATAGTGCTTATTCATACATATGGGCAGGCAAAGCACTCATACACATAAAATGAAAATATAAATACATCTACAAAATAAGAGAAACATCCCTTTAAATTTTCAGGAGTTTTATAAAAGGCAGTAGAGAAAGTTCTAGAAAGTCTCTGTGAGATTGGAATGACTTCAGGATGGTGGAAGATGAACATTTGTTGAAGGAATGTAAAGTGACCCATAGATAAAATGTGGTCTGTGTACCCCATCCCTTCAGATCGCTGCTTCCATTGGCTGGGGAGATGGAGCTGGCTCCAGAGAGGGGCATGGGCTCCATTTTCCCTATAAGCTGGTTCAAAATGCAGCTACAATCAATTTTCTCACTTTCTTCTGTGATGGTTTGGGTCTTAAACGTCTCCCAAAGACTCTGTGTGGAATACCTGGTGATCAGCCTATGGTGCTATTTGGGAAGGAGCATGGGCCCTTTAAGAGATGGGATCCTGAGCCATCTCAGTGGCTCAGGAGTAAAGGGGCTGGCCACCGAGCCTGAGGACCTGAATTTGACCCCCAGAACTTACATAGTGGAAAGAGAGAACCAGCTCCCACAAGTTGTTCTCTGACCTACACACACAGTGTCACACACACACAGTGTCACACACACACACACACACACACACACACACACACACACACACACGTAATAAATTTGTTTTAAAAGAGGCGGGGCCCATTCAGAAACAAGTTAGACCACTGGGGGTGTGCCCTTGAATGGGCTATTGGGAGGCTGGCCTCGTTCTTTCTGTATCCTGGTCATCATGAGGTGAGTAGCTTTTCTCCATCATGTATGTGTTCCCCGCCATGATGCTCTGCTTGCTGCAAGCCCAAAGCGATGGAGAAATCCATCAGCTTGGCTGAGCTGGGCCAGCACGGCTTGGAGAGTTCGTGCACGGTGTGGTTCAGGCAGTCTGGCTCCAGCACTCCTGATGGCAGTGCAGATGAGTGATGAGCACAGCCTGATGCAGGTCCCACCACCTTCCTGACACATCTTAGGAATTTTGTCATAATGATGGAAGCTGACTAACTTGTCATCATTTAACATCGTTCAAATATATTCAATTCTGTGTCTCTTGCCCCCCAACTCCAAATGAATACATTGTAGTTGTGTCTAGATTTTATTATTGTTAGTGTGAATAAATGAACAGATAGGAAAAGTAGAACAAAGGCTTGATTTCTTAAGGGAAAGATGTATTTACCTGGTTTTCTGGTCTCTGGCAATTCTAAACCACCTGAGAAGACTGAACATGGCTGGGACATTTACAGGAGCTTGCAGAGTTCTGGACTGCCGAGAGCTAGCCTGAATGCAGTGAGCTCTCTCTTTAAAAAACCAGCCACTGGTTAACTGCAGGTGTTGATGACAGAATTTTTTGTTGGCTTTAATATTTTACCCTTCAAAACAGTTTCTCGAGCTGGGTGTGGAGGGTGCCTGCCTGCAATTCCAGCATTTTGGAAGTAGAAATAGGAAGGACTGTGTTCAAAGCCAGCATTGGCTACAAGGTGGGTTTGAGGCCAGCCTGAGCTACATGAGACACAGTCTCAACACACACACACACACATTTCTAAACATTTTCTTTTTTTCAAAGACTCTTTGGCGTACAGTCTTCATGGGGTAGATGAGAGCAAGCTTTGGGGGCTGTGCAAATTCTGCAATTTTATTTGTGTTCCAGTGACCCACTGCTGAGACTTTGTGGCTCTGGAAGGCTGAACATGGGCCTGAGGGATAGCTCAGTGGTACAACTCATATCCAGCATTACAAAAGGGGAAAAATGTGCCAGAGTCAGCATAGCCAGGACTTACAGACACGTTGGCCTCTGGGATCCTAGACCTGGCTTCTGGCTTATCTTGTCTGTAACCTGTGCCTACTCTTGCAGCTCCAAGGCTCAGCATATAGGGGAAGAGGAGGGAATTGAGTGCCCTGGAGCAGGTGGCTACTCTTCAGAAAGGTACCCTGTAGCATGAATCTTAAAAGTTCTTATTAATAAAATCAAACCCGAGGCCAGTTATTGGGGTCAATGCTGGTAGATCAGAGAGACAGAACAAGCCACAGCTACCTCACCTCGCCGGATCCTCAGCTGGTCTTGTCTCCTCAGACTGGAGGCCTCTGAGTCCTCATCCAGAATGGGTCTCAGCTGAATTGCTACTCAAAAGCCTGAATGCTTAACTAGCCAAATGCTTCTAGTTTCTGGTCCTCACACCTTATATACCTTTCTGCTTTCTACCACCACTCCCTGAGATTAAAGGCTTGCTTTCTGGGATTAAAGGTGTGAGTCACCATGCTTGGCTGTATCCTTGAACACATGGATTTCTGCCTCTGGAATGCTAGGATTAAAGGCGTGTGCTACCACTGCCTATCCTTTATGTTTAATATTGTGGCTGCTCTGTCTCTGACCCCAGATAAGTTTATTAGCATGCATAATATTTGGGGGAACACAATACCACAGTACCCAGGCTAGACCAGGCAGAGCTCACGGGGTTCTGCGTCTAACCTTGGCTTCAGCCCACACGGCCCTGCAGCTACTGTACTGACTGTGCCCCCCCTCCTCCTCCTCACTCATTTCTCCACCAAAACCCTGCAGTGGAGAAATTGGTCAGCCGGGCAGGGCTGGGACAGCCTATGCACAGGGCTGCAGGCCTGGCTCCAGCCCTCCTGATGGAAGTGTAGCGAGTGATAAATACAGCCCTGGAGCAGGTCTTACCACCTCGTAAATACCAGATAAGGCATAACCTGACCTTGAGGCTCAAGTGTGTGATAAGGAGGAAGTGACTGGAGTTTTGACATCTGGGTTCTTGAAGAATGAATTGAAGCCATTCATGATAACTCATGCCTGTGGTGGCAGCACTTGGGAGGCTGAGGCAAGAGGATTGTCCTGAGTTTAAGGCCATTGTGGGCTATGGAGTGAAACTCTGTCGCTAAAAAGGAGGGTCGGGGAAGGAGAGGAGCCTGGAGATGTACTTAGTTAGCATTCATGGAACCTTTGGTTGGATCCCCAGCTCCACAGAAAGCAGGAGTGGTAGCACATGCCTATAATCCCAGCACTTCAGTAGTGGATGTGGGACCAGACATTCCAGGTCATCTATGTAGCCTGGGCTACACGAGCTCTTGTATCAGCAAGAAAAAAAAAAAAAGAAGGTGGGAGGCAAGGGAAAAAGAGAAATGAAGGGGAGATGCACTGACCAGGGGCCCCCGAGATGCACTGACCGAGGACCCCCGAGATGCACTGACCGAGGACCCCCGAGATGCACTGACCGAGGACCCCCGAGATGCACTGACCGGGGGCCCCCGAGATGCACTGACCGAGGACCCCCGAGATGCACTGACCAAGGGCCCCCGAGATGCCCTGATGTGGGACACATGGCAGGCCTAAGGAACCCAGTGCTCTTCAGGATTTTCGTTTCCAGAAAGCTAGGATAGGGTTCTGCGTGCCCCGGCCAGCAGGTTGCTCACCTTCCACCTTGTTTCTGTAGATTCTTTTTTCCTTCTGTATGGGGTCTCAGTTTGGAGTTACAGAATGTGGTGCTGATCTGTGAGTTCCTGTTTTTACGCCATTTCAGGTGTGGTAAGCTACTGTGACAGATACAGTGATGGAATGAAGCGTGTCCTCAAAACTTTTGGTCCTGTTCCAGAGTTCTCAGGGACCACAGTGGAGAAAGTTAACCAGGTATGTGGACTACCCAGGGGCATGCAAGCTGGCACGTACTGGCCATCTCCCTCCTGTGCCATCTGCGGGTGGAGCTTTGTCAGTAGCTGCAGTCTTGACCCTTGGTTCAGATGGCCGCTTCTTCCTGACTGCCCATAGTTGCATCCTGGTCTCCAGGATACCTTAAGGTGATGGTGGCCAGCGGCTCATTGTGACTTGTCTTGGGGATCTCTGGAGAGCTGGAGTTTGTATTAACTAGCTGTGGGGTTTGCGCTTCTGTGTCTTTGGAAGCTGAATACACACAGCTGGCATAAATAGGAGAGACTCCTGGCAGATTATTTCCTCTGAGTGTGTTCTCTGTTTTTCTTCCCCCGTCCTTCTCCCAGGACATGTGCATGAAGGTTCCTGATGACCCCGAACACTTAGCTGCCAGAAGGCAGTGGAGAGATGACTGTCTCATGAAACTGGCCCAGCTGAAGAACCAGGTGCAGCCCCAGTAAATTCCTCCATCACTCCTTCCTGGGAAGCTCTGTTTGGCAAGATGAGAAGATCCAATCCCTGTGCAGCACCGAGAAACCCAGGAAGCCGGCCTGAAGACCAGGTCTGCTCCTCTGTGTTTCACTGTGAGCAGCTGTGGACACCAAGTGTCTTCTGGTCACTCCCGCCTGACCCTGCACTGGGCTATCAGAGCACCGCTTGGGCTCTGAGGTGTGGGTTTCCTGCCCCTGGGCAAACAGGCTGAAGATCTTCACCTCTTCTTTCCAGTGTGATTACACAGGCATTTCCAGGCGATGATTGCAATTTCCTGTTATCTTAATCCACTTCAAAAGAATTTTTGTAATCATTTTCTAATCCCACTCTGAGTGTCCTGTGACCCTGCATTATGAAGCAATCACCTTCAGTTTGAATAAAAAATATTCTGATTAAAAGTTTTGATTCCATGAGGACAGGCATTTTCTATACACACACACACACACACACACACACACACACACACACACACACACACTAAATAAATGTGCAAACAGTCCTCCAGTTTGGGCCAGTGCTTTCCCAAGCTAGTTCAGTTGTGCCCTGGGGTCCTCTGGCCAGGTATGTTTAAGGAGCATTGTGGGCTGCCCAGCCATGTCTGCTGCAGTAAATGAAATGGTGTAGAGTTCTGCAGAAAAGATACCAGTTTGAACAGTCATGTCTAGAACCTCCTTCAACATGAAGTCTGTTGCTGGCACAAGCTTCCAGGGCACTCCGAGGACACCAGTGTGTGCATCTCTCCGTGGCAACTCGGATTGCTGGGTACCATTACGGGGCTTCCCAACAGCTCTGACAAGGTACTGGCCTTGCGGTTTTGGGTGGTGGGAGTCTCAGTGTCATGAGGTAGGGAGCCGCATTTCCTCAGGGTGGAGGCCGTTGTGGTGTGGAGAGCAGTGAGTTTGATTAGGTCATTTCGCTAGCTTGTGAGTCTTAATCAGCGCACCCCCGTGTTCTCAGCCCACACCGAATGGCTAAAGATCTGGGGTTACCATGAATCAAAGTGACCGCGCAGCAGGTTCCATGCCCCGAGGCTCATGTCCATGGAGGAACATGGTAACACTGAGAGGCCCTGCAAGGGAAGCCTCAAGGAGGTGGGCTGTGAGCCTGAGTGGATCACAGGAGTCAGCCAGTGCCTGCCAGCAGAGGAAGAGCATGGGGTCCAAACAGGCTATGCTTAGAATGGTTCAGCTCACTGTGGCCAGGAGAGTACTCTGCAGAGAGGCCCCAACCAACCTGATCAGGATGAACCCCCGGACCAGTGGTTAGACCTCTCTCTCCCAGCACTGGATCAGGTCAGGGTCTCACAAGTTCACTCTGACAGCAGAAAGGACCAGACTGGATGCAAGCCTGCAGTGAGGATATGAGGCTATGGGGCAGTGGACTGGGGATGCCTGCAAGCAGGAGCTGCCTGTCACGGCTGGGAAGAGTGCAGGGTCAGAAAGTGAGAGGCAGGGCAGGAGATGTCCCGTGTTTGAAAACTTCGCCGGGAAGACAGGATGGAAAGGAAGTGTTGAACCCTGAAAGGCCTCCTCTTTGTCTTTGCCTGATGGAGTTCCAGATAGATCTTCAGCTCTGGTGACTCCATCTTTTTCTGAGCTCATTGCTTCACCAACAGCAGGGCCTTGGCGTCTCCTCAGCTGAGGCTCCTCCACCCTCCCTTCAAGGCACTTCCCAGTGCTGTTACAGAGTCACAGCTTTGTCCCCCGAGCTGCCTGCATCCTCCCTGAGTCCAGAAGGCCGTGCAGCCCCCAGACCTTGCCTGGACACCCACATGAGGGGGACCTAGTTCAGCGTGGCTACCACTCATGATCTGCCCGGCTCTTGGTGTTGATGAGCCACAAGAGTCCTGGAAGGGCTGGGCACGTAGGTTGCTGGGCCTGAGACTACATGAGTGAGGCCTAGGCGTGCCAGGCAGGGGTGCTCACTTGTTCTGGGCAGCACTGCTAGGGCAAGGGGACAGAAGGTGGCACCAACTTGGAAATATTGGTTTTTATTGTATGTCTAAATTATATTTTCCTATTTTCATTGTTGTGTCTTCCTGGGCGAATGTCAGGCACGTTCGGAAATAGCTACAGGTTCAGAATCTAAGGAATTCGGCCAAATGGAGATCAAAAATATTGGGAAAAGAATTCTAGAAAGTTCTGAAAAGCAACATGTACGAATGTTTCCCCTCACCATGGTCACAGCTGTGGAGCGTGGCAGCCATTTCCACAGCAGTTACATTGTATTAGCTATTATGAATCATCTAGGGACGGCTTACAGTATGCAGAAGGATGTGTGTGGGTTCTCTGCAAATGTGGGGCCATTTTATATAGGGGACTTGAACATCTGTGGATTTTGGTACCCATTCAGATCCTAGAATCAATCCTATGGCTACTGGAAGGACCTGATATGGCAGCAGAAAGGTTTTGTGGTCTGGTAGCCATCACAACGTATAGTGAGGAACTGATAAGGTATACAAATGCTGACCCTCACCTCAGAACTGAAATAGCAACTAGTTCAAACTTGAGAACAAATAGTAGGGAGCATAGACCCCGCTTGAGGAAGATGGTTCTGGAAGCAGCTGGCAGGAGTCAGAGTTTGGTCAGACATGGAGCTACGGGGGAGATTGTGAACCCAGCTTCACACAGACCCCACGAACCACATCTGTTAGAGGAACTGTCACGGGGGAGGGTATTCTGCTCCCAGTTTGGCAGGCTGGGGACTGCTGTGAAAGAGCCTGCTTGCTCTGATGGGTCAGTGGATACCCTTTCCTCCACCTGGGCTATTGGGTCCAAAGCTGCAAAGGAGAGGATGCCACTTCACACATTGTTTCCTGCCTGCCCAGGCTCCTCTGTCTGGCTTTGCATCTCACAGCCTTGACATTTCTGAAGAATTCCAGTCTCTGGTTGTCTGATGTTTTTTCACAAGTAGACTGAGATCTGGTTTGGGATTAAACTAAGTGTTCCCCTTGCCACGTTGTAACAGGGGACTGTAATGACCAGGTAATATTGTTGGGCCTTCATTGATGGATTTCTGTATTTCAAATTACTATTGTGAAAAAAAAAAAATAGGGAATTAGAAGGACCTGCCCAATAAGACACCATCCTGACTAGTTTCTGAATCATTTTGTCGGGGTTGCAAAGTCATAAATCTGCATCAGCATGATGAATGTACTCAATTCCTCATTTTCTGCTCTCTGAACCCAGTGTCTCCCAGAGCACCCACAGTGTCTGTGTGTACCAAGGCCATACAATCGCCCTGTTAGGGATGCTAACACAGAATGCCTACAATTACTGCTCAGCTTTTGCCGGAGGATCAAAAGATTTCTATAACTGTTTTGAGACCAGGTCCTACACAGCTAAGCTGACCTTGACCTCTTGATCCTTCTGCCTCAGCCTCCAGAAACTGTGATAATAGGTGTTATCACCATGCATACCTCTTTTATTTCTGTTCTAAAAGCCACATGTCTGTAATCCCAGCACTCAGGAACCTGGGATAGGGGGATCATGGAGCTGAGAGAACTACTCTGTCTGCTGAATGAGCGTCAAGGACCTTGAAGAGTCCATCTGTACCTTCAGATGGGCCCAAAGGTCTGATGCAGGTCTGCTCCACCTATCTTAGTGGGAGCAGCCCTCCTGTGTTGTGGCCACCTTCACCACTAGGCTAGTTTTTGGCATGGCCTTGCTTTGTACCCTGTGTTTAACAGTGACTGCATTGTCCTGTCATACACAGTGATGGAGCTAGTGGCTTTGCATCCAGCTGAGGTGGCCACATGAATGTCCAAGACTGTCATATCAGCCATCACAATTTGTTTGAAATTTATTAATTTTATGTGTTTGAAATTTATTAATTTTTAGTGGATTCACTTAACAGTTATTGAATATGCCATATGTCAAGATCCACTTCAAATGTTGAAGATGGAGCAAAGAATAAAGCAGGCAAGAAAAATAAAAAGGAAAGAAAACTGTCCATGTAGACCTTACATTGTAGTAAAGAATGTAAACATAAACAGACAAATCAGTCAGCAGAGCAGGCAGACGGCTAAAGACTGATTGCGTAGATACAAGCAAAGCAAGGGCCTGTGTAATGGCTCCGCAGCTTATAGGCTCTTACTGCCAAGTCTGCCAGCCTGACTTTGATCCCAGGGACCCACAAGGGGGAAGGAGGGAACTGATTCCCACAAACTCTTCTCTGACCTCCACATGCACACTGTGTTCTGTGGTATGAACACACACACACACACACACACACACACACACACACACACACACACACACACACACAAGAAAGAGTAAACGAAAGGGTGGAGGGAGGAGTCGGAGATGTAGACCAAGTGCATTCTGGATGGTGGCCCCTCATAGCCACCCTCTCTGGTGTACTTGGAAGGCGCCTCTCTGCTGAGGAGTTGGATGGGTGGTGTGGCCGGATCTTGTGCTCAACTTGCCAGTTTGCCTTCATCTTATGTCTCCGAGAGGAACCTGTTTATACACAGAGATTTTCATAAAAAAAACACCTAGGAGGAAAGGCCTCAAAATGATAACATTGCTTATTTCTGGATGGTTCTAAGTGTGTGTGTATTTTTTCCTTTGTATTCTTTCACCACAAGCATATATTATGCTTATACTAAAAACCTGGGTGCTGTTAATGTTGAGTCTCTCCCTACTCTGGGACTTCCTATCACTCAAGACCAAAGTTTGAAGGACATGACCTCCAGCACCCTCCCATGGCTTGCTTCATGTGTGTGATAGACCTCAGTGTTTATAAACTAATGAAACCATGTGTAGATGGGGTCAGTTGTATGCAGTGAAGAGCCCAAGTATCTTGACATACAATAGATGTTCTAAGTTCAGAGTACTGGGGTCCCACCCAAGATCTTACTGAACATCTAACTTACTAACGCACCACTACCGTCTCAATACCACCACAAACACCATCATCACTATCAATCACTTCTGCTAGCACCACTACCACTGTCTAAATACCACCACCACCATTCCCCCCCCAGCATCACCACCATCCTCCTGAGCATCACCACCATCCTGAGCATCACCACCATCCTGAGCATCACCACCATCCTCAGCATCACCACCATCCTCCTCAGCATCACCACCATCCTCCTGAGCATCACCACCATCCTCCTTAGCATCACCACCATCACAGTATCTTTAACACTACCATCACCATTTATTTATTCTAGTTCCTGCACCCCACCTTCAGGAAGCTTATTGTATTCTAGGTAGAGTTTTAGAGCAGTATCCTTCAAATTAAACAGGATGGGGGGGGGAGAGGAGAAGTTCAATAAGGAAGTAAACAGACTTTAATGCTCAAGAAAGATGAAATTGACTGGGTGGTGGGGGCACCTACCTTTAATCCCAGCACTCAGGAGGCAGAGGCAGGCGGATCTCTGTGAGTTTGAGGCCAGCCTGGGCTACAGAGTGAGTTCCAGGAAAGGCTGCAAAGCTACACAGAGAAACCCTGTCTCAAAAAGACGAAGAAAAAAAAATTTACAGCCCTTCTCCAAGGTCATGGAAGCAGTAAGTGGGGACCAGCTGCAGAGAGTTTCTTGGACCTGTTGAGCTGCCTCTAGGTTGTAAAAAAAAATCCAGGGATGCAGTTTTCATGAGAGATCTCCCATGTTGGCGGTGGGGACTTTGGGGGTGGTGCAGCTGCTGTTGAGTCATCCCTGCTCCTGTAAGGGACCCCTCACCCTTCCTCCTGCTAGTGACTACAATTCAAACTCAGGTTGGGCTTCAGTGCAATCATTACTTTGGTCTGAAGTGGGCTCCTTTTCTGGGGTGAATAGGCATGTGCATTGTAGCTTCTCCAGGAAAAGCCTTTCACACAACAGTGAGGGAGATAGGAAACCAAGATAAATGACTAGATACACAAACTACCTAGTACAGAGATCGCTGGCCAGGGAATGCACTGGAGTTCCATGGTGTGTGGTTGCTGAAGGTCCACTCAGTGTTGGAGGGCTGGCAGGCCTCTCTGGGATATGGACAAGGAGAACGTAGGCAGTGTTCTGCTCTGGGAAGGCACACATAGGCAAACACTGGCTACAGGCTGAAGTGGGAAGGAGGAGCCTGAGCAGAAGCAACCTGGAGGCACCAGGAGAGTTGGGGAGTAGAGCAGGAAGATTAGAGGGAGACCGACGAGGCAGAATGTGATTCTTTATTACAAACAAGAGCTCCAATCAATGGGACTTCGACGATGGGGACATGTTGGGGTCGGACTAGTCTCAGGGTCTGATGTTTGCCTCAAGACACATTCTGCATTCACACAGTCATGAATTCTGACGAGAGGGTGGATTAGCCTGAGAACAGATTCCCTGAGAGAGTGAAGAGATGGTCCCCTTCCAAAGAGCGGGAAACATGCCACAGCCAATGGTACACGAGAACACTGTAGCCTGGACTTGAAGATCGGTGTCACACACCTCTGGCTGGTGGCTGGCTTGGAGAAGTCACAGAACACAGAGGTTAGAAGCCTGGGCTCTGGGGCCAGACTGCCTGCCCTCTGCAGCAGGTAGCTAGCTCTGAGCAGGTTGCCCAACCCTCCCGGCCCTTTCTTGCTGGGGTCTTGGTGTCTTATGTTGAAGTGAGATGATAATATAATTGCCGCAGTGTCTGGGGCTTATGATACAAGTCCCGTAGATAGCAGCTGTGGGTGGGCAGAGTGATACAGTTAAGGGCCGCAGGAGCACGGGAATGGCCTCAGCAGCATCTAGCCCCTCGTGGTTTTACATGTTGTGTGGTGTGAGTCTGGCCTTTCCCACCCTGCTAACAACACTGCTGGAGACACTATCTGTGCCTCCCCATGCGGTCGGGGTGACTTTGGAGAGGGCTGTGGGTCCTTCTCATCTCTCGTTGGCAGTTGAGGGGACGAAGCTCCAAGCAGGGTTCCACACCATCCCCGTCAGTGTCGCTTTTCAGGGCCGACAGCGCAAGATAAAACTAACAGGAAAGCAAGTTTGGTGGCTCTGGGGTTCAAACTTGGGATACCATGCATGCTAGGCAAAGGGTTCTATCACTGAGCCACACCCCCAACCCCAAGAAACTTGTGGTTGTGACTTTCACCTGCTGCCTGGCTCCGAGTAATGCAGACCACAGGCTAGGAGGCTTAGTCAGCCATTGTTTCTCATGGCTCTAAGAGCTGAGTCAGATGTGGAGGTAAAAGGTAACCAGATTTGCCAAAACCACAACTCAGCCTTAAAGGGAGCACATTAAGCTGCCCAGAAGGCTCTGTACAGATAGGACATTCAATGTCATAAGGACATCTGCCACTCTGTCCCCAAATCCTTTGAAAGGAGGTAGAAGGGAAGAGAGCCAGGGCCTGTGGAGGACCAGGCCTCCATCAAACTGCCCATCCGCACCTCGTCTTCCTGGTGAAAAGGTGCTCCCCCAGGTGGGCAGGAGGGAGCTCATGTGTCGCTGGTACAGATAGGCCACCTCTAGCCCTTCCTTGGCCTTTGACTTTCTGCATTGTGAGTTGTTCAGGTGCAAATGTCACCTCCTCTCTGTCACTCTCCAGCACTCTGACTTGGAATGCACTTTCCTAACTAGAATTCTGGCTTGTCCACCCTTAGGAAATGGCCTTGCATGGTGGTCAGCCAGCCAAGCTGAGGCTGCTCTGTGGCTCCTGCCTGATCAGTGCTCAGGGCTGCCTTTCTCCATAACACATGAATATCTCAAATGATCCTCAAATGATGTCTTTTGGGGAAAAACTGCCTTTTCATTTTGGTTTCTCAGAGAAGTCATACAGCGTTTGGGGTTTTGCTGACTTTTTTTTCCCCCTCACCTGAATAGTTCCCCCAAATAACTCCACTTCTCTTACATCACTGGAGCTGATTGGGAAATGTACATGAAATCTGAACATGTCCCTCATCCCTCAGGACTTTTGGGGGGAGTCACAGGAAGATGCCTGACCATGTGGCAATTTAGACAGAAAATGTTTTCTCTTGCATTTCTGTGTGGAGGCTAAATGATGCGTACAGGTGTGAAAAAGAGACATACAGGTCCCCAGCGAGGTCGGAACCCTGGCTTGGAGACATCTCTGAGTGTAAGGAGGCTGCAGGTATGTGAGCTCGGGGGGTGTTCCAACTGTTTGAACTTCCAGTGTTGTGTGTGTGTGTGTGTGTGTGTGTGTGTGTGTGTGTGTGTGTGTACATGTGTGTGCTGTGCATGTTTATGCACGTGTGTGTGTGTCAGGTATACGTGCATCTATCTGTACATGTGTGTAGAGCCAGGGGTCGACATCACTTGCCTTCTTCATCTTTGTTCTTCTTATTTTGTGAGACAGTGTCCATCACTGAACCTGGAGATCCATGATTTGGCTAAATTAGCTGGCCGGGGAGCCCCCAGGACCCTCTTGTCTCTGTCCCCTAGTGCTGGAGTTGCAGGTGTGCACCTCTTGCACACCTGGATTTTCGATGGGTCTTGGGAATTAAAATCAGTTCCTCTTGGCAAGCACTTTGCTGACCTTAGGCCAACCATGGTTCCTTTTTTATTTGCTTGCTTTGTGTTGGGGAATTAAACCCAGGACCTTGTGGATACTAAGTCGGTGCTCTACCACAGAGCTACTCCCCAGCTCCAGCCATTCTCAATCCATCAGTAGGAATGCACACAGTAAAATGTATCCTCCTTAAATATTTGGTTACCCTGAGGTATGCTCAGCACAGGAAAAGTGGGTAAGATGCTGAATTCTTTCATTTATTTGCATTTCCAATGTGAGTTAGTAGTTACTGGAATAAAGGTGATTAATGAGGCTTTTAAGTTCATTAGTAGTATAAGCTGAGGGACATATGTTTTAATGGGCTGTATCTATGACTCAGGGATGTGGGCATCATCCATCTTTGTCAATTGAGACGCTGTCCTATTGGCTCTTGAGATTTTTGGTACAGTCTGGCAGTTTGAGAGCATCTTTGTTTGATGGTATGTCCCTCCTGGGAATTTTCAGAGTACACATCCCTATCCTTACAGTCTTATTTTATATTTTCTGTGCCGGTAGGAGATATATATCATATCATATCACATCATTTATCATATCGTATCTACCTATCTATCAATCATCTATCTATCTATCTATCTATCTATCTATCTATCTATCTATCTATCTATCTATGATAGTCATTACTAGGAGTAGCCAGAAGTTGAGAGACTAGTCATCAGTTTATTTAACAAGTACTTGTTGAGACTCTAGCGTGTTTAGATTCTATGACTATGAGGAGCTGCATCAGTCACCTGGGGGTGCGGAGTGCCCCAGCTGTGGGACAGAATGAAGGCCCCGGTCGAGTGGAGCATCAAGGATTGGCAGAGAGACGGGAAGGAGTCCAGGAGGAGGTGACACTAGAAGTTCAAACAGGGACGCAGACACACTATAGTAGTGGGGAAAGCCTCCCTTCACCAGACACACTGTAGTGGGGAAGCCTCCCTTCACCAGACACACTGTAGTGGGGAAGCCTCCCTTCACCCTGAGTTTTATCTGATGCTTTTATCTGATGCTTTTATCTGAGTTTTATCTGATGTTTCATTCAGCAAATGAAACAAAACGACGTGCTAAGCAAATGCTCCTCTACAGAGCCACTCCCACCCAAGGACGTCCTTTCCCAGAATGAGTCAAGTCTGTCTCCTGAGGTGTCACCCTCGGTTCTGATATCTCTCAAGTCTTCTTTTTGGTCCTCCGCAGCATTTCTCAAGTAGCAATAGAGTTTAAAACTATCCCTCTAAAGGGGAAAAAAAAATACCTCAAATACAGACAGATCCGGGCAGTGTGGTAAGAGGGGCCCAGTGACAGGAGAGGTCTGTCAGTGGCACACATACCCTCAAGTCAGCCTCAAATTCTGTAGTCATTCAAAGGAAAGACAATATTACAAACAACATACCTAGGCTAATTAAATGCAACATTTTTGGGGAAATAAGTTCATAGAAAATATACTTCTTAACATTCATTCTAGAAGACAAAATTTTAAAAACCTTGGTATGATTCTTAAACAAAACGAGGAGTCATGGCCGAGTGCGGTGGTGCATCCTGTAATCCCAGTAGTGGGAGACAGAAGCAAGAAGAGCAAGACTTTAGGGCTAACCTGGGCTATGCAAGACTGTGTTTCAAAAGACACACACACACACACACACACACACACACACACGCGCGCACATGCGCGCACCAAACAACTATGACAAAGCTGAACGTCAAATCCTTCCCCAAAGAGAAACACCAGGCCCAGGAGGTTTCTCTAGGGCACTGTGTGTTAACCTTCCTGAAATGCTTAAATTCAATCGTGTTAACTATTCTGGGGTAAATTTATAAGAGTTCATAACATTCATCCCCAAATCCAATCATAAACAAAAATCAGCATAAAAAGAAATGGGAAAACACAATTTTCTGTCAATTCCAGCACAAAAATATCGGCAAGTCCCGCCCCGCCCCCAGGGCTTTGTGAGACGGAAGCTCCCTGTCATCAAGCTGTCATTATGCCATAGCTGCAAGACCGGTTGACATGTACCCCAGCAAACGAAAAGACAGTAAATTAAAAAGGACATCAAGTATCATATTATTTATATATGGATTACATACTAAACTAATAGTTTAAAACATTGGGCTAAATCAAATGTGTAATTCTTTCTAAAGAGAATCTTGTCCTCTAAAACTGGCCTGAAGGCACCACCCACCAGCCAGTGGGCTCCCAATCCTCAGGCCAACCCTGTGTCGGCCACACCTCTCTGTTATTGTGACGACAGTCTCTCATGTCAGAGAATGAGAGAAGAAATGTACAAACCAAGGGTTATGAAGCTACCTTGAGGGGGAATTCAACCCACCTGGACATTTGTTGACAATACAGATTTTTCATTCCCAGACTCCTCAGGGGTCCTCGGATCCTCTAAATCATCCTCTGCAGGGGCAGGCCCAGGAATGTCAGCTAAGGCCCGTGCGCAGCTGCAATTGCATGGTCAAACCAACAACTCTGGAAATCTATGGAGAACAAGTTATTCCTATCTCCTGGCTGCCCACGTGATCTGAGATGACACTGACTTAGGAAGGCCTACCTCCCTTCCTCCCTTCTTTCCTTCTGGGGGTGCGAACCCAGGGCCTTGTGCATATTAGGCAAGTGCCCTTCTACAGAGTCACACCTGGTGTTCGGAAGTCCTTTCTCAGACTGACTCAGGTCTGTCTCCTGAAGTCTCACACTGGATTCCAAGTGTCCCTTCTGTGATGTCTGTCACACCTTCTCTGGTCCTTGACAGCGTTTCTTAAGTAACAAATCTCAGAGCTCTGCTGTGTGGTTTTTGTCACGGGCTGTGCTTTTGAGGGAGTGGCGTTTCCTGTGAGGAGGACACAGGGACAGCGGACTGACGGCAGTGAACGATGCCCCTTTAGAAATGTCTTGTATCAAGTTCAACTAGGAAAAGATGCAGCCTGCTCGAGTCAAGTCAGAGATTCATACTCACAGACGTAGAGACCTGGAATTCTAACACGTCGAAGGGGGGAAAGTAAAGGCTTTTTAGTGATCACTGTGGGATCTGGAAGCCAGAGCTCTTGCATCTGACTGAGAAAATGATTTGAACAGAAAGTTCATCTTTCACAGGAGAAGCTTCTGTTTGACATGAGTTAATCTTTGAAAACGGAACCAATAATTAACATGACACTAGGAACTGAGAAAACTTTCTATGGTGATGTGGGAACGCACAAGCCACCTGAACTGGGCAGCTTGCCAAGTGTCAGGGCCACCGTCATTATGCTTAAGATAACAACACTCCTTTGAAGATGCTTAGTCCCCTCAAATACTCTCTACAGCTGAGTGACCTGTACCTCGATGGCACTTTGGGCAGGTACTTAACCCTTTCAGACAGATGGATTTAATTCATTTAATTCAGCTCCTCCAGTTCTTTATATGTTCTGCAGTTCTTTATATGTCTGCAAATTCATCACCCCTCTCTCTGAAGTAGTTGGATTAATGGAACTGTGTTTTCCCATTTACAGTCCACTAATGGTGCAAGCTAGCGGCTGGAATGTATATATAACATTTTGATAGTACAAAACAAATTTGGACATTCAAACTATAAAAAGAGGGTCTAAGATCATGTTAGCAAACATTTTTTAGTTAACTCTGATAACGCTGGGCATGATGGGGTATGACTTTAGTCCCAGGCCCTAGGACTCGGTGGCAGGCAGAGCTCTGTGAGTTTGAGACTAACCAGAGCAACATAGTCCTTGTCTCAAACAAACAAACAAAATGGAAAACCAACCAAACAACAACGGCAAACCTTGGTTAGCTTTGGCCCTCAACACAGCTTCTCTTCATGCCTACTTACAGTAGGCTATATAGAAAGCATGTGCTGCAGGTTGAATAAGACATTTCCTTCATAGACTCACATATCAGGGGCACAGTTATCAGCTAAGTGACACCATTTGGAGAGTTCTGGAAATGTTGTGTGTGTGTGGGGGGGGAGGGCTAGCTAGAGGAGATAGGTCATCAGGAGCTGGTCTTTGGGAGTACCTTGTCCCAGTGTACTTATCTCTCTGTCTCTGTCACCGAGAAGTGAACCACCTCTGCCACACATTTCTGCCACCATGCCTAGGGGCCAAGCAGCCATGGGCTGACCTCTCTGAAACCGTGAGCCAGAATAAAAAAAATTCCTTCTTTTAAATGGTCCTGCTGGATATTTTGGTCACAGCCACAATACAACTAGTGTATGTTGGTAACTTTTCTACTGCCCGCTAAAGCAGTGTGACCAAGGCAACTTATAAAGAAAGCGTTTAGTTGGGCTGACAGTTCCAGAGGGTCAGAGTTCATGACGGCAGAGTGAAAGCGTGGTAGCAAGAACAGCCGAGGGCTTACAGCCTGAATCACAGGGAGGAGGCAGAGAGAGTAAACAGAGAATGACTTAATTCTTAAAACCCCAGGGACCTCCTCCAACAAGGCCACACCCCCCAATCCTTCCCCAAAATTCCACCAACTGGGGACCAAGTATTCAAACATATGAGCCTATGGGGGCCGATCTCCTTTAAACTACCACGCTTCCTTTACAAATAACATCAGAATTGCTACAGTGACTCTGATCGTTGGCAGATCTCATTGCCTTCTATACTACAGTAACCATTTGCCCTCACCCCTTTGTCAGATGCAAATTATAGATTATTGGAGTCAGAAGAGACATCAAAGGTCAGAATTCTGGGTCCAGTGCTTTACAGTTTTATCATCTAGCATCTACTTGGTCTTCACCTTCATAGTAGATGGAGCTAAGATGTGGTTCGCGGGGCTGGTGGTGCGGTGGAGTCCTAATCTCTGGTTTCTTTGCCCCATCTTGTACAGTTTTCATTGCCATAACAAAATGCCTGCAACCGACACTTACAAAGAAAAGAGGTTGGTTTATCTAGCTCTCGTGTTTGGAGGCTTGAGAGCAAGGACTGGCTTCTCCTCAGCTGGGGGAGGGCTTTATAGAGGATAGTGGAGGGGGAGGGGCTGCAGAGCAGGCTCTTACTCTTTTTATTTTTTTTTTTCTTTTTTTGGTTTTTCGAGACAGGGTTTCTCTGTGTAGTTTTGGAGCCTGTCCTGGAACTCACTCTGTACCCCAAGCTGGCCTTGAACTCACAGAGATCCTCCTGCCTCTGCCTCCCAAGTGCTGGGATTAAAGGCATGCGCCACCACAGCCTGGCTGCTCTTGCTCTTTTATATCAACCCCTTTGAGAACTAACCAGGTCCCATGAGAGATATCTCATTTTTTTTTCCCAAACAGAAAGTCCTCCAGGCCAATTTACAGACCCTGTCTCTTGAAGGTTCCTCCACCCCGATCATCACCACATGGAACACCAAACTTCTCACACATGAACTTTTGGGGAGACACACTCAAGCCATACCTAAATCATAGCACCCCCAGTAATGCTGCTGCTGCTGCTGATAATGGTAGCTACCATTTTACTGAGCATATACTACTGCAACCCAAAACCATTCTAGGGATTTTTGTGTACATTATCTTTGATACACAAAAAGGGAGCAGGTGCTTACAATATAAAACCCAGAATTCAGGTCTTCCAAGTCAGCTCTGTCCCCTCCATTGCCTCCTAAATTTCCCTTCACTTTAAAGAATAACATAAATATGTTTCTGTCATGAATAAGCAGGCTGAAAAGGGAAGAGCTAAGAGCAAAGAACTCAAAAGAGAAGCCCAACACTCCCAAGCGGTCCTCCCTTTACAGATGAATTGACTAAATGGACTTCTTTTCATGATCTCAGGTCTGCACCTCTGCAGGTGGACTCTTCTCCAGGAGGAGAGAATGTCACCACCCAGTAGGCAGGGATATCTGCTGGGAAATCGGCATCTCTCTTACTGTCGTGCAACAGTTTTACTTGGGATCCTAAAATCAAGTCTCAGCAAGAAAGAGACAGCGAGTAGGAGAAAGACTGGAAGAAGATGCCCCAGAATTACTTACTAACTTACTTTATTTACTTATTTTTGTGGTGCTGGAGATTGAACCCAAGGAAACGGTGTACACCAGACAAGCATTTCACCACCGAACTGCCTCTTCAATCCCCAAAGCTTTTAGAAACAGCTTTATTGAGGTATAGTTACATACCATAAACTACCCATTTTACATATACAATGTAGTGAATCTTGTTGTGAAATATTAGTTGAAGATGTGTTACATTCATTTATGCTGTGGACCATTTGTTTAATGATGCAAAGATGTGTCACATTCTTTCAGGTTGTATTTGTTTATCTCTGTGAAGCTGTGTTACTTTGCCTGTCTAAAACACCTGATTGGTCTAATTAAGAGCTGAATGGCCAATAGCGAGGCAGGAGAGAGAAATAGGCAGGTCGGGTAGGCAGAGAGGATAAATAGAAGAAGAGAAGAGAGGGGGACTCCAGGGACCAGCCACACAGCAAGACTCGGAGTAAGAAGGAAAGAAAGGAATAGAGAATAGAGAATGTAAAGGCCCAGAGGAAGACAGGATAGTTTAAGGAAAGCTGGCTAGAAACAAGTCAAGCTAAGGCCAGACATTTATAAGTAAAAATAAGTTTCCATGTATTTATTTTGGGAGCTGGGTGGTGAGTCCCCAAAGTGCAAAGAGTCAAACAAACCAACAAACAAACAAATCCCCAACTACAGACTCTTAGCATATTTAAATAGTTACACAAGATTACATACCACGAGGATTTATCTGCAAGAAATTTGCTCAGTGTTTGACCAAAAATGTCTTTATTTTGCCAGAATTTATATGTGTATGTGTGATATGTGCGTGTTTGTGATATATGTATGTATGTTTGTGTGTATGTATGATATATGTGTGTACATGTTTGTTTGTATGTATATATGTGTATGTGGTATATATGTGTACATGTTTGTGTGCATATGTGTGGTATATGTATATAAATGTTTGTGTTTGTATGTTTGTGTGTGTATGCATGTGTGTCCACCCAAAGACCAGAGGTCTATATCCTAAGCCACTCTCTACCTTATTTTTCAAGACAGGATATCTCTCTGGACCTGGAGCTCATCTTCAGACTGACAGGTTAGTGAGTTCCAGGGATTCAGCTGTCTGCCCTGTTCTGGGGTTGCAGATGTAAACGGTAGTGCCCGACAGTCACCCAGGACCTGGACACATGAGCAGTTAGCACCTTGCTGACTAAGCCATCTCCCTAGCCCTGACATTTATTTAGTTATTTATCTATTTAATTATTTACTTATTTACTTACTTACTTATTTGTCCAGACTGGCCTGGAACTTGCCATGAAGCTGGGGATGACCTTGAACTCCTGACCCTCCTACTCTATCTCCCAAGTGCTGAGATGACAAGTGTGCGCTACTATGTCTCATCTCTACTCAATGTTAAAAACTTCTTTTTTTCTCTCCTCTTTGTGCTTCAAGAAGTAATCCACCCTCTCACCCGCCGGCCCCATGTAGGTCAGCTTGTCTTCAAACCTGCCATCCTACCCCCAGACCTCAGTGTTGGGGTCACAAGGCCTGACATGCTTTCAAGTCCTGTCACTGCTATGGGGTCTCAGTGAAGCCTAGCCGATGGCTCACTAGCTCCTGAGCTGTATTTTCAGAGCTCAGTGCCCACCTCGCTCCACCCAGAGTCTGTCTCTCTGCTCCTTCCTTCAACCCTTCTAACACATCTAAGGTTGGTTTCAACCGCTTGCCAAGTAAACTCAGTATCTGGCTTCTCCGCAGGCTTCTATGGTCTCTGTTCTGGGTTTCATTTACTGTTTATTCGCTTTTTCCCCTATCTAGTAATTTTTTAAGTTCCTATGGTTTAGAATTGTGTGTGGATAGAGCCTCTGAACTGCACCACTTCCGATATTAGGTCACCGATGGATTTCTTTAAGCCTGTTTTGAGGTGGTGTCCAGGCTGTGGCCGTGTCCTGGGCCTCAGGATGTGCTCTGACTCCTTGGGCACAGCCCTTCTAGTTCTTCAGGAAGAGCCTGCCATGTTTGCCAAACTCTGAGGGGAACTTGGAGTTGCAACCCTTGAGGCTCCTGCTGTCTGCAAGGTTCCTGGCATTGGCACGTGTGCTTGCACACACATACACACACACACACACACACACACACACACACACACAGCAACACTTGTAAAAGTAGCCAAGGACCTGATTTTGTGTTTTCCTTGTAGTTACCCTGCTTTCTGGGATCCTCTTTAATTTCCATTTTCAGGGCAGCTCTGAGCCTAGCCATTTCTCTCCCACAGTGCCACCTCTGTTTCCTTTCTGTTCAACCCCTGGAATGTTTTTTCACTACTGCAAGAAATCAAGGCCTATTCTATACATAAAGCAGGGTAAATCTCCACTGCTCGGAACACGTTAGCAGAAGGTGAATACGTAGGTATTCAACGGAAAGGAATGTCTAAATAGCTTAATAACCGCTGGATGTGCTAATGCAGGCCCACAACCTCGGCACTTGGAGGTGGAGGCAGAAGGATTGCTGTGAGTGGAAGGCCAGCCTGAATTTGTTTCCAAACAGAGCTCGGTTTACACACAAACTACTTTAGTACACATTGGTAAAAACCATTTTGTGAAGTACAAGAAGTTTGGGGTAGTTTTATTTGGATGGTAAACAATGGGATTGCTTGAACAAATAATTTCTATTCTGTTTTTCCAGCTGTTGACGTGAAATGTATCGAGGTTAGTGCCTGTCTATCAGAAGCTGTGCGGTCGCATTGCACAAACATGCCTGTCTTGGAACCAGGGATGTTGGCTGTTGGAGCTGAGTCACGCTCGGGTCCTGCCCAGGTGTGTCTTAAACTGCCTTAGAATTTCCTTTCTGTGTTCATCTTTTTACATCTAGCTTTCCATGACATGTTTACCTCTGCAGGGAGTTGTGAGGGCTGATGAGGAAATGAGATGAGTTTTGTTTTAAAAAGTGACATGTGACGCCCTTTCAGATGGATGGACTGGACAGACTGCCTTTTCCTTTTGTGGTGAAAGGGCAGGGACAGGGGGTGAACACGCAGCTGAATCGGGAGCCCCAGAAATGATACAAAGTTCTTAGCTGCTCCTTCCTTCCTCCCTCCCTCCCTCCCTCCCTTCCTTCCTTTTCCTTCTCCTCCTCCTTCTAAATCTGTGTGTGTGTGTGTGTGTGTGTGTGTGTGTGTGTGTGTGTGTGTGTTTGTGTGTGTGTGTGTGAACACAGCTTGTGGGAATTGGTTCTCTTCTTCCACCAGTTGGGTTCTAGAGATCAGCTCGGGTCATCAACTTAGTAACAAGTCCCTTTACCTGCTGGGCCACCTCGAAGGCCTTTTCTTTTTTCTTTTTCCTTTTTTTTTTTTTTTTTTGAGACAAGGTCTTTGTAACAGCCCAGGCTGGTCTTAAATGCTTCACAAAGCTGCCTCCAACTCCTGATGGCTAGGATTACAGGCACATACCACTGGGCCAATTTATGCAGACTTGGGCATCTAGAGCAGGGTTTAATGCTTGCTAGGCAAGTACTCTACCAACTGAGCTACAGTCCTAGCCCAGCTTTCTTTTTTAAAAGACGTTGATTCAGGTGGATGATGTACCATTTATAGAACTTTGGAAAGCACTGTTTCTTTTATCGTTCAACGTGTGGTATAATTACAACACATTTGGTTTATAATTGTTGCATACTATTTGTTTCTATTTTTCCATGCTATTTATACTTCTTTTTGGTTCTCTATTATTTTGGAATTTTCATGTTTTTAACTTATTATTCCACCACACTCAAATAACTCTCCAGTCACTCATATTTTACTGCTCTTCCAGTGTTGGCCAGTGGGCAAAGAGCTTGCTGACCAAGCATGATGACCTCAGGGTTCCTTTTTCATTAAAAAAAATTTTTTATGTGAATAAATGTTTTACCTGCAAGCATGTACATATGTGGAAGTCAGAAGAAGGTGTCGGGTTCCTTGGAACTGGAGTTATGAGTGGTTGTGAACCCCCCATATTGGTGCTGGGAACTGAACCCAGGTCCTCTGTAAGAGCTATAAGCGATCTCAAACACTGAGCCGTCTCTCCAGCCCCTCTACCAGGGTCTTATCCCTGAAATCCTTAGAAGGCTGGAGAGACCTGATTCCACAGAGCTGTCCTCTGACCCTGCATGTACCCACACTCCATACACATCTACAATTATTATTATTATTATTAACTAACTTAAAAAGTCAAACAAAAACTTTAACTTTTGACATTGCCCATGTTATATTATCATCATCGTGAATTTTAATTTCATATGGTTTAAGTTTTATGACACAGTTAGTGTTCTAAATTAATATATATGTATTCACGTATACATATAGATTCATTTTGTTTCGTGGCTTCAGTTGATTCTATGAATTATTTAAAAATAGCCCAAAATGTTTCAACATGAAAATGCAATGGAAATCGTATTATTTCAATACAGACCACTCTGTAGTGTTTAACTTTTCTGAATCTGCTCGATCAGCAGTCCTGTAAGCACAATGGCGCTCTGTGGGAAATTTCATGTTGTGCTTGACCTCAGTACTTCAGAGGCTGTCTCAGAATCCACTGAATAGTCAGTCATTTCCCGACTACTGAGATTTGCACACCGAGTCCCAATAAAGACGAGTCCTTGTTACTTTTATCATTGCTATGACAAAATGTCATCAGGAAAGGAAGACTGGTTTTGTTCAGAGCTTGAGAGGGACAAGGTGGATCATGGTGAGAAGGCGTGGTTCCATCTCAGAGCACTCGGCGGCTTTTCCCTTTTTATACGATCCTGGACCCAGCATACAGGATAGCGCAACCCACACTCAGGGTGGGTCATCTCTCCCAAGTTAAACCTCATTGGAAATGTCCTCGTAGGCATGTCCACCAGTGTGTTTCCTAAGGTAATTCTAAATCCGGTCCAGTTGATGAAGACGTAGCCACCACAGTCCTGTGCAGTGTTTTATGATGAATGCTAACTCTCAGAACCAATTCCCGACACGTTTCCTTGAAAGCCTGCCAGCTTTGAAGAGACAGCATTCCATGGATGACTGAAATGTTTCTGTGTGCCAGCTAACAATTTGCATACAGCAGATACATGCGCTATGCATGTGCTTCTGTGAATTATTTCTGGGCTTGAACTCAAGGCCTTACACTGGGCACGTGTGCTGTGGCTGACACCGAAATCACCCCAGTCCAGATGTGGAACATGCTCTCGCTGCATTAAGGCCATTCACGTCCTTGGCAGCAAATTGGCCTTCTGACATCTGGCCCAGCAAGTACTCACCCACTATGTCATGAGAGATGACTGTTGCCCGCTGTGGTACTGTGTGCAAATGGAGTCACCTGTGAGAACTCTCCAGGCTGTCTGGGTTTTTTGTTCTCATTGTAATGTGTCTGAGAGACACACATGATTATGCAATCAAAAGTCTTGTTTTTAAATCAATGAATGATGCCGGGTGGTGGTGGCACACGCCTTTAATCCCAGCACTTGGGAGGCAGAGGCAGGTGGATCTCTGTGAGTTCGAGGCCATCCTGGTCTCCAAAGCAAGTTCCAGGAAAGGCGCAAAGCTACACAGGGAAACCCTGTCTCGAAAAAACCAAAAAAAAAAAAAAAAAAAAAAGAAGTAAATCAATGAATGGTAAATGGTTTTTTTTTTTTTTTTTGGTTTTTCGAGACAGGGTTTCTCTGTGTAGCTTTGCGCCTCTCCTGGAACTCACTTGGTAGTCCAGGCTGGCCTCGAACTCACAGAGATCCGCCTGGCTCTGCCTCCCGAGTGCTGGGACTAAAGGCGTGCGCCACCACCGCCCGGCGGTAAATGGTTTTTATTGGGTGGCTATGCAAGGTTTTTCAATCACCTGTTCATGGACAATGGGCTCCTGGGAAGTATCCCTTGAAAGTTTTGACTATTAGGAATGAAGACTCTGTGAATATTTGTATACAAGTCTTATTGTGAGAAACGTGTTTTTATTTCTGTATCTAAAAGTGCGACTTGTGAATCATATTTTTGTTAGTCAGCTCCTGTTACTGTAATAAAACACTCGAGGTAAACAGTTTAGAGGTTTCTGAGGTTTGTGTCTGTGACAGTACAGTGCGTTGTTTAGGAGACAGTTGGCAGGAAAAATGGTGTCCCTTACAGTGGGGCACAAAAAGAGAAGGAAAGGGAGGCCAGAGTCTTGACATCCCCAAGGGCACATCCTGGGGGTCTAACCTCTTCCCTAGGCTCCATCTCTCAGGGTTGAGCTGCTGTCTAGGGACCAGACTTCTGCACATGGGCCTTGAGGTACTTTTAAGTTTAAATTCTCTTGATATTGTAAGTCTACCTGTAACTTCACAAGAAATAATCAGCCAATATGGTTGTGCCACTCTGGATCCTATCAGCAATGTATGAGTTCAATTGATCACTGACTTTGTCAGTACTTAATATACCTGGTCTTTTAAATTTTGATCATCTCAGCAGGTGAAAAGTTATCTTAATGTGGTTTTATTTTTAAAACATTTTTTTAAATTAATGTGGTCTTAATTAAGCTTTTCTAGGCCAGTGGGATGGCTCAGGAGGTAAAGGTGCCTATTACCCAACCTGACGACCTGAGTTTGATCCCTGGAAATAACGTGGTAGAAAGAGATGACTAGTCTTACAACATGTCCTCTGACCTCCACACATACACCCCTACATATGCGCACACGCACAAAAATAAAATATTATAAAAATTATTTTAAGCCATCCATATATCTCTGTCCATGAAATTCTGGTTTTAGAACTTGTTTGAGACGGAATCTCACTCTGCAGTTCATGTTGGCTTTGAACTTGTAAAATCTCCTCCTGTTTTAGCTTCCAAAGTGGTGGGATTCCAGGTGTGCGCCACTGTGTCCAACCTCTGGATTTTGATTTTAAATCAAAATCAGACTCAGTGCTCTTCACGGGTGTTGGGTGGAAGTCCTTCGGAAGATGATGGGCCCTGAAGCACCTTTCGAGCTTGGGGCAGCTGGAGATCTGTCTCATCCCTCCCTTAAGTCCGTATCGTATCTTCTACTGCTTCACAAGTGCCAAGATCAAGAAGTGTAAGAACTGCACAGGGGGTGGGGAGTTCACTTGGGGAGGCAAAAAGGGTGGACCAGATACAACGTGAACCAGGAATCCAGCTTCCTGCCTCCAACCAAACCCAGCCAAGTGGAGAAGGCTAGAATTGCCACCTGACTGAGCCATCATCCAGGAACCACCCTCAGCACACACCCAACGCTCGCTTTGCACACCATCCTGAAGTTCTGTCGGCAACCACAGGCCTGAGTTCTGGGTGTGGACCATTTTTCTTTGAAAACAAGACAAAGGAAAAAAAAAAACAACAACAACTCACAGGTGGGGAGATGGCTCAGGTAGTGCTTTCTTTCCAACACAAGGAAGGACATGTGTTAGATTTTCAGCATGGCGGGGAGGTCGAGACAGGAGGATCTCTGGGCTGCCTAGGCAGTCAGTCTAGCCAACCAGCGGGCTTCGGATTTAGGGAGAGACTGTCTCAAAACCTAAGGCAGAGAAGTAACTGAGGAACTCATCTGAGGTCAGCCACTGACCTCCATCTGCACACGTGTGTGCATACAAGAAATGTACACACACACACACACACACACACACACACCCCTCTATGTAACCTTGGGGATTCTCTTTCTTTTCCTTTTTTGGGTGCTGGGGGAGATAGGTCTCACACTGTCCCAGGATGGCCTGGAACTCACAGTGGAAAGCAGAGTGGCCTAAAGTGCATAACAATTATGTTGCACCAGCCTCCCAGTCCTGAGATCCTGAGATTCCAGGCACACTGAGCCAGCCCCAAGCCTGATGTCAAGGATAGTCTTCACACTTTAGATTCCAGAACTTTGCCCTGAAATTCCAAGAAAAGCTCTTTTCCAGAAAAATGACTGTAGTGTGGTCTAAGAAAGCACAATTGAAACACACACCATAAAAACATACCCGAAGGCTCCCCAGGAGTCTCGCTCGCCACTTCTTGGAAAGCGTCAGCCAGCTCCTGGGCCAGGCTGCTTCCCCTGAATGAAAATCCCCACGTCAACAGCTGCTTTCTGTCCTTCCCTGTCCACTGGGTCTTTAGGCAGACCCGGCCTATGGTCTTTCCACACATTTTGCTACAAGTTATCCACACATGGGGTCTGGAAATGAGCTCTTTGCTGAAACCGTGAGTTTGTGTACAAGGCTGGGGTGTGGCTCAGTGGTAGAGTACTTGCCTTGCATGAGCAAGACCTGGGCTTCATCTCTACCGAAAGAAGAAAAAGTAATAGAAATGGATTTGAGAAAAGTCTATTCTAGCTTAAACCCCAGCCCTGGGCACCAGCTGATTCCAGGCATCAGCTCTCTCTCAATGAGTTTTTATTGTCTGTATTACTTCAGTTGTGCCTTCTTAGACAACACCACATCAACTTTTCTGGAAAGAAGATTTCCTGTTGTAAGTGCAAAGGAAACCTAAATGGTCGGGGCGAAGGGGGCTTATGCCAGAGACAGGTGGCCAGCACTCGGAACCTGTGCTTTCTGCTAAGACTCTGGTGTGCTTTGTCTCCACCAAAACGAGGCTTCTCTGTCTCCACCCAAATGAGGCTCAGTCCCTAGGGCAGCAGTCTTTCGGGGCACTTGGGGTCAGGAGGGTTCCACTGTGTCAAGCTGGTTAAGGAGTTAATTAGTTATTAAGAGTGAGTCAGTTATTGTGAGAGCAAGCCCGCCACCCCCCCCTCCCCTCTCTCAGAGGGAGGCTCTTGCACGGAAACTCCCAGTGTGTTACACCCTCCCCAAAGTCACCCTCCCTGGACCTCCAGAGCTGTCTCTCCTCTATAATTTACTCAGCCTCAATTGTTTTGTTATCACAGTGGACAAGGGACCAAGCCTCTTTGTCTTGCATTTCCCCAAGGGTGAGGAGCATGATTTGGGTGCTCCATTGAAGTTTCCTAATGTTTTCTCCCATCTGAACTCAGCATTCAGTCCTGGTTATGTGTGCCTGTGTCATCCACATAACCAGCCTAGACTTGCTTTGTAAATGGTCAAGAACTTGTCTGCCAGGACTAGTCTCGTGCATGACTGCCTCATGGACCTCCCTGGAGAGGAAGAGAAGAACCCGGCTGCAAGGTGTTGAAGGAAGGCACTCTTACCCAACTTTGTTTGTTTGGGAGAAGCAGGGAAAGAGGGAGTTTGTGTTTGTGCCAGCTTTCAATTAATGCCTGTAGTCAAGCCCAAACCAAACATCCGCTGTCTGGCCTGCAGCTCCGTGCTCAACACTCCACACTCCGTTCACTTCAGCTGCTTACCCAAGACAGCCCCATTATTCTCCACAAGGCAGAAGGAGCCTGTGGAGAGACCCCCCAGCAGCTGGAAGAGCCAGGCTTGTGGGTCCTTTGCAGCATGATTTGAGAACAAGAACAGCTTCCCCTTGGTGCACTGAGGACTGTAGAACTCTGCTGGTCTTGAGGCAAAACACACACTGAGAAACAGGGCTGGTGCTGTTAGCCCTTGTGCGATATGGGGAACAGACAGGACCTACGTGACTTTCCTGTTTCCAGTGCTGAACTAGAAGTAGACATACATAGCTATGTAGCTCAGGCTGCCCTCGAACTCACCATCCTCTCATCAGTGAGCAAGTAGTGGGATTATCACAGGCATGCACCAGGAGCAAGTAGTGGGATATTACAGGCATGGACCAGCACTCCTGGCTTCCACAGGACTCTCAGTCTGACTGGAGCTCCTACCTTATTGTATCGGGGGTAACTTGAGGGCCATCCATGGCCTTTCAACCTGAAGTTATACACGATAAGATGTACAAGGAGGGAGAGGCCTGGAGGACAGGTCTTGGCTGATGTCTTGGACACTAGTTTGAGAGCTGAGTGGGATTCTGAATGGAGAGCACCGGGCAGGGTGTGATTCGGTAGGATGGGAGAACTTATATTGGGAGGAATCATGGTGAACCAGGATTTCTGGGGCTCCTAGATCTCTCCTCCTCCTCCTCCTCCTCCTCCTCCTCCTCCTCCTCCTCCTCCTCCTCCTTCTCTTCCTCCTCCTCCTCCCAATGAGCTGAGTGTGGAGACGTGTCCCATTCTTCTTCCTGTCTTGTTACTTTCCATCTTTGAGCTCAAGGCAGTTAGGACCAGGCTGGGACTGTGCTTAGCAGGTAGAGTTGAGTGAGACCTGGGGTGTGTGTGTGTGTGTGTGTGTGTGTGTGTGTGTGTGTGTGTGTGTCTATGCTGAGACCTGGGGTGTTACAGTGTGTGTATGTGTGTGTGTCTATGCTGAGGCCTGGGGTGTTACAGTGTGTGGGTGTGTCTATGCTGAGACTTGGAGTGTTAGGGTGAATGCCTCTGTGTGTGTGTGTGTGTGTGTGTGTGTGTGTGTGTGTGTGTGTGTGTGTGTGTATGTGTGTGTGTGTATACAGTCCTGATGCCCAGAGGGCTCAGCTCTGCAGGGGACTTTTGCTCAGCACAGATCCCAAGGTTGAGCAGGTGTCCCTGAGGGCACCCATATGCTGCTGAGATCCTGTCAGAGGAAATGGTTTTAGAGTCAGGAGAGAGACTTTAGCTTCCAGTCAGACAGAACTGGAGTTACAGTGGTTCTGAGACAAAAAGATTCTAGATCCTGGGAGAGATGGGGCTTCTTCTGCAGCCTGCTTCTACGGATGGATTTAGCAATAATTTTTGAGTTTCGAATCTGTTTCTTCAGCTCTCACATAACGCAGATGACTGAGCAAGCTGAACTAAAATAATCAAATCAGAGACTTTTTGAGCACCAGCATGACACCACAAGAAAATCACCACTCACCGTCCTACGACAGATGCAGGCAGCACTCAGGTGTTCTCAAGACACTGTGTCAACTACCTTCAGACTCTGTGAGACGATAAGACAGAAATTGATCTCATGTTTTGACTTGGGTCCCAGCCTCATGATAGCTCATATGTGCAAATGTTCCACACCTGCACAGTTCTCAAAGTTCGAACTGCCCTTGGGCCTATGTGTTTTGGATAAAGAACAGCCTGGACTGTCAGCTGCGCAGTGTCCTGTAAGGAACTTCTGTCTGCTAAAACTTACTGTAGTGGATTCGTTTGCTTGGGTAACTGAAGATAAAGTCATAGGTGAAACATGTTGTTCTCCTTGGAAAAGAACAGCCATTATTATTTTTTTTTAGAATTTAAATTCTATCCATTGGGGTGTGTGTGTGTGTGTGTGTGTGTGTGTGTGTGTGTGTGTGTGTGTGTGTATGGCAGTCAGAGGACAACTTGAAGGAGTCAGTTCTCTCCTTCGACCCTGCAGGTTTCCCAGGATTGAAATCAGGTTATCTGACTTGGTGGCAAGCACCTTTACTGGCTGAACAGTCTCACCAGCCCAGAGCAGCCATTTTTAATATGGCAGCACCTCTCTGTGGAACCAGAGGTCTGATAGTGCTGGCCAGGATCACCACACACCCAAATGACCCCTTAGGTACATGGTCAGGGGCTCCATAGAGTAGGCAGACAATATTCCCCCTCGTTGGAAGGGCCATATCTTTTGCACCTCACTTAATCACCAATAAGATCAATTTCTCCCCTTGTTCCCTGTTTCCCAAAATTTGATACAGGCCCTGTTCTGTGATTGTATCAGCTGTGCGAGCCCCAGGCCTGATAAAGACATTGTGCCACTTGGAAGAACATCATGCGGAACAGACAGCGTGATTGCCTCCAGGACATCTCCCACTGCACACACTGTGACTTCCCAATTCCTGCTGAGCTGAATTTTGTGGGAAAACCTCCTCATCCCAGTTGCTACCCCAGAGAGGGATCATAAAGGCTCCTGGCTTGGATTATCACAGTAGCACTGTTACTGTGTCCAGCCTGCCTTACCCACTCTGCCTCACGCCCGGGGACAGTCTACCTTTGTTCTCCAAGGTGCCAACAGACTGCTCTGTGCACATGCTGGCACAGTCTCAGCCTTTCCCCTCCGCCCTCCATCCCTGCACCCGCCCTCCATCTGACTTGGATGGCTGAGACACCTCACTGGTGTGCCTGGCCCCAACCTGTGTGATGTTCCCTTGCGTTTACCAGCCCAACATCCAACTCAGATACTCGACAGCACTTCTGCTCCTTCCTGCATCTCCCAGGCAGAATCCGTTCTGTCCTCCCAGGTCCCTACCCCTCCTACAGTTCCTGGAGCCTTGCCAGACAGAGCTAACTTCTCACCCTTAGGCTGCAAGCCACTGGAAGTCAGGGATCTGGTCTTTGAGTCACTCACCAAGCATGTTCTGTGAAGCAGATGTGTTGACAGTGAGCTGTGTGTGTGGATGGGGCTGCCCTGAGCTGTTCGGGTTGGTACAGTTGGATTGTGGAAAGCAGCTGGGATACAGGCCACCTTATTTTTTTTTAAACTCTCTTTTTAAAAACATACATTTATTCTTGTATTTATGGTGTGTGTGTGTGTGTGTGGTTATTTAGTCCTCTATGTAACCCTGTAAAAAGCATGCATGTTGAGGTCAGAGGACACTTGCAGGAGTCAGTTCTCTCCATCCAATTTGAACTCAGATCGTCATGTTTGATGGCAAGCACCTTTAACCACTCAGCTATCTAGTCTGCCCCTAAAACTTGGTTTCTAGAAGTTGGGCATAGGGGTTAATCTGCCCCTAAAACTTGGTTTCTAGAAGTTGGGCATAGGGGTTGGGGAGATGAATCAAGTTGATAAAATGCTGGCTGAAGAAGCATAAGGACCTGAATTCAGATCTCCAGCACCTGTATAACAGTCAGCAGACATCTGTAACCCCAGTGTGTGCATGCATGTGTGCATGAGTGCATGTGTGTGTGCGCGTGTGCGTGAGTGTGAAAATAGGCAGATAGTTAGAGCTCATTGGCCAACAAGGCTAGCCATTTGGTGAGCTCCTGATTCAGTGAGAGACTTTCTCAGAAAATAAGATAAAGGGCTGTTGAGAAGACACCAGACTCAATCTCTGACTTCACAGGCATGTGCACACACCCATGTAAATGAATACATACACACACAGGCATGTGCACACACCCGTGTAAATGAATACATACACACACAGGCATGTGCACACACCCATGTAAATGAATACATATACACACAGGCATGTGCACACACCCATGTAAATGAATACATACACACACAGGCATGTGCACACACCCATGTAAATGAATACCTACACACACAGGCATGTGCACACACCCGTGTAAATGAATACATACACACACAGGCATGTACACACACCCATGTAAATGAATACATACACACACAGGCATGTGCACATACCCATGCAAATGAATACAAACAACAGACACACAGGCATGTTCACACACCCATGTAAATGAACACATACACACAGGCATGTGCACACACCCATGTAAATGAATACATACACACACACAGGCATGTGAACACACCCATGTAAATGAACACATATACACAGGCATGTGCACACACCCATGTAAATGAATACATACACACACAGGCATGTGCACACACCCATGTAAATGAATACATACACACACAGGCATGTGCACACACCCATGTAAATGAATACATACACACACAGGCATGTGCACACACCCATGTAAATGAATACATACACACACAGGCATGTGCACACACCCATGTAAATGAATACATACACACACAGGCATATGCACACACCCGTGAATGCATACAACACACACACACACACACACACACACACACACACACACACACACACACACACACGAAGAAGATGAAGAAGAAAAAGAAATGAACGTCCAGACAGGCTTCATCTTTACAATCCCAGCATTGGAAGCTGGAGGAAAGGGGACTCCTGGGGCCTCTGGCAGCAGCTGAGCCTACTTGGCCATCTCCAGGGCACTGAGAGACCCCATCTCAATAACCAAGGTGAGTTAAGCATGAACCACCATCGCAGGCCTTTATTCCCAGGAGGATCTCTGTGAGTTCAAGGCCAGCCTGGTCTACAGAGTAATTTCCAGGATAGCCAGGGCTACAGAGAGAAACTCTGTCTCAAAAACAAATAACAAACAAACAAGGCGGATGATGACTGAGGAGCGACATCTGTACACATAAACACACACGCATCCACATGACCATTTATCTGCATGTACACACACGGGTGGGGGGAAGGAGGGAGAGAGGACTGAAGGTTTTGAGGAACAACACCTGAGGTCGTCTTCTGGCCTCTATGTGCACATGTGTACATATACGTGTCCCCACATGTCCCTGCACACACATGAACACATGCACATACACAACCCTTGGTTTCTCTTGTTTCTTTATTGCTCTTTACATATGGAGTTCTGTGATGGAGGAATTCACACTGTTTCACCAAATAGAACTTTCTTCGTTTGAGGGTTTGAGCTTAAAGACACTCATGTGCACACAGGAGCCCCATGTATACCAGTGAGGGGTGGGAGGCAGTCCACAGACACTTGTGCACACACACAGGAGCCCCGTGTATACCAGTGAGGGGTGGGAGGCAGCCCACAGACACTCGTGCACACACATAGGAGTCCCGTGTATACCAGTGAGGGGTGGGAGGCAGCCCACAGATACTCATGCACACCCAGGAGCCCAGTTTATACCAGTGAGGGGTGAGAGGCAGCCCACAGTGAGACCTCTAGGTGACTCTGATACACAGCGAAACTGTAAGATCGCTACAGCCTCAGCCCAATGGCAGACACTTGACTGGGGTCATCTGGTGACGACAGGAGTGTAAACAGCCACAACAGTCCCAGGCTCCCTCTTCTTGGGAGCCAGCAGATTCCACAAGTGAGATGATGACCCCCAGAAGCTAGGAGCTGAGTGACTGACAGGTATGGGTTGCGGGGTGGGGGGGAGACTCTGAGGTACTCTGATGTGGCAAAGAAGGCCACTGGGGGGGTAGACTGGCTGGAGTGGGACACTAAGTGTCACCACCCCCACTTTAGAGTCTGAGTGTGACCCATCTGATCCATTCATCCTTCCTCTGTGCAGTGAGATTCCCCCTGTCTGGACTAGGAAGGAACAAGACACCCATTGTAGTGAGATTTCTTCTCTGTCCATTGTGGATAATGAAGGTAAGAGGTAAAGTGATTTTAGGAACTGTTACAGGCAACGGAGACTCCAGAGCCAGCAGTTCATAGTGCCTTGGGGATCTCCTAGACAGTCAGCCTGAAAGACTGTAAATAAAGGGAAATGCAAAGCCACCAGGAAGTTAGCATGTCACATGACCAAGCAGTGGTGAAAGTGAGTAAGCTTCAGAAAGCCCTGGAACAAGCCAGGAACTGAGCTGCACCCTTCCCAGGAGTTTTACTCCATGGCCAGTGTCCTCTGGGAGCCCACGACAGACGGGAAGGACATCAAACACTGTCAAGCTTGTTAGGGTTTCACAATTCAGACAGCTGAGGTGGGAGCCGAGCCTGGCTCCACGCGCCTCTTAAATAAATGAGGCCATCCCGTACCAGCTTGCTTCCTCCCGCAGAGCAAAGAGGGAAGTGGTTAGTTCATAGAAGTTTCCAGAAGGGAGGTGAGCCTTGATAGACTAATTGTGGGCCTTTGGAGGAAGATGATGTATTGAAGAAAGACAGTGATGGAGGGGATGATGTCTGATTCATTTGTGGCTGGATCCCAGTGTCTGTGTATTATTCTGTAGATGTCCACACAGTGCTGGATGATTTGAGGGAAAGGGGGTCCACAGGACTTGGTAAGCAGTATTGAAGGATTACAAGCTGCTCTTGGCAGGTGAGGGTTCTAGTTCAGGGGATGCTGGGCTCTGACTGCAACTGGAGGACACCCCATTGGGTGCCAGGGTGCAGCGGGTGTGCTCCATAGGTGACTTGGCTCCCTTGTGGGGGAGGCAGAAGGATTACTCTGTTACATTATCTAGCATGTGAAATAGAACACCTGGTATGTGGCAGACCAAGGGAGGGCAGAGGGGGCAGAGCAGGCGGAGAGGCACAGAGGCATCAAAAGGCTTTGTCTTATTTGTTGACAGGCCCCCAGTTCACAGTGGCATGTCGACGCATTCGGGGGCAGTGCACAGCTTTCACATTGCTCTTCACCCAGTGCATGGAGGAGAGCAGCTATGAGAAGTGTGACCAGAGGTCACATCATAGCGATGCTTCATTCATTTAAAAAGGTGAGTGTACCCAGGAAATAGTAGACACACAAAAAGATGCCCACAAATGTTCATAGCAACCTAATTCATGATAACTAAAAGAAAAAATGGCAACAACTCAACAGACAATTACATCAGCTCAATGAGGCACGTCCATATGAGAGAATATTATTCAACCACAGAAAAGCAACCAAACACTGATACATAGGACGACATGACTGAACCATATGAGAAAGATGTCAGGCATTTAAAGCCAGGTACATGTTGTCTGAATCCATTTATATGAAATCGTCAGAGTAATAAATATGTAGAGAGAGGAAAATAGCTTATACGTTTCCAGGAGCTATGAATGTGTAAATGATGTATGTATGGTTTTATTGTGTGTGTGTGTGTGTGTGTGTGTGTGTGTGTGTGTGTGTGTGTGTGTGTGTGTTTAGAGTGATGAAAAAGTACCTGGGTAGACAATTGTGATGCTCGCACAACTCCCTGAACTACTGACTATAAAAAGGTTTCATGGTGAGTGGCTGGCTATCTAACAAGTATTAAGACACAAGATGGAGGCTGGGGCGTAGCTCTGCAGTAGAGTGTTTGTCTAGCACATACAAGGCCGTGAGTCCAGTTTCCAGGACCACCAAACAACCAAAACAAAGCAAAGCCAGGAATAGTGGTGAACTCCTGTAATCCTAGCACTCCAGAGGTAGAGGCAGGAGGACTGCAAATTTGAAGCCAGCTTGGGCTACAAACAATAATAAAATGATTGTGGTCCAGATGCTGAGAAGTGACTCTCTTTGTCCTTTTCTGTCACATCCAGTCGACTCTCCTAACTGGCCACAGGTGAAGAGTTCACACGCCGACTCTCTCTCTCAGCCCTTCCATCCTCTGATAGACAACATGGAGAAGGAGGAGGACAGGCTGGAGAGGGAGAGGGTCCCAACAGCAAACTCCATTCTTATCTGGCTGGCCTCCTCATCTCTGACTGTGCCTTTTAGGCACCTCTGATTTCTTAAGTCCTTGGACTGTTCATTGCCTGGATGCAAAGGCTGATGGGAAGTAAGCAGAGAACCCAGAGTTCCCTGAATTGCCCTTTTCCACCCGGAGCTCACTGAGCTCCAGCTACACAATAGCCCAGGTCTGAGGATTCTGCGGGTTGCTATGGCTCCAGCTAGGCAGCAGCCAGCCGAGAAGGGGTCAGGGTTGTGTGTGGCACGTGGCCCCAATCCTGCCTGAAGACCTGCATTAGGCTTTCCATACAACTTGTGGCAGAAGCATTTACTCCTGATGTTCTGGGGGGGCGGGGGGACAACTGTCCAGCCATTCACAGTGTGGCCACAGCCAGTGGATCTGTTATCTGCTCCCTCTGCTGGGTCAGGGGAATGACAAGTAGGACTCCAGGCTACAGCAGCAGGACCAGAGCCTGCAGCTCACTCCAGCACCACCCCAGTGATGCCCAGGTCAGCATTGTTGGAGTTGGCTCTGGGAACACATTCCCACAGAGAAAAAAGACAGTAGTGTCCTGGCTTGAGCAGGGCAGTGCGTCACGGCCAATGAGATCTCAGCAGGGAGGTAGCAGGAACATACTGAGGGACAGCGAGCCATCTGGGTCTCAGTCAAGCACAAAGAGAATGAAATGGACACTAGGCTCCATTGTTTGTGTCGGGGGGAAATGCTCATCAGTTCCCTCCAGCTAACTTATTATTCTCTACGCAGCCTTTTTTTTTTCCATCAAAAATTAAATACACAGGTTTCAGAATGGGAACTTTGTACTCAACACTCTTCTTTTCTTTCCTGATAGTCAATGTCCGTGATGCCCTCGCAGCCAGATGGGGTCATTTTCTTCATCCACAGGTACAGTAGGTGTCTTGGTCTCTTCTGTTGCCATAACCAAATGCTTGAGGCTAGGTAACGCTTGATGAAAGGAGGCCGTCAGGGTGGGTCCCAGTTCCTGAGTGGACCAGCAGAGCACAGCACTGGCCTCCACTCCGCTCTGATGAGAGCTCTTTCTCCGCACGGTGGTGGGGCACAGGACACCATGGTGACAGTCCATTTGGAAGAGAAGAGCACGTGCTAAGGACAGAATTCTGCCAGAGAGATCAGGGGCCAGGCGTGGCCTTTTTATGTACGCCCTGGGCTCTGAGGAACTGTGTGGTATTAATCCCAGCTGAGGGTGGTGTCACCAGTGACCCACTGACGAGGCTCAACCTTTCAGCCATCCCCCTCCACCACACTGAGGACTCAGCCTCCGACACACAAAGCTGTGGGGGACAATATGGCAGATGCGAGGAAGGAAAGAAAGCCTCCAACTTTTTCCAAAGTAGGCCTATAAATGTAAGAAGTCTCCCAGGGGCCTCCTGCTGACTCTCTCCTAAGACACCCAAGTAGACCCAGGGACATCTCTATCTACACCCAGCCAGGTGTTCGGGACAGCCATAATGGCCCCCAACCTTGGCCTTGGGATCAGCGCTAGTAATAGGCTTCTTTGGGAAGCCGAGGCTACTGTGACGCTTCAGGCCCAGCTGTAGTCCACCATGAATTTTAACGAAATCCCCCACCTTCCACAGAACCTCCTTTTTCCTGGTGCTGAGGAGGACCAGCATCCTCATCTGACTGTGACAGTTGATGGAGCCTTTCAAAGCAGGCACACTGTGCAGGTCACAGCAGCTCTGGAATGCTGTCCAGCCATGAGCCAGGGTGCCAGGGGCTTTGTGAGATAGCATTCAGGTGTTGTTTATGCTGGTGGGAGCAATCCAATACATCATGTCGAGTTCAAAGAGTAATCTGGAGTCATACTTTGGGACTAAACATATTTATAAAAACCAGAGAATGAGTGATGAGGCTGGTCTCAGTCCTTTGAGGGTGTCTGTTAAAATGAAAAATACTGTTTGAGGAGAGGGAGGGCGGAATGAATAGACAGCCCATCCTGTGTGCTGTTGCGATGGGTACGTGTTATCCAGCACATCAACACCAACAGCTGTCCTCCGACGTCAAGCTGTAGACAGTGGACACTACCAGACAGTCAGGCCCCCATCTCAGTTCACCCACCCTGATAAAGGTACCCCGATAACATAAAAGATGTTTAGAAACGTGGAAACCAGAGGGGAAGGCAGAAGTCTGCATGCCCAGCTCAATTTTTCTGTAGACCTAAAAAGGCTCCTTTTTTAAAGTCTGTTAAGAACAGCCCTTGCATATGTCTGTGTCCCAACCTCTTCCTTTCTGGTCTAAGGAAATGCTGGTGTTGAGAGATGCAAGCTTTTGGAATTGGGAGGCGATACGGAGAGAAAGGGCCAGTGGATCCAGTTCTAAGCCAATTCTGTGAAGGAGACAAGAAAATCTGAGATTGTATTCACCCCATTTAGTGGCACTTGGTCTTTTGGGAGGGCATAAACTAGGGCTACCGACAACAACAGAAATAGCCCTTGGCAAGAGGCACCAAGGCAAGTTTTTAATGACTAGCTTCGCAGAGTGGAGGTTTTTAGTAGATGGTAGGGCTGAGAAGACCGACGATATCTACAGTACCAGTGAATGGGACACCAGAGGTTTTGGAATTTTTGTTCTGGTAATGATGGGCCTTTGGCCAGACCCCAGGAAGAAGAACTGTGTGTCTCAAACACTGGCTCAGCTGGTTCCCTCGAGGCTTGCCTCAGTGTAGCTGGCCCTGGCTGCCTGTGTTTGATGTGGGATGAAAACGCACAAATCTCAGGTCCTTCTTGAACATTCCCAGGTTGGAGTAAGAGACCAGAAGGCTGTGCTTTAAGCAACAGAACAAACCACTGTTCTGCATGTTGAGTCTGAGGATCCCTGGAGCGTTGTTTCCAGCTGCTCAATGCAGAAGAGAATTTGCGAGAGAGGCATGGGCCTCGGCTGCTCTGTGGCAATTAGAAGTAGTTGGGGAATGCAAGATTGTTTCATGATCTGAACCCGCTGTCATTTAATATGAAGGTGGAAAAGGTGCCGGGTGCCTTCTGCATGACCCTGGGAAAACACACAAAATGACGTGCATTAACATCTGGCCAGATTCTTTAGACGAATTGAGGGAGAAACACTCAGGGCTGGGCCAAATTCCATGCAATCACATGCAAAAGAGAATTTCGTCTGTCTGCATACCTCCCTCGGGAGTGAGCTTCACCTGCAAACCCAGCCGTCACTCATGCTTCAAACCAAGCTAGATGGAGGGATGCTGGACTGCTGAAGTCTGTGAAGTTTCAGTAATCAATCACTCTGATGGTTTTTCATAAAAGGATAACATGAACACTGAAATGAACTCAAAAAGGAATTCATAGGGGCTTATAAGGGGGAATAGCTGCAACTCGTGAATAGCCTAGTTCAGATGTATGTTGGCTAGTTTTTTGTCAACTTGACATGTGCTACAGTCATCAGAGGGGGGGCACGTAGCCATAAGTTTTCTCAGATCCCGCCCGGCCCCACAGTCCTTCAGCCACTTATAAAATAACCATTCAGAGGCTTAGTATTAATTACCAATTGCATGGCCTATGGCAGGCCTCTTGCTAGCTAGCTCTTATATCTTAAATTAACCCATTCCTATTAATCTATAAGTTGCCACATGGCCGTGATGTTACCGGTCTGCTGCCATCTTGTTCCTTTGGCGGCAGCTGGCGTCTCTCCCACTCTGCCTTTCTCTTTGCTGTCTCTCCTTGGATTTTCCTGCCTGCCTCCAAGGTGCCTTTTCATAGGCCAATGCAGCTTTATTTATCAATCATTCAGAGCAACACATATTCACAGCATACAGAAAGACATTTCCTACAGTAGGGGGAAATGCCTCCATAAGTTCTATCTATAGGTAAGCACATGGGGCATTTTCTTAGTGATTGATTGAGGAGGGCTTGGCCCATTGTGGGTGGGGACACCTCTGGGTTGGTGGCCCTGGGTTCTATAAGAAAGCAGGCTGAGCAAACCATGGGGAGCAAGCCAGTAAGCAGCTCTCCTCCATGGCCTCTGCATCAGCTGCTGCCTGCTACTCTGTTCCTACACTGCTTGAGTTCCTGTCCTGAGTTTCTCAGTGAAGAACAGTGATGTGGAAGGGTAAGCAGAAGAAACCCTTCCCTGCTCCCCTCCTCCCCAGTTGCTTTGCTCATGGCTCTTCATCACAGCAATGGTAACCTTGACTAAGACAAAGGTGTGTGGGTTTGTTTACTTAACAAATGTTTAATGGGCACCAACTTTGTTCTCGACAGGTGTTTCCAAGGACACCAACAGGCTGTCTGCTGTGATGAAGTTTAAGTAAGGAGATAGAAAATCAACAAAATTAATAGATACCTTAGCATATGATAAGTGCTCTGAAGAAAACTGATTAGGACTCAGGTAGAAATACATGTTGAGACATTGGTAACAGCTGGTCCCTTTGGGAAGATGATATCTGAGGTAACACAAAGAGCCAGCTCTCAGAAGATCTAGGCTAGAGGTGCCGGTGAGTGCAAAGGCCTTGGAACATATCTAGGAGCAGAAAGAAGGGCAAGATAAATCACTCCGAGGAAGAGAGAAAGTGTGACAGGAGCTCGGAGAAGCAAGGGCTCAGGGTTGTGTTTCAAGCATAAAGCAAGTCCAAAGCTTTAAATAACACAAAATATCCAGATTTAAGATTTTTGTAGGAACATTCTGCTAATTATTCACTGGAGGAGATTCACAAGGGTATTTTTATTATTGTCACCATAAGCTATGAAATACAGTGTATATTACATTGATAATATAGGATATTATATAACTACCCCCTCCATCTGCATAGGGAACAGCCTGTAAGAGAGACTCTGGGTAGATTCACAGAGGGACAAGTTAGAGAAATCCTGAGGACGTGGACTTGGAGGTCAGTGATGGAGATGGACAGATCGGGCAGACAAGAGAACAGGGCAGGACTCACTAGGAGCAGATCCTGGACAAATAGTGAAAAACAAGAGCAGCCAAGAAGCCGAGAACAGCTGAGCGGTGAAGTGTCTGTGGAGCTGAGGAAGACTGAGGTGAAAAGAAATCAAAGAACTGTTTGCACAAGTTCTCACCACGTTTTGACCATCTTAAGGCTGAGATGTCTCAGATGAGGATACTGTTGTGGGGGGTCCACTACAGAAGATTGCTTGGACATGGGTTTAAGCCAATAGAAAGTCTTTATTAGTTGCCAGCAACTATGTTGGGTATTTGGGAACCCACTGTAGCACCGAGCCTTTCTCAGGGTGAGCTTTTAGGCACACAACCCATATCCTGGGTTGACATACTTCAGTTAACAAGAACATTTAGCCAGAAGCAGAACTACAGAAGCCAAAAAGCAAGGTTAGTACATCTAGAGACTTTCCCAGAACTATGGACTTGGATGGATTAGGTCTTTGTTCTCATTTTGGCAGGTAGTGCTGTCTGTGTGCTGAGTTTTATCACCTGAATGGTACTTCCATCATGGCGTCAGTTGTGCTAAGGTCCGGGGCCTGTTACAGATACTGATGTTTGGAACATAGGGCTGAGATTGGAGCTGGAGATGTCCGTATCAAAACAACTGGAAGGCAGATGACCCATGGAGCGGCTTTGAGCCTTTGCCTTTTAACTGGCAGATTTAGTCCACTTTTATTTATCACCACTGCTAAATGTATTTGTTTATTTCTTTTATAACTTCCTATTTGAGTTTTAACCATAAATCTACTCCATTCTTTACACCTGTTCATGTAAATGTAATTATACATTATTTATCCCTTCACAACTGGCTTCTTTCACTTATGGTAATATTTCCAAGACTTGCAGCCAGTATCAGTACTGTGTTCCTTTTGACGGCTGAGTGATATCTCTGTATCATATTTTATGATACAGGAATCTGTCTAAAAGGCCCTGCCATATCTTTTCTGGTCACTCTTCAGGTGACAGACCTTTGATGGCACTGGTCATAAGATTCTCTTAAGTAGATTTAACTTCTTGCCTGGCTGCTGTGGGAGAAAGCTCAGTCTGACAGACAGGCTAACACCTGTTCTGGAGCATGTGCTGTCTCGGGAGCCCGCTGTCCATTTGACCCACCCGCAGCAGGGCAGATTGGGACAGGAATGAATTAAAACTGCATGCTGATCTGTGTGTGAACCTGGCTCCCCTCAGCCCCGCCTCTGGCCAATCTGCATTAAAATCCACCCCAGGGAAGTGACAGACACACCCTACAAGCCCCACTCCAGCTTCCGTTGGATGTATTTTTTGAAAGAGAGAGCAAGAGGGAGAGAGAGGAAGAAAGGAAGCAAATAAGAAGGAAAGGACTTGGTGGTGTCCGGTGTGCAGTTCTTTCTGAATTTTATAAATTGACCTTTGTTATAGGATCAGATAGTAACCTGAAAATATTGATATTGGTCCCACGTTAGTGCTCCATCTTGGAGCACTCCTGAAGCCAGGTGCAGGAGGCAAGCCCTGCCAAGTCAGAGTTGAAAGCAATTCCTCAGAACCCCACCTGGTGAACCCTGAATAAAACCTGAAGTTCCTTGCTTTCCTGGGTCCCCTAGGAGCCTCCTGCTGTGTGGGAGTTTGTCTAGCTGTGAAGATCAGTGGGAAACAGATGGCCCTGGGCCGACAGACAAGAAGGGCAGCACCAAGCCTGTTCCCTGGAAGGAAGGAAACAGATGTGGTTGTGTTCTCTTCAGGGTGGACTCTTGAGTACAGACCGTGTCAACTTCAAAGCGGGAAACATCCACCCTTAATGTTTGGATGGCCCTGCCTACCACGGATAAGTGGCCCTGGCCACACACCTGTGGAGAGGGTCACCTCTGTGCTCTCTTGTTTTCTGCAGCTTCAGGGAGTGGCTCTGTAGAGAAGCAGGGCAGGGCGGGCAGAGCCTGTAGTGTTTAGAAACGTCTGCTCCAGAGAGTCTTGGGGGGCTTGCTGCCGAGGACAGCGCTGTCCTGCCAAGGGTGCTAGTGGCCCAGGGTCTTCAGCCACAAGGAGGAAGACTAAGAGGACGATGCTGGGCAATGCCATGCTCAGTCAGCAGGGCAACTGGCCCTGGGCACTAGATGGGCAAAGACCCACAAGCCAAGTACTCTCAAAATGTGGACTTTGGGGAAATGTGTGGGCAAGACCAGCCTCAGGCAGGAGAGCTCCGTACAGAATGAAGGGCTCGTGTTTCCAAAGAACTAGAAATGGCCATGAAGGCAACATTATCGGCCCTGAAGGGGAGTGAGGAGAGGTGGAGGAACAGGTGGAAATAGCCCCATGTTTGGGGAGTGTGATGGCTTAGCATAGTTTGTGTGTCTGCGGATAGGTGAACACGCAAGTGTGCATAGGTGTATACCAGAGTGGGTGAGTGCATAAACTGTAGGTTCTGTACAAGTGTGCCTGTATGAGTACTGTGTGTGTGTGAGTGGGTGAGTGTGCAAATATGGGTGAATAAGTGAGCATGTGCACATATGAATGCCTCCATCTTCTCTCCTCCGTGACCATCCCACAGCTCGGTTGGGGATGTTGACACACAGCGTTTGCACATACGGCTTCAGTTCTCAGTGACACCTCACTCTCCGTTGGCCCTATCCTCAGCCCAGCATTGAAGTCTTCCGGGGTAGAGCGATGGTCCATCCCTTGGTTTGCTCTGAGTACTGCAGGTGTGAAGTGGCCAGAGATGTGGAACACAGCGCATGATGCCTCATCCGGGCATTTGCTGAGGGCGGGGCAGCAGAGCCGAGTGGGAAGAGAAAGGAGGTGTCAGGTTTGGTCAGCTAGGGTTCCTAAGAGAAAGTAGCTTTCAATGGGGTGACAGTCATGAGGAAGGGACAAGGAATAAACTAGGCCTTTCATGGGAGTGGAGCCACAGAAATGTTTGCCCGTGGCAGTTGGAGTTAAACCAAGCTTGACTCTTTACAGAGTAGGTCAGTGGTGCTCGTTGGGATTATTAGTAATAATACTACTACTACGATTTTTATTATTATTTTAGACCATATTTCTTCTTATAAAAAAAACACAAGCCATGCATAGTGGCACATGTCTGTAATTTCAGCACCCTTGGGACAAGAAGATCAGGAGGACAATACATCCTTGGCCACACAGCAAGGTCCAGGCCGACCTAGGCTGCATGAGACATGGCCTCAGAAAAGAAAAAGGAAAGAAAGAGTCACTGTGAGCAGAGGCAGCCTCAGGTGTCTCCTGTTTACCCCTTGACTGCCTGGGGAGCCTCCTGGAGCGGCTGATTAGACTGTCTTGGTTTGGGTGTGTTCTAGAATGTTCATGCAGAGACAAACTCAGCTTCTCAGTACGGGTTGCAGCTAGAGAGTGTATGATGAGTCTCCGTCACATACAGCAGCCGGCTCCAGGCCATCACAGGGGCCGACTAAATCAAATCGGACCTAGCAGTCAGTTGTCTTCAGGTCTACTGTCTCTGCAGGCCACGTGTGTTATGACCTCAGACTAGAGTTCCAAGGACCGGTTCTGCTTCAAGGCTGCCAGACTTGACAGCCTTCTTGGCTCAATTAAACTCATCTAGGTGAAGAACGTGGGGACGGAGAAGAGGCGGGGCTTGGTGGGAGCATATGAACATGCTGAGTGAGCCGTAGATCCTTTTATGGGGAAAGAAAACACCAATGAGTTAAGTGACCTAAATGACACGCCTGGACCATCAAACAACCCAAGGCAGGTGATTCTTCCTGTGCTGACTCAACGCCTCTCTCCAAGGTGAAGAAATAACACTGTGCTAATCAGCTGCCTCCTTTTGCTGCCCAGGGATGCCAGGTGAACTTCCGGGCATTTCCTCCATCTTAAACACTGCTCATGCCCCAGAGAATAGGTCTCTGATTCTTTATTTCATGGTTAGCAGGATTGCAGATAAAAAGCTTTCTGACATAAACCCAGAAATTACTTTGAGCCACTGAGTTAATTCTAAAACTCAGTTTCTGCCCATCCAAATACCGTTTCTGGTTATAGATGCGAGAAGTCTGGTGTCCAGGGTGTAGCCTCCTAACCCTGGGGCCAGTACCCAGAGACAGCATCGTTTGCCCTGGACTATCTTTCCAGAGCCTGACCACAGCCTGGAAGTTTCCTTTGCCAACCACTACCATCCAACTGGAGCTGGCATTTTAGAGGAAGCCAACAGGTCACTGCTTATGTTCCACAGAAGACCCTGGAATGTTTAGGAAAGCCAGTGTCTGATCCCTGGTAAATGGCTTGGCCTTGCCTCCAGCTCCATGTCCACAGCCTTTTAATACCTTTAAAACTAATGAGACCCAGCCCTGTCGAAGAGCTCACTGAGTCAATGCATTTTACTGAGCATCTAATGTGTGTCAAGGGCAGTGCCCGGATGAATGACAGGTCTCCTTCACCCAGCTCCAGAGGACGCACCAACCACAGGCTCTTTTCACTCAGCATGAGTGACAGCAAAATCCAAATCTGTCATCTATTCAGCCACCTCTCTGCATGTGCATGTATATGTAATTATGTCATCACTTGGCGCACGGATTTTATGAATAGGACTCTCCAAAAGGGAGGCCACAGTGGAAACTGGTGAGTGAACCACAGGGGCAGCCAGCTTGCTGGGGCACTTCCCTTGGTGTCTCTAGTCTGTCCCGGACATTCCCGCCTATAGAACACAGCTGTATACATCTGCAGTGACCAGAGTACAATAGGGGCAAACTGAGTGTAGGAGACAGGTCTTAGGTAAAGGGTTAAGAGGGGGGAAGAGCTAATACGCATGGCTCTCGGCTATATTTAAACTGTTAACTAGAAATCATGTCCGTTGCAGGTCTCTACCTTGTCTCCCCTTGGCTGTACTGTAGGGAAAATAGCACTGAACCGAGTGTGGGAGGATCTGAGCCCCAGCGTGTTCCTTCCCGCAGGCAGCTCGTGACACCGGATGAGTTGCCTGCGCGGTGCTGAGCTGTCTCTCCATTTATAAACCAGGAATGCCTTTGCGCCCTGCCTGCCTGCAAGGCTGTTATTAGGATTAATAATAATGCTCCTGTGATTAATATTTACAACACTCTGCAACCGCCCTGTGCTGTAATTACCCTCATTAAAGATGAGAGAGCCATGGCTCAGAAGAGTGAAGTAAGTTGCTGATGGACATCCAGCTACAAAGCGCTGGGTGTGGGATGTGAACCACCTGGGCTGGAGCAGGGCAAGGTCCTTCGGCTTCTTCTCCCAGAGGGTGGCCACTCTGGGACCTGTCTCACTGAAACCCCGTAAAAAAAAAATCACTCTTGTGTCCTGGGGGCAGATGGTCACTGGCAATGGTGGCTAGCTCTTCAGGCCACTTTTGGGAGCTCAGAAATCTTTGAGCCGCTCTTGGTAGGTTTTGTTTTGTATGTGTGCCTGTGTGACTTGTGTGTGTGTGTGTGTGTGTGTGTGTGCGTGTGCGTGTGTGTGTGTGTGTGTGTGTGTGTGTGTGTGTGTGTGTGTGTGTGTTGTGCCTATGTGTGGGGTATATGCCTGTACGTGGGCATACATGCAGGGCAGAGGTCAACGTCGGGTATTTTCTGCTATTGCTTCCCACCTTTTCTGAGACAGGGTCTCTCACTGAACCTAGAGCTCACTCTTCAGCTTGACTGCTGTCAGCAAGGCCCTGGACTGTCCCTGTCTCCAACCCCAACCCTACACTTCCCCAGTAACTGCAGGTATACCTTGCTGGCCCTGGCATGTAACATGAGTGCTTAGATCTAGACTCAGGACCTCATGCTTGTTCGGCAAACACTTCACCCAACAAGGATTTTTACGTTCAGGAAGTAGGAGAGTACATTTTCAGTAAGAAAACAGAGCTGGGCACCTGTCCTCACAATCAGCTCTGCTTTTCTATGCCACCCACTGGCCTCCAGTGCCCACTTGTCCAAAGTGTGTGTGTTTGTAAAAAGCAGTCTGGATATGCGCATGGGCACGTACACACTCACACACACACCACTTAGTCATGAACATAGATTTCAGGAAGTCCCTATATTAATCCTCAGAAGAGTAAACATTGGCTTCTTAAGAAAGATTATGACTCTGTGTGTGTGTGTGTGTGTGTGTGTGTGTGTGTGTGTGTGTGACATATAGAGAACATGCTGCAGGAGCCTGTTGTACATATGCATGTACATAATACCTGTGTATAAATGTTTATCAAAGGACTTATAGAGAAGGCTGAGGTTGTGGCTGACTCAGCAGACTGCTTGCCTGCAGGCATGAAGTCCTGGGTTTGTGCCCCAGCACTGCATAAGCCTGGTGTGGCAGTATATAACTATAATCCTAGCACTTGGACGGTAGAGGCAGGAGGGTCAGAAGTTCAAGGTCATCCTCAGCTGTATAATGAGTTCAAGGCCAGCTTGAGCTATATAGAACCCTGTCTCATAAAATAAAAGAAGAAAAACAAAAGACTCAGAGAAGAAACCAACACACACACACACACACACACACACACACACACACACACACACACACACACACACCAACATGTCAGGTAACCACCTGATTCTATGCTCGGCCACCCTGTGAATTGTCGGGCATGCTGGTGCATGAAGGTGTGTGTGTGCATATTTGAATTGCTTTTTCAACCCTATTTTATATACAAGCTTGAGTAGTCTTTATTTAAAATGCCATGGACAAGAAGCATTTCATATTTCAAAGTTTTTTTTTTTCAGGTTGTGAAATATTTTCATAGACATAATGAGATGCCTCGGTGAAAGGATCTGAAGTCTAAACATAAAATTCATTATGTTTCTTATCCACCTTAGACACAGCCTGAGGGTACTTTTACACAGTGTTTTTAGTGGGCTTTCATTTTCACCATGATCTGTCAAATGAAGCAAGGACAGGAATTTTCTGCTTGAGGTGTCTGTCTGAGGTGTCTGTCGGCACTCAAGAAAGGCTTGGCAGTCAGGCATAGTGATGCGTGTGTGTGTGTGTGTGTGTGTGTGTGTGTGTGTGTGTGTGTGTGTGTGTGTGTGTGCTGTCTCAGCACTCTGGAGACCAAGGCAGAGGATTACAAGTTTGAGGCCAGCATTGGGCCATATAGTAAGACTCTGCTTTGAAATAAAAGAAAAAGGGAAGGGAGAGAGGGAAGGAGAGAAGGAGAGAAGGAGGGAAGGAGGGAGAGGGAAGGAGAGAAGGAGGGAAGGAGGGAGAGGGGAGGAGAGAAGGAGGGAAGGAGGGAAGAAAGAAGGGAGAGGAGGAGGGAGGTAGGAAACGTTCTTTGGCAATGAAGCCACCTGCTCAGCAGGGCCTGCTGTATAGGCACACCCCTGTGTGAATGCCTGCTCTCACACTCTTGAACACACACACGTAGCTAGGAGGGGAAAGTGTCTGAGAGAAGGAGAGATGAAGCGGGAGGTGGGGAAGTTTGGATTTTGGAAACTTTATATATCAATTGTCTGGCCCTCTCTACTGGATCAAGATCCAAACCATCAAGACAACGAAGCGGTATTTTTCATAGGGCAGTGCAGAGCCCCTGCACCCCAGAGGCAAATCTTCCCTGTGAGGAGGCAGGCTCCTCTCCCCTACTGCACAGCCCAGTCCTTTGAAAGCTCCCAGCTTCCAGCTGTGTTGGGTTCCACCCTGTCCTCTGCCCTCTGCTAGATGATTTTCCCAAAACAGAAATCTGTCCTGTTCACGCCCCTCTTAAAGCCTCTGCCTGACCTCCATGCCCATCATCAGAGGAAGGAAGTCTAAGCTCTGGGGATGGTGAGGAGGCCCTCTGTGTCTTCAGGCCTCCCGCACCCTCTGCTATTACTTCTGCATTCCTACTACACATGGGGCCCCCAACTGCCGCACCACAGATGTCCCTACCAGCCTAGACTTCCTCTCTAGAACTGTGGATAGTGACCAAAAATACAGTTCTTGCTACGGTGACAACCTATATTCCCGAGCACAAAAAGAAAGGACAGCTAAAAAACTCAACATTCAGATGCTCTCAGATAAGCTTGTAAACATGTATTTATTTATCTGTTTTTATATGTATGAGTACTTTGCCTGCATGCACGTCTGGGCACCACATGCAAGCCTGGTGCCCACAGAGGCTAAAAGGAGGCACTGGATCTTTGGAACTGGGGTTACAGATAGTTGTAAGTGGCCCTGTGGGTGCTGGGAATCAAGCCTGGATTCTCTGGGAGAGTAGCCAATCCTTTTAACCACAGAGCCATCTCCCCAGTCCCTGAGGTAAAGCTTTTTGAAGAGCTATGTATAATATGTGATGTGAAGTAGTAAGAATAACACCAAATAGGCTTAATCTAAGATTTGGCTCGAACTACAATCTATGATTCAGTACAAAGGACAGTAAAGAGCTCTTCCACATCCTTCTCCAGGATCCAGCTCTGTAAACATATAAAACTTGAGAACATCATACTGAGTGAAGCAACCCAGACCAGACCCCAAGAGACAAACACTGCACGTTTTCTCCTGTCACAGGCTCCTAGATCCAAATCTTTAGATGTGAGTACATATCTTAGAATAAGTACAGAAACCAGGAAAGTGAAAAAAAGGAAGCCGGGGGTGGTGGTGGCTCACACCTTTAATCCCAGCACTCGGGAGGCAGAGGCAGGCGGATCTCTGTGAGTTCGAGGCCAGCCTGGGCTACAGAGTGAGTTCTAGGAAAGGTGCAAAGCTACACAGAGAAATCCTGTCTCAGAAAACCGAAAAAAAAAAAAAAAAAGGACCATAGACAGGGGTGGGGGAGCAATAGAGAGGGATAGCAGGGTACAAGTGATCTGGTTGGGGAACTGGGAAAGGGGTGTCTTAGTTAGGGCTACTATTTCTGCAATAAAGCACCATGACCAAAAGCAACCTGGGGTGGGGGGAAGGGTTTATTTGGCTTACACTTCCACATTGCCATTCATCATCAAGGGAGTCAGAAGAGGAACACAAGCAGGGCGGGAACCCTTTGAATTGTTGGTAATGATTGTACAAGAGACTCCCAAAACATACAGGCTCTTGCTCTCCGCCCCTCAGAGCTGGAAGATAAGCCCCTGTTGCTGAAGACAGCACGGACTTCAGAAACAGGGCCCAGATGCTCCTGAGCAAGAACTGACCTGAATGCTTCCTCCCTGAGGACTTGCTTTCACGGTACTAGAAGGGGCCATTCGAGCTTCCAAAGGAGGGAAGCGACTAGCAATCCCACCCAGCTACAATGTCTGTGAACCACGATGATGACCAGCGTGACACGAGAATCCCCAGGGAGCAGTGATGGCACGTAAACCTTGGCAGAAACAAGCAGCTCTCTAGTCGGATGTGAGATCTGGTCAACCAGAGGGAAACCGCGCCTAGCCCTGGAAACGTAGCCAATTACACAGGACTAGTGACATCATGGATCCGGAAGAAGAGCTTCAACCACCACTTCACTGAACCAGCATGATCTCAAACTACATTCCAAGCATTTGTTCTTATACCCACAGACACATATAGTCATCCTCCCTCATTAAAAAAACTTCTCTTTGCATCGGATGGAGACCGGGACAGAAAGCCACAACCAATCAAAATGCAGAGTTGTGCAGCCCAGACCCAGTGAATACATCTACAAAACGACCCCCACACGTAAGGCTCAGGGAACATGGAAGAAGAGGGGCTGGAAAGAGCGTAAGAGCCAGAGGACCAGGGAGTCCTCTGTGGAACTGTGTCTCCTAGGAATGTCAGAACACAAGCCTGTAAAGTCTCACCAACACGGCTGCCTAAACCTGAGCTGAAGAAGGTCAACAACAGTAGACATGTCAGAGTTTACTGAGGAAAGCCCACAGGCCTCAACCCCACCCAAGAACTACAGGCAGCTAAGGAATGCTGAGAGCCGGAGACAGTCTTATCCAAGACAGAGCACGCCAACCGGTTATCCAGTACCAACGGTCAGCCCTGAAAACATACATACAAGTAATATTATTCAGACGGAGCAGGTTATATTTATGTATTTAGGAATCTCTATGTATGTGCATAATGTATATATGCATATAACAACAATTAAAGAAAAAAAGAGACCATAAATTTGAAAGAGAGCAAATATGGGAAGGTTTGGATGGAGGAAAGGGAAAGGGGAAATGTTGTAATGATTTTATAATTTCAAAAATGAAAGTATTCTTTTTAAAGTAAGGCATCAGCCAGGGGATTGAATCACGAGGCTGGGCCCTGGTGACTATGATAATACACTCTATGGACGGGACTTCACTCTTCCCGTGCGTCTCCCACCTACCGAGACACAACCTTCCTCTTTTCCGTGAAGATACAGCCTTCACCAGAAAGCTAAACCTAATACCATGGTGGTCTGGGACTTCCCAGCTTCCAGAACTGTGAGGAATAAATCTGTCCTTTGTAAAGTACCTTCTCAAGGGTTGTTGTAGGAACAGCACACACAGATTAAATGAGCATCTTCATTAAAAGATGAAGTTTACCAGGCGAGAAAGATAGCTATGTCAGTAAAAGTACTTGCCACACAAGCATGACGACGTGAGTTCAAGCCCCCGTACCTACATAAAAAGCTGAACATGTGTGGCATTTGCTTGTAATCCAAGCACCAGGGGTGGGGGTGGGGTGGTAAAAACAGGTAGATCCCTGAGGCTCACTGGGCAGCTAGACTAGCCTCATCAGCAAGCCTCAGGTCCCAGTGAGAGACCCTGTCTCAAATAACGTAGGTAGACAGCATCTGTGGACCAACACCTGAGATTGACTTCCGCTCCCCCCCCAAACCTCCTCCTATACATGCACACACACAGAGATGGAGTTATCAAGGAGCTGACTTGCTGCCATCTATGTAGCGATCTCTGCTCAAGAGTTGGAGGGGAGGAGCGGCAGCAGTTACAGTGAAATTATCATCTCAATTATCATCTCAGTGCTGTGCACACACGCAGTAAGTGTGAAGAGGTTACGTCATTGCATCTGCCGGTTTAATTGTCAGTTCTGTTTATTGGCTTACTCTGTTGGTATAATTGATATCTTACTAAAGACATTTAGTTAAGTGTGTAGGTGTATTCAAATATATTTTGTCTGTATGTGTCTGGTACATGACATACCAATGTAACATTTGAGTGTAAATAGCAACAGTTACGGAAATTTTCTAGGAATATTTCCCATATACCTGTGGTGAGATGAGCTTGCTATAATTATGACAATTAAAGACATTTAAAAGTTTTAAATTAAATTAAAAACAGACAGTAAAGAGAGAAATTCCAAGCTGGGCAAGTGGTTGCGCATGCCTTTAATCTCAGCACTTGGGAGGCAGAGCCAGGCAGATCTTTGTGAGTTTGAGGCCAGCCTGGTCTACAGAGCAAGATCCAGGAAAGATGCAAAGCTACACAGAGAAACCCTGTCTCGAAAAACAAGAGAGAGAGAGGAGAGAGAAGAGACAGAGACAGAGACAGAGAGACAGAGATGAGAGACAGAAGAGGGAGAGAGAGAGAGAGAGAGAGAGAGAGAGAGAGAGAGAGAGAGAGAGAGAGAGAGAAAGAAATTCTATACCTGCAGCTAATTGAAAATAAATGTAAAGTAATTCTTGTGGTCTTCTGGTTTGACTCTGTTGTTTATATCACATATTAAGGCTGGGAATGTATAAAGAGAACTTTAAGGAAACTTGAAATCAGGTGTCGGTTAAGCAATTTAAAGAGAATTTGAAAAATTCAGAGGAAAAACTGAAAGCTCGGGCATTAGCCTCAGAGGATGACACAAACCTATGACCTCAGCGATTGGGAAACTGATGCAGGAGAAATTCAAGGCACTCTCTCTCTCTCTCTCTCTCTCTCTCTCCTCTCTCTCTCTCTCTCTCTCTCCTCCCTCCCTCCCTCTCTCTTTCTCTCTCCCTCCCTCTCTCTTTCTCTCTCCCTCCCCTCTCTCTTTCTCTCCCCCCTTCCCCCATGACCAGCAGGCACAAACTAGCTAGCAAGGGACTGGCCGTCAGCTCTTCAAAGACATTTCAGCAAACAAGAAGGAAACAGGTTTGGGGAAGAAAGAGGAATAAAGGGAGAGACAGAGAGAGTAACAACAAGAGAGAATATAACAACGTGAGGAACAGACCTAAACTCTCCACAATTGCTTCACTCCAAAGAAAGGGAAAGATAGAAAGAGAAAGAAAAAAATAGTTTTATAAGAAGTCAATAAAACCATCACAATTTTAAATTACAGAGAGAATGTAAGAGATCAGACACGGGGAAGCAAGCAGGGTCCTCATATCACTGCTAATTAGCAGTCAGATTAGAGAGGCTGTCAAGATCTGTAGGAAGACTTTGCCCACCATGACTCAGGGTGTTTTTGGGTTCCTTGTTTTTAGGGTTTCAGGCCACAGTCACTGTATCACACTGCTTTGGACTGAGGGTAGCACAGTCCATTAAGGGGTCATCATAGACTCACCGTTTGGTTCCACATGGCTGCCATTTGGGGGTCAGAAAACAGAGGGAAGGGGCTAGTAGATGGCTGGGTCATTAAGACAGCTTTTGTGCACGCATGAGGACCGGGAATTCAGATCCTAGTAGCTGACCATCCCACAAACTCCTGTAGTTCCAGCCTCAAGATGCCTGACGCCCTCTTCTGGCTTCTTCACATGTACATGTAGATGTACCTGCATGCACACATGTGCATTTACTTACACACATGTACACCAAATACATTTTTTAAATGTTAAAAGTGGAGGAAAGGTATTCCTCTCAAGCCCATGTCATCAATGACTGAACTCCCTTCCATTAGGGTCAACCTAGGTTCTTCCATCTCCCAGCGGTGCCAGAGAATTCTGACCAGGCCTCCAAATACATGGGCCTTTGGGGCCCTTCAAGATTCACAGAGTGACAGCCCCCTTTGAAAACTGTCAGGGCTTCCTGGGCAGCCCTGAATGTGGGCCTTACCTTTCTAAGGGCTGCTGATGTTTACTGCGGACCTACTTTGCCTGGCGTGGTTCTGAGCATCTTAAAGCCATCTCCCATTGACTCCTTTAGCAATCCCAGGGGGATACAGGATACTTTCTGCAGGTAAGGGGACCAGCGCTCTCACAAAGTGGGATTGGCCATGGCTCAGACTCCCGAGCCTGTGACCGCTGTCTGGAGCTGCTGTTTCTCCAGGAAGTTTTCTCTGTCAGCTTTCTTCCTAGGTTCTGGGGCCAAGCCAGCCAGCCTCCTGCTGGAAGTTCTTTAGTCCCGTGATGACAGCTTTTCCCAGGTGATTTCTACTGTTCTCCAGGATAACTGTCTCCTAGCCTTTTAGGATCTCTTGGACACTAGAAATATCCAGTCCCTTTGTCATTATGGGTGCCCGCGAACACACCACAGTTAACGGTGCTGTAGCTTGAGAAGCAGAAGTCACTGCCATGATTCAAAGTTGACTGCAAGCACCTCTTCTCTTCTCTTCCCTCTTCTCTTCTGCTCTCCTCTCCTCTCTCTTCCCCCTCCCCTCCCCTCCTCTCCTTTCCTGCCCCCCCTCCCCCTCTCCCTTCTCTCCCCCTCTCCCTTCCCTCCCCCCTCCCCTCCCCTTCCCTTCCCTCTCTCCTCCCCTCCTCTCCTTTCCTTCCCTCCCCTCTCCCTTCCCTCCCCTTCCTCTCCCCCTCCCCCTCTCTCCCCTCCCCCCTTTCCTCCCCTCTCCCTTCCCCTCTCCCCTCCCCTCCCCTTCCCCCTCTCCTACCCTCTCTTCCTCTCCTGTCTTCTCCTTTCTCTTTCTTTCTGTGCTGGTGTCCAAACCAAAGACCTCCGACACATCAGGCAGATGCTCTACCACTGAGCCATATCCTCAGCCTAAACATGTTCCTCTTTCATCTACTGCTCCATGCCTGGGCAGTTTTCATTACCATAAACATGCAAACTCGCACTTGGCCTTGATTCCTTGTTTCCTGTTAGAATCGGTGCCATGTTCTGATTTATGTTAGTACATGCCACAGTCAGGGTTTCTATTGCTGTGATAAGCACCATGACCAAAGGCAACTTGGGGAGGGAAGGGTTTATTCCATCTGGCTTACAACTCTCAGATCACACTCCATCATGGAAGGAAGTCAGGGCAGAAACTCAAGGCAGGAACCTGGAGGCAGGAGCCGCTGCAGAGGGAGGGGGAAGGGTAGGTTACTGCTTTGCTCTCTCCCCACCCTTCGGCTTGCTTCGTCTTATTTCTTATAGCACCTGGGACCACCAACGCTGGGGTGGCACTGCCCACAATAGGTTGGGCCCTCCTGTATCAATCACTAATTAAGAAAATGTGCTATAGATTTGCCTACAGGAAGCATTTCCTCAATCAAAAGTCCCTCTTCCCAAATGATTCTAGCTTGTGTTAGGTTGACATAAAATATCAAAATAAGCAAAAACCCCCCAACTCTGTTATTCAATACATTTTCTGCGCCAGCTCAGCACCTACACAGCACTGTCTAGTGGGTAGAGCATTGTTTCAGGTTATGGTGCCCTAGGCTCAAATTCCAGTCTTACCACTTACTTATGAGCTGTACAGCCTCGGGCAAGCCAACACTTACCCCACAGGGCCTTCCTATAACACACAGAGCATTGTTTAGAAATAAGACTGAGATGAAGGAAAGGAGGCCCACACTGAGGGCAGCCCCACGTCTGAGGGCACCAATGTGGCCTGTGTGACTCGAGAAGCTGAGTCTAAGGAGCATGAGGGTGGCAATGTTCAGAGAGTGAAGGGTAACCCCAAAATGGCTCAGCCTGGACTCCAGAAGAGAAAGTCAGAGGCTGTGTCCAGGGATAGGACACTGTACCCAAGACTACTGAACTTTATGGAAGAGGTTTCCTGTGGCCTGAATAAAAGGACCTTTACCTCCATGTGGAGAGCTTCCCTGCTGCCCGATTACACATGTATCAGGCACAGGCCAGTGTCCAGAGATAAAGCTGGCCTATTGGGAAAACTGGTTGAGATCACAGGAAGTGGACACCCTCCAACACCAAGTGAAGCTGGTGCATGCACCCGGGGCTTGCACACTCCACCTCTGAGTGGAACTCCTATGGGACGGGGACCCTTGAACTCACCTGTGCAGGGCCTGCAAGGCCCAGCCTTCCCATGTTCACGCCCTGACCTCATCTTCCCCTCCTCTGATGTACAGTTGATAGACATTTTCCCATCTGTAATAGAGGAATGCAATTCCCTCTGGGAGCTTTATCACACACTGAGCTGTACGCAGCACTTCGATGGAGCCTTGAGCTTGCTGAGAGCCCCAGACACTGTCCTGTGCATCTGCTTCCTGCCACACATGCGTTCAAGCCACACAAAGTGAAGACGAGCCTCAGTCTCTGGGGCTGGGGTGACAGGCAGGAGCCCCATGTCCAGCTCCTTCCCTCCTTTGCAGCTCGTTTTTCTTGGGAATCACAGCAATGGAAAGCTGGCCAGCACACCCTCCAAAGGAGAGACGTCTAGTTTTACTTCAAGGCAAATTCAGAGGCAATGTGTAAGTGATGACACTACCTAGAGCAATGCACTTTATTAATTAGGTTGTTATATTAAATATGATAAATATAGAAAGTTAATAATATTACACAAATTGCATATTACTTGGCTAGTTAGCTTAAGTTCTTGACTGCTAAATAGATTTTTGTCTCAAAAAACATTTTACAATTTGTGTGTATATATATGTGTGTGTGTATGTGTATTTGAGTGTGAGAGCATATGTGGGGGGATACGTGTGTGTATATGTGTGTGTTGCGGGGGTGTATGGGGAGGGGCACGTTTGTGTGGAGGCCAGACAGCTACCTCATGTATCGTTTCTCAGGTGAATTTTGGCAAGTGAGGTAGACTGCTAGCCAGTGGGCCTTAGGAACCTGCCTCTCTGCCTCCCTAGGGCCGGATTTCAAGTGCACACCACTAGCCCTGGTCTTTCCACACAGCTTCTGGGATCACATTCAGGTCCTCATGCTTGTGTACAGGCACTTTACTGAGCTATCTCTCCAGCCCCAAGATTTGTTTATTATTATTTGATATGTATAAATGTTTTGCTTGAATGTATGTCTGTGTAGTGTGTGTGTGCCTGCTGCCCCGGAAGTCAGAAAAGGGCATTGGATCCCCTGGAACTAGAATTAGAGGTGGTTGTGAGCCAATATGTGGGTGTTGGGAATTGAACCCAGGTCCTCTGGAAGAGCAGCCAGTTCTCTTGAATGCTGAACTGTCACTCCATCCCCATAAAAGCTTATAAAGGGTAAGATGTAAAACATCTATTGTTTTACAAATATTTATTTTTCTGTTTTTGTTTTGCACTGGGAATTGAACCCAGGGCCTCATGCATGCTAGGCAAGACCTCTACCACCAAGCTAAATACATGTGTAATCAGGCAGCAGGGAAGCCATCCACATGGAGGTAAAGGTCCTTTTATTCAGGCCACAGGAAGCCTCTTCCATAAAGTTCAGTAGTCTTGGGTACAGTGTCCTGTCCCTGGGCAGGCTGAGCCATTTTGGGGTCACCCTTCCCTCTCTGAACATTGCCACCCTCATGCTCCTTAGACTCAGCTTCTTGAGTCACATGGGCCACATTGGTGCCCTCAGACGTGGGGCTGCCCTCAGTGTGGGCCTCCTTTCCTTCATCTCAGTCTTATTTCTAAACAATGCTCTGTGTGTTATAGGAAGGCCCTGTGGGCGTAAGTGTTTGTTTGCCCGAGGTTGAACAGCTAAATACCTAGCTCTAATTTTTATTTTTAACATACAGGGGGTAAGTACAGCAAATTGAGCATATATAGCAGGTGTGCCAATCAAATTAAGGCAGTTAGCATTTCTATCACCTCCAATATTTATCACTTCTGTGTGTTGAAAAAACTAATGATTTTGAAGTACAACATTGCCTTCCTTAGGGTTGCTGTTGCTGTGACAAAACACCATAACCAAAAGCAGCTTGGGGAAGAAATGACTTATTTGGCTTACATATTCTGAGTCACACTCCATTGAAGAAAGTCAACACAGAAACTCAAACCGGATGGAAGCCTGGAAGCAGGAGCTGATGCAGAGGCCATGCATGGAGAGGTACTACTTACTGGCATGCTCCTCATGGCTTGCTTAGCCTGCTTTCTACCAGCCCATGGATGACACCACCCATAATGGGCTGGGCCCTCCCTCATCAATCAATTAAGAAAATGTCCCATGTGCTTACGTAAAGCCAGGTCTTATGGATACATTTTCTTAATTGAAGTTCCCTCCTCTCAAATGACGTTAGCTTGTGTCAAGTTAACATAATACTAGCCAGCACAGTGTATAGTAGCCAGTATCCTGTACACTGTGATCACTCTAATGTGCTATAGAACGCTCAGTTCACTCCACCTGTCTTCCTGTGTTTTGGTTTTGCTATCTTGTTTCTCTCGCGAGCACCTCTTAAACACTACTAATGAGATAAAGGTTAGATGAGAAGACACCGTCTACATATCTGTACTTCTTGGTGGTGGAGTATGATTGACCCAAGGTAGACTGTCTCCCAGCTCTTCTACAAGCTTTCACGGGTATTCCACAGTTTTCAGTTTTGTGATCATTTGTATGCTAGGACACCCAGCTGCTTGTTTTTTCTGTTTTGTTTCTGATTGAAAAGTTTGTTCATCGACCGTGGTAACTAAGCCATTTGCTGTTTTAGAAAATGATGCTGTAAAAGGAAGCTCCCCAACCACTGGTACTGATGAGTCTGCATTACCAAACCCACTTGAATTCTAAAGAATGGGGAGTCAGCAGAATATTAATTATTATTGTGCTGTTCCTGCTCTTGAGGAAGTGGTGCCTAGTCTTTGTTGTTTTGTTTTGCTTTGCTTTCAGGTTCCTAAGACCACAGCGCTTCAAGCCATCTAGAACTACCCTGGCCGGTAATAACATCTGGAGTTGGGACCAGAGGTGCTAAAAGTTGACCTTTCCTCATTTTATTGCTCAAGTCTTCTCAGGAAGCAACTGGTGCCTGTCGTCCATAGCATGAGATGTGTGTGAAAACACATTGTCAAATACACTTACGCCTTTACCCCCTGGCTAATCCATTCTATGTTCAGATGAATTTACCTGCCTTAGGAAACTCTTCGAGCTCTGGAAGAGACTCCACATGTCTCCTTATTCCTTGTAATCCTTCACTTCATGTAACTGTTCTTGTTATATGTTCCAATATGATCCCCACCAAGAGGCAGATCCCCTGATCCTGGTAACAGGAAGTGAGGATTTGGGTCTTTTATTTAAATTTGGTGTTTACTGCTTATACATTTTTCACAAATGAGGAGCATCTGTATGTCTTTGCTGTCCTGAGGATTGAACTTAGAGCCTCACACATGCTAGGCCAGAACCCTGACACTGAGCAACACCCCCAGCCCTCCACCTCTATGTGCCTTTAACATTCTTGACTTGCTGTCTTGTTGAGGACACAAAATTTTCCTTAGAAATAGTGTCATTAACACAGACTACCCTAATGTCAAAGGTCTAGTTGTCACAACAAAATCCCTCCCAAAAACCTGCTATTCCATAGACACCTCATTGGTTTCTTTAATGATAAAATCAAAAGACATCAACAGCTCCAAGACAGGATGTGAATTGAGGGTATTACCAGAACTATTGACAGTGCTTTGTGATTATTCTAATGGATTTCTCATTTAGTGAATTAACTATTGTTTAGAAATCCTTGCCGGGCGGTGGTGGCGCACACCTTTAATCCCAGCACTCGGGAGGCAGAGCCAGGCGGATCTCTGTGAGTTCGAGGCCAGCCTGGTCTACAGAGTGAGATCCAGGAAAGGCGCAAAGCTACACAGAGAAACCCTGTCTCGAAAAACCAAAAAAAAAAAAAAAAAAAAAAAAAAAAAGAAATCCTTCATATCCAGAGGGAAAAGGAAAGATAACAGAAATGCTGAAATCAGTGCATACCTGCTTGTGGAATGGGTCAGATCAAGGACCATTTTGATTAAAATCTAAAAGGATTTTCAGCTCACAATGTAGATATTACGTTCTAGAAATTTCTCACTGAGCCCACAGACACTGTTAAACGCCCTTCCTTCTGGAGTCCAGGCAGCTATCCATAGCCTCCAGCCCCATGGCCTGTGGAGACACTGCATGCTGGTTTCCATCACTTCAAGTCCAGATGGTTCTTCAGGGAAGAGCTAGGTGTTTCCTGTTAAATGCTGAAAACATTGAAAATTGATCAGAGGTGGCACCAATATGTTTGCTGAATAAATGAATTTTACAATGATATTCATTTTAAAAAAAAAGCCTAGAAGAGTCAGGAGGCAGCCAGGTGACTCATAAAGTGACATGGTGAATAACTCCTATGGGAAAAGAGTAGCCAAAAAGGAGGGTCTCAGGAGGTGTATTGAAGCCTGGAAGGGCCAGGATTCCAACACCCAGAAGCTTCAGGCTGCAATATCCCCTTCTTTAAATCAAGGGCTTTGATTAAGGCAGAATTGGGTTTGAAGGGCAGGGGAAGCTTTTTCCCAAAGAGAAACCAAAGGGTATTTGGTCTATGGCACTGCTGGTCAGATGAGGATGCCCCAGGTGCACCCTGAGTCAAATTCACTGTACAGCTGTGTTGCAAATCCTCTTCAGCTTCAGGTCAAAGTCGGGAAATGACTTCGTCTCTGGCCGCCCTCCTGGGAGTAGGAAGGACCTGAGCAGAGGGCCAAAGCCCAGTCTAGAGATATTTGGGACCAGGTTCAAGTCACTCGACACATCCTGAAACCAACCTAGGAGAAGCCAGGCATAGGGGAGCTCCAGCTCTCTTAAATTGCTTTGATTCAAACGCCACCGAGCAGAGTCCCTGAGTCACAGGGCGGATGGAAGAACAGAGGGCATGTTAGTCTAGTCTTTGTTGCTATAACAGAATGCCACAGGCTAGATAACTTATAAAGAATAGGGGTCCCGGCCGGGCGGTGGTGGCGCACGCCTTTAATCCCAGCACTCGGGAGGCAGAGCCAGGCGGATCTCTGTGAGTTCGAGGCCAGCCTGGGCTACCAAGTGAGTTCCAGGAAAGGCGCAAAGCTACACAGAGAAACCCTGTCTCGAAAAAACCAAAAAAAAAAAAAAAAAAAAGAATAGGGGTCCAAAACAATGATTCTGGAAACCGTAGAGCCCAAAAGCATGGTGTGGGCATCTGGTGATGGCCTCTCATCTGCCTCACAAGGTGGCAGATGCCTGCCACGGTCAGACAGTGTAAATGTGCTAGTTCGGTCTCTTCCTCTTCTTATAAAGCAATTAGTGCCATTGTGGAGGCCCCACGATGACCTCATCTAATCCCAATCTCCTCCCATAAGTCTCCACCTCCAAATAACATCAGTGTAGAAGCTGGAGAGTTTAGTTTCCAATGTGAGCATTTGAGAGATGCATCCCACGAACAGTAGCATCACTGAAGGGTTCATTACCATGGAGGTTCTCACCCCTAAGACTTAAGCTGTTGCTGAATTAAACCTCTGAGTTTACAGTCAGACCCACAACTTCATAGTGGGTATTGAAAGCAAGCACCCGTACACAGCAGTTCTCCGGGGCTCCAGAGCGGCGTGGTGCTGTTACCCGGGGAACTAGTGGCAGCCTGGGGGACTCTACTGGTAGAGTGCTAACTGTGTTGTGAGAACCAGCAGAACTACTGGGGATGGAGCCAGCACCTGTCCCCACATGCGCTGGGGTTGGCGACTCTTCTACCAGCTTCACCCCACAGTCACAAGGCCTCTCACATTTGGAGAAAATCGCTTTTCTTTGGGACTAAAGGTGTGCACCACCTTGCCCAGCTTCTGAGGCACTTCCTCAGGGCCTGGCAGTCCTTTCTATTACAACATTGGAAGTGCACTCGCTTTGCTTGGGGATACAATGAAGACTTTCTGTTTTCTTTGCTTTGATCGTCCATTTTTCTAAGGAAGTGAGTACCAAGCAAAATACGAATGGATGTAGGACGATTCTGCTGAACTCAGCAATGTCTTTAAAATAAATAGAACACTAGAAACAGAAAATCCCCAGGATCACACACCGTGCCTGCTCTGCACAGGGGGTTGATCCCAGATGCTGCCAAGTCCTGGAGTGCATCCCTCCTGTGAAAACATGTGGGCCACGCACAGCCAGCCCCACCCCCGGCCAGCCCTCTTTCTTCTGACCTCTGATATAAGAAGTGTTTTAAAAAGCAGCTTCACAGAAACAGATTTTCGTCCCACATAATTTGCCTGTGTAAAGTGATTTGGGGAATGTTCCTTTGTTAACATTGTCAAACTATGGCAAGTGTACATAAGCATACATTTTGTTGTTGTAAACACTGTAGGGTGTTCAGTTCCGTGAGTGGCGCTGGGCCTGTCCACGGTCTTGCACCATTGTTGTCTGTTTCCACACTGCTCCATCACCCACACCGGAACTCAGCACCCACAAAACACTAGTTGCCACACGCCCCCCCCACCCCCAGTCCTCGGGGAGAACTTACCACTCTTCTGCCTGTCGATAAGCTGGTGTATACTAGGTGTCTTGTACAAGAGAATCATTTGGTGTTTGTCCTCTGGGGTGTGGACTGCTTCACTAGCATGTTTTTCTAAGGTCCATTCATGCCGAAGCTTGTGCCTGAATATCTTTCCTTATTACACCTGGGTAATATTGCATTGTAGAGAAACTGTCTGCTTACATGACATTTTAGACACCAACTATGAGTGGACAGACCACATAGAGCAATTCTTCAGCAACTGGAGGTCCTACAATTTAATTCAGTTACGACACTAACCACCCCAAGTTAGTGCAAACCTCATGCATTGAAGACTCAAAGATTGTCTCTACACAGGATCCCAAGCCAAACTTGGGCTCAGACATATCTAAGGTTCCTATGATAGCCCCTCCTCAGTAATTTGCTAGAACAGCAAAGAAAACACTTTACTTGTGTCTGTCGGTTTATTATGAAGGATAGTATGTGAAGGATACAACTCAGAAATGGTGGAATGGAAGAGACTTAATGAGAAATCCATGTGGGAAGGGGAGGGTTATGACAGCCCCGTGCCCTCTGGAAGTATGCCCCTCTCCTCGTATGTCTGTGTGCCTGCTGACCTGGAAGCTCTCTGACCCCATCCTCTTGAGTTTTAAGAGGGCTTTCCCTATGAAGGGGTGTTCGCTTCCATCATTGGCTTGTGGTGATCAGCTTAACCCCCTCTTTCCTACCCACAGGAGGTGTGTGGGGCTCCAAACTGCAATGGCTTGGTTGGTTCCTTTGCCAACCAGCCCCCATCTTGACACTATCCAGGAGCCCCAGGCACCTCATTAGCTTGCAAAGTGATCCTTATTGCTTTTAAGTCTTCTTGGAGTTTAGAGGGTTGTGTACCAGGAAATAGACACAAACCAGAGACTAAATCTTTCCTGTTTCAGAGCGCACGCTCTCTCTCTCGCTCTCTCTCTCTCTCTCTCTCTCTCTCTCTCTCTCTCTCTCTCTCTCTCACACACACACACACACACACACACACACACACACACACACACACACACTTCATCTTTTGGTGATAGCATACAACATATAACCATAATACTCAACTGCATACAACCATACTATTCAACTATACGTATCTGTTCTCAACTCTTCTGGGTCTGTTTCTAGGTGTGGAAGTGCTCAGTTACAAGGCAATTCTACATTTAACTTTTGAGGAATCTCCAAACTGTTGGCCCCAGTGGATGCACACTTTATATCCCTCTCTGCAATGTATGAGAGCTCCAGTTCTCCTAATTCTTCTTTTCTTGTCTTTAGTTTTTCATCTTCTTTCTTTCCTTGTTTTTTAATGAACTGTAGCCAGTCTAGTGAGATAATACCTCGGTGTTGTTGTGATTTGCATTTCCCATGACTGGGCTATTTTGCATGTCTTCTTTGGAGCAATGTCTAGTCAGCCCATTGCCCACTCTTTGGTTGGGTTGTTGTTTTTTCTGCTGTTGAGTTGTAGTGACTCTGTATGTCTCCTGTGATTTCCAGGATTTTCTACCACTCTTCAAATTGACTGTTATAGTCTAGGTATGAAATGAGGTCATGTGTTGAACGCTCGGTCCCCAGGTAGCACTAATTTGAGAGATTATAGGGACATGGGTGGTGGGAGGGGGGTGCTACAGAAAATAGATTTCAGGGGCCACACCTTTGAAGGTGACACCAGTCCGAGAATCCCCTTCCCTTCCAGTTTCTTGGCCACCATGAAGTGAATAGCTTCCTCCATGCATTCCCACCTAAGTGATGTTCTGCCCAACCCTGAACTGAACCCTCTGAAACCATTAGCAAAACCAATGTTTTCTCCTCAACTTTCTGCTGGGTGTTTTGATGCACAGTGTCTTGGATCGTTTTAGCTTTTACAGTCCGTCTATGAGCGGTGGCTTATCTTCTTTGTCAACTTGACTAGATTTAGAGTCACCGGGAGACCAAACTCTGGTTGGGCCTGGGAGAGTGTTTCCAGAGAGTTTTACCTGAGAAAGCGGGACCTATCCTGAATGTGAGTGACTCTATCCTGTGGGCTGGATTCGGAGACTGAATTTAAAAAAGGAGAAAGGCAGATGAGCATCAGCAGTCATATCTCTCTGCTTCCAGGCCGTGAAAGTGACACTCACACACACCTGCCTGGTGCTTCTGACCTATGCCCCCCCATCATGCTGAGCCTCATGCTCAAATTGAGAGCAGGAACAGACCCTTCCTTCCTTAAGTTACCTTTTCATCAGGCATTTTCTCACAGCAGCAAGAATAACTCATACAAATACAGCTGGTCTTCACAGAGTAACTGCCATAGGGGGAGGTTACTACTGAGTTTCATGACCTCCTCAATACATAAGAAGTTTTTGGAAAACACCTAGCATTTTTTATCAGCCTGTCTGCTATCTGCATGGGGATTCTAGTTTTGTTCCTGCAACAAAACCCCTACCCTGATGATAATGTTCCTTCAAACAGAATGTAAGAGGCGTTCTAAACTTTTCTCTAGTTTTCTCAGTCTTTACTCTACTGGAGTCCTAAGCTGGTCAACTTTCTCTCCCTGCAACAGGTCACCTTATAAAGAAGAAAGGCTTAGTGTTGAGTCGTGGTTTCAGAGCATCGTGGTGGGGTTGAGTGACAGAGTAACTGTTTAATTCATGGTGGACCAGATGGAAAAGGAGGCAATGGAGGGGCTGAGATTCTAATGTCCCCTTCAATAGCATGTCTTCAGGGACTTACTTCCCTTTTACTCCGCTCCAACTCTTAAAGGTTTTACCACCTCTCTCTAGACTGGGAACCCAACATTCTATGCACAGGTCTTTTCAGGACAGCCAAGATCCAAACTACAGTCATTTCAATCCAGGGGACTCTGCAAAAGGGAGACTTTTTTTTTTGAAGTGTTTAAATGATAATTAAAAGAAGAAAATCATTTTAGTCACATCTCTCCTCTCAATCCCTTCTCTTGGTCTCTGCATCTCAACGCTCGCTCCATCTTGCCCTGGAATTTGTTTTCAGGTTTAATCTTTGTACGACATTTAGTTTGGTTATTTTTTTTCCTTTCTTTCCTAATTTTCCACCCTCCCCATAGAGTTCATTAAACTTATAAAGGTGTGATAGCTTAAAATATACACATTCTTAGCAGCAAAACTCAGAAGATAAGTCATTTGTAGGTGGTGGCTTCCAGCAAAAACAAAAGAAGCTTGTAAACCACACTTCAATTCTGTTGACCTAGTTGAGAATAAAGAGAAGTATTTAGTGTTAAGTAGGGCTGCAATCCGGAAAAGCACAGGCCAACTTGAAGTGTGTCGAGGTCTTACAAAACGGCAGTTGGATTTGAGGCTTTAAACCAAAAGGGGGCTGAAAATTGCTTTAGCTTTTAGTCAGGAATTCCTATTGGTTCTGGCAGACGTAGAACTGTTTTATAAGCAAGGGATTAGATAGAATGCAGGCAGGACCCATGAGTCAGGAAAGATGATAGAAAACAGGTTGTTTTTTCTAGTTTCAACTCTGTCATGGTGGTTTTTTGTTTGTTTTTGTTTTGTGGTGTGTAGTTGTAAAAGAATGTAATTGATAGCGAAAGTGTAAAACTCTAAGGGAAGTGTCACGGCTTCAAAACGGCTCTTCTATGGGAGTTTACTGAGATATACAGAGTTTAGGCCTGGGCAAATGTTTGAGCAGCTCCTTTAATCTACCTGTGTGATGTTTTAATTTGTGAGTTCATTTTTTAAATTTTTTTAAAGGATTTATTTATTTATTATGTATACAGTGTTCTGCTTGCATGTATGCCTACAGGCCAGAAGAGGGAAGGAACCAGATCTCATAATAGATGGTTGTGAGCCACCACGTGGTTGCTGGGACTTGAACTCAGGACCTCTGGAAGAGCAGCCAGTGCTCTTAACCTCTGAGCCATCTCTCCAGCCCTGATTTTACTTTTAAAGTGAAAATAATGTTTTAAAATTTTTCAGCGATTAGAAGCTAGGTGTGATGGCTCACGCCTGTAACCTCAGCACTTTTGATTTGAGGGGCTGAGGCAGGAGAATTGCCAAAAGTTCAATGCCAGCTTTGAGTTACATATTGAGTTCTAGGTCAACCTAGGCTACAGCATGAGACCTTGTTTCAACAAACAAACAATAAGAGAATAGAAAAGAAAGAGATTGGATGCTGTAGTTTGGAAGAAGGGATCCATTAGTCCGTGATATAGGAGGCCAGCAGGGACCAGCATTGCCTCAAGGGCTGCCCATCCCAGCTGGGCATATCTGTAGCTCAGGTCAAAGTTTGGCTACAGGTGCGTCTGAAATCTGACCAACAAGGGCCCCAGCTCCATTAAAAGCCCTCCAACCAGCTCAGATTTTTTTTTTTAAGCCTTGACAATTCACACTGGGAAAAACTTCAACAGACTCCCTTAGAAACTAGTACTATTACAATAATTACTCCATGTAATGACTTTTATGTTACATCCTTAAACGTATCCCAGGTATTTTCACAACATGCAGGAAAAAACAAGGCTGACATCTGTACCTAACCATAGGAAGTAAGTCCCTGGGACGGTCTGCGTTTAGGGGTCATGTAGCCACCTGGCCTAGCGGTCAGCATGAAACCTTCAACGTAGAAGTATTTGATCTTGTCACCCGCACTGCCTGTCACTACAGCCATTAAGCTGGAGCAGGCCTCTGACTAGTCTTGCTGTTTGAAATCAGATTGACTTCATCCTGAAGTCAGCAGTTGGGGGTTAGGGGGAGGAAGGAATAATTACTGCTCTTTCCAGCCCTTTTGCCTCTTGGGGATGGCATGGACCTAGTTCTGTGACAGGTGACACACCCCCAGCTCCCTGGGAGACAGAAAAAACTGCCCAGTCTTTCCAAGACTCCCACATCATGCCTCTCAGTTAGGGTACTTACTTAACATGGAAGGACAGCTTGAAACCTTACCACTGGGTCCCTGACTTCTGGGGCAAATCTGAGAAAGACAAAAGCAGAGCGGGAAAACCTAATGTTCTAAGCCTGGCAATCTTAGTCCGGAACCTCATGCTAACATAGCCTTCTGTGTTCTTTTTCAGCATTTCAGACAATGACTAATAAGAAGAAAAACTTTATATTGTGACCCTTGTGCACACACGCACGCACGCACCCATGCACACATGTACGCACGCACGCATGCATACCTGCACGTATGCATGCAACTGCACATATACATCTGAAATAAGTTTACAAGACAGAACTTCCCTTGAACCATATCACACACTCTCTGGAATTCACAGAATTGACTTTAAATCCCACCCTAGATATAAGTGGCTTGAAAAGTGACTAGGCGACCTCACTGAGGGCAGGTACACATGTACCTTCTCCCTGCTTGACTCTATTTTGGGTATCTTTGGAAAGTCACTTGACTCCCTAGATCTGCCCATCTTTTCTGAAAGGTGACAGTCAGAACTCATGGTCTGCCCACACAAGACGAATGAGGTTTCCCCAAATCTCTTGAGCTTGGGATTCAAAGACATTGTAAAACAGAAGCAGCCACAGGGCAGGCCAGAGTGAAGACAAGGGTGTCTCCCTGTGTGTGGTGGCTTATGCCTGGTTTGGACTACTCATCACCTTTTTTTTTTTTTTGGTTTTTCGAGACAGGGTTTCTCTGTGTAGCTTTGTGCCTCTCCTGGAACTCACTTGGTAGCCCAGGCTGGCCTCGAACTCACAGAGATCCGCCTGGCTCTGCCTCCCGAGTGCTGGGATTAAAGGCGTGCGCCACCACCGCCCGGCTACTCATCACCTTTTCATTCCTACAAGTTGTATGTGATTTAGAGAGAACTTACACAGACTATTTTAGCATTAAATACTTCCATTTCAAAAGAACATTTACAGTGGGGCTTTCCAGGACCTTGACCCTGGTTCACTTCTGCAAAGACTTGTCTCAACTAATAGATAAACGGTCACACAGAAGACGCCATGTGAAGACCCCGGGCTTCAGCTACTCGGCCTTTGAAGCCCTGGTCTCATTAGGAAGTTAACACTATGCAGTTAGGAAACTGGCTTAGAAACATAAACATTCTTCAACTGATGTGTAATACATCCACCATGAAAATGCCTCAAAATGCTTGTGTTGCTATGGAGAATGAAGTTATCCTCTACAAGATACCAAGTCTCCTCCATGCATTGACCACGATTCTCACAGCACTGAATGAACATGGCCATGATCTATCAGCCTGCACAGTAGAAATCTCCCCCTTCCCACTAACTCCACATAACCAGTCTCTGGCCTTCACTGTACCAGCCCAAGGATATCCATAAACACCTGTTAGAGGAACCGTGTGGGGTGGGGGTAGGGATGCTAGCATTTGACCATAATTGTAGAAATCATGTGCCCTTGTTTGATGTGTGAATCCCCATCACTCTACACCTTCTCCCTACCTTTGGATTTCTTTGGATTCAACTTACTCCTCCAGATTAGTGAGTGGATTCATCTCTGACATCAAAAAAGTCAGAGATATGCTTGCTTCCAAGCCAAGAGCAGAAGCATCTGTGTGGCTTCTGTCATCCATCACTCCAATGTGTTTCATTTCACAAAGCTAAAAAAAATTCCCTACCAGTTTCTACATTAAAAATTCAGAGTAGACCAGGCATGGTAGCACATGCCTTTAATCTTGGCCCTCAGGAGGAAGAGGCAGGATGTTCTCTATGAGTTTGAGGACAACCTGGTCTACACAGTGAGTTGCAGGACAGCCAAGGCTACATAGTGAGTGAGACCTGTCTCAAAACAAAACAAACAAACAAAAAACAACCAACCAACAAAAAACCAATCAGAATGCTTCAGAAGTATTTAGGAACCTAGAACTAAATAAGTATAATTTAAATAAGATTGCAATCTCCAGACTGGAGTTTAGAGTAAGGTATAAAATATACCTTTCTTTCTATCTATCTGTCTGTCTGTCTGTTTATCTATCTATCTATCTATCCGTCTATCTATCACCATTTATCTATAGACATAGAAATGACAGACCATATATAGATATAGATGATGTTGACGATATAGACACAGATATACAGAAACAGAAAGTTTTACTTTAAGGAATGAGTCCACGTGATATGAGGGGCTGTGGGGGGCTGTCTTCAGAGGGTAGGTTAGCCAGCAAAGACCCAAAGAGCCATTGTTGAATCTCCACTTTGAAAGTTGCATTGTGCAGAATTTCCTCTCCTTCAGAGAAGCTGTGGTGCTTTGAATAAGAATGGCCTTATAGGTGCCCATCTTTAAATACTTGGTCCTCAGTTGGTGGAACATTTTGGGAAGGATTCAGGAGATATGGTCTTGTTGGAGAAGGTGTGTCACTGGGGGGTGGGCTTTGAGATTTCAAAAGCCCATGTTATTCCCAGTGTCTCTCTGTGCCTCATGGTTGTGTCCCATGATGTGCAAGAGAAAGAAGGTCAGAATTAGATGGTGGAGAGGTGGGGAGGACCTGAGAGGAGTTGTGGGAGGAAAAATCATCATCAGAATATGTTATATGAAAAATATTTCAATTACAAATTTTTTAATTAAAAAGTAAGATCCAGTTTCTGCTCCAGTACCATGCCTGCCTGCCTGCCGCCATGCTCCCACCATGATGGCCATGGACTCTAACTCTCTGAAACCCTACACCTCAAATAAATACCTTACTCTACCCATTGCCTTGGTCGTGGTGCCTTATTGGGGCAATAGAAAAGTAACTAAGACAGAAAGAAGTGCAATCTTTTCTTTCTATCCAGGCTTTCAATGGATGACGCCCACCCATAGTGGGAACAGCAATCTTCTGAACTCAAGCTTCATCAAGTTAAATGTTAATCTTACCTGGACGTCCTGCTATAGTCTGGATCTGGAATGACTTCCACAGGCTGTGTATTGAAGGCTTGGTCACCAGCCTATGGTGCTACTAGGAGATGGTGGAACCTGTAGGAAGTGAAGCCTCCTGGAAGTAAGGTAGGTCACTGGAGCAGGGACCGACTCTGAAGGGATACTGGGAGCTGGTCCCTCCCTGTCTGTCACTTTGCTTTGCAGCTAGCATCAAGTGAGCAGCCTCATCTACCACCAGCTCCCACCATGAGGTACTGCGCCTCCACAGGGCCAAACGACCCTGTGGTCTATCTGAGCTTAGAGGGAACCCACTGAGATTTCCAGGTCTTTTTGTCTTGGAACAGGGGATCAGACCAAGGATACACAAATAGTGATAGAAATGGGGACAGTTGGCTAAATATGAGAATAATATCCCCAAGAATGGAAGTGGGCTAGAGAGTCTAAGCCCTAAAAGTCTTACCCTCCCTCAACATCATGACCATTTCTAGGTTGCTTAAATAGCGGCCACTTTTCTCCACACTTGGAGAAGCGGGGCATTCTCATGCATGTGGTAATATTTTGAGCTCTAACAAATAAAGCTTGCCTGAAGATCAGAGGGTAGAGCTAACCATTAGTTAACCATGGAGGTCTGGAGGTCTGTACAGATAGACAGGAAGTGATATGGCTGGGCAAAGAGAGGAATATAAGGCAGGGGGAGACAGGAGCTCGCCCTTTTTTAGTCTGAGGAGTCCTGGAGGTAAGAGGTGACTGTGGCTGCTCCTTTACTTCTCTGATCTTTCAGTATCTACCCTGATATCTGACTCTGGGCTTTTTTCTTTTTTCTTTGTTTGTTTGGCTTTTTTTTTTTTTTGAAACAGGGTTTCTCTGTGTAGTTTTGGTACCTGTCCTGGATCTCACTCTGTAGACCAGGCTGGCTTTGAACTCACAGAGATCCTCCTGGCTCTGCCTCCTGAGTGCTGGGATTAAAGGTGTGCACCACTGCTGCCTGGCTGGGTTTTTATTATTAAGACTAATTAGAATCATGTTACACATACATTTTATATATATATATATATATATATATATATATATATGTGTGTGTGTGTGTGTGTGTGTGTGTGTGTGTCTGTGTGTCTGTGTGTCTGTGTGTCTGTGTGTGTGTGTGCGTGTGTGTGTCTGTGTGTCTGTGTGTCTAATATCTATACATATATAATTACGTATATTATGTAGCCTTGGTGGAGGGAGATTTCTAGTCCTTCTACCAACTGGCTTCTTTCATACATTAATCTTGATATCTCTTTCTCCACCCTTATTTCCCTGCTACACCAGGTCCACCTGAATCATTGTGAGTAACCCTCTTCCTATCTTCATCTCCATCTCAGATGCTGCCACCATCCACCCAGTTGCTCAAGACAACCTGAATCATACTTCTATTATCTGCACATCTGATTGGTTATCAGACTTTGTCCTGCTGGTATGGAAATTTTTCCACATCCTTCTCCACTACCCTCTCCTATACCTCACCATCTCTTCTGGAATGTTCTTAAAGCCTACAGAGTGGCCTCCATGCCTCCAGGCTCCACCTACCTTCCTCCATCCTTAGCACTCCTCCAAAGGGCATTCCTTATGGATCTGTTAGCTGTCTTTACCCAGAATTCTTCAACAGTTCCCTGTGGCTGGCAGGGAACACTGTGTCCTTCCTGAAGTGACTCTGTCAAAATAGCCTCACGAAAGAGTGAGGCGTTCCACCTATACAAGTTTCTAAGAGATTTCTGGTTTGTCCACAGCTAGGATAGAATTAGCCATGTTCAGGTTGTTAAAAATATTTTTAACATATGGAATACAAACAGGTAACTCTAGGTATAATCTCACTTCTGATGGCCAGGGTCCCCGCCATAGATCCTGATTCCTGGGCTATGTTGGAACAGGAGGAGGGCCTGAGTCTCCTAAGGGATGCCCATGGGAATCCCTAGTCACAAGCTGAGGAATCCTCCAGGCCCCTTACAGCTTTGACCAAGTCCTAGCCCCATGGCTGATGAATTGACTCCCTATGCCATGTCTTTTATCATAGCCTGCTAAAGTCTACCCGCACCCAGTATACTTCTGCTCCTCTACCCAATGTACTCTGTGACTACAGTCTCTCCTGTTAAGAATCCAGTATCTTAAAAGTCCAAGTCGGCGGGCGAGGTCTGAGGGCTGGGAGAGGCGTGACACATGAACTCAGCCACTCTGCTTGCTTTCTGCTCACCACCTTCCTTGTTCACAACTGCGCTGTCGGGCTGAAGCTGACTGATGTTTAGTCAAGTGCCTGTGTTTCAGTGAGCTGAATGTAGCTGTGTGTTTATAAAGGATCAAGAAATAGGACTCCAGGGCTGTGAGAGAGCCAAGCCTGACGACCTAAATTTGAGCCCCAGAACCCACATAGTGGAAAGAGAGTGAACCATCTCCAACAAGCAGTCCCCTGCCTCCACCTTAGCACTATTTCACTATTTCACACATATGGCCCCCAACAACAATTTTAATGTTTTTAAAAAATGGAATAGGAAGAATCCGGCCAGAAACTCCTCTCCTTATTTGCATCTTAACCTGTGTGTGTATCCTTCTGGCACTCTCAAACACCAAAGGGTACTGCTTTGCTGACCCAAGAGTCCCCAGCCCAGACACACCATGATCACCCCAGTTTCTGTGCTGTTTGACTGAATCGGTGAAGATAAGGTAGAATACGGAACATGCTAAATTTGTCCACAGTACATCATCCAAATTTTAGGATTACTCCCGATGCACAGTCAGCCAGATGCTAAGTGGTTCTGTTACAAAATCAGAGTGCCCCTGGAAAAGCTAAGTAAGAAGCAAGGAGATCGGCTGGGCACTGGTGGAAATACCCGATGGCCGTCACTCACCATTAGTTCACGGGCTATTTAAAGGAGCAGACCTGACCAGATGCACTTATGAGAATTTATTGCACTGACTTACATGAGCAGAACAACAAGCAACTCATAGGACCACTGCCGGCCACCAATGCCTCTGTCACCTGAGCTAGCGGCCTACAGTGTCTGCCCATGACACAGCAGGGCAAGTGATAGGGCCACACAGAGCTCCCAGAGACAGTATAGCCTTGGCAACAGCTCTGTGTCTGGTCACTTAGATGTCACACCCTTGACCAAAACCTCGATTCCAATAAGCAGAGGTGAAAACCTGTGCACCAGAACTTCGTTCATGTCCAGTGTTGTCCTACATGCCGAAGCCACGCCACAGCCACCCTCAGGAAAGCTTCAGCACACACCCAAGTCTGTAAGGACCCCGGCACCACTAACAAAGCTGCTGTTAGTGTGGCCCTGTGGAAAAACAAGCAAATAATTAGCATTAAGATTGCTATGTTGGGGTGGCAAATGTCAGTCGTTTTCTTTAAGCTTTGCTAATGGCATTACCTAGCGTGGAAAAGATTCATTGAGACTTAAAAAGTGTTGTACATTGTATTGGGATGCAGCTGACTGACTTGTCCAGTACTGTCATTATCACCCATTCAGCTGACTGACTTGTACAGTACTGTCATTATCACCCATTCAAGTGTGTCTGAATGAATCCATGAAAGACTGGTGCTGTGCAATATAGTTCCCAGATGTGGGTCCAGGGAAAAGAGCTGAGCCTGTGTCTTAAAGTGTTGGTGCTGTTTACCCCAGTGGCCCTCTTCTCAGACATCTCCTCCCCATTTGGTTTCTTCTTACACTCTAATCCTGAAGGAACAATTCGTAATCAGTTGTTTATAAGATGGGAACAGGAGTGTTTACTGTTGTTGGTCATGGCTGTTCCTCTGCAGGGAGACTGTGCTTTGGGGGGATGAGAGTCTTACCTTCTTTTTTTTTTTTTTTTTTTTTTTTTTTGGTTTTTCGAGACAGGGTTTCTCTGTGTAGCTTTGCGCCTTTCCTGGAACTCACTTGGTAGCCCAGGCTGGCCTCGAACTCACAGAGATCCGCCTGGCTCTGCCTCCCGAGTGCTGGGATTAAAGGCGTGCGCCACCACCGCCCGGCGAGAGTCTTACCTTCTTACAATCTAAAGCTGCTTCCTTTCCTTGAGTTTGTTGCATTTTTGTAAAATATTTTTTTTTGTAAAATATTGTGAATTCTGGATATGCTTGTAAAAAGAACTGTTCAAGATTTCTATCAAATGTTTTCAGGTCTTTTAATGAATAAAGGCATTTTAAAAATAATAATAAAAAAAGACAGCTATGTTGGAGTCAACTAAGCAGGGCTCCTAGGGGCTCACGGAGACTGAAGCAGTGATTGCGGAGCCTGCATGGGTCTGTGCTAGGCCCTCTGCATGTGTGTTATCGCGGTTAGCTTGATGTTTCTGTAGGACTTCTAACAGTGGGCACAGGGGCTGTCTCTGACTCTTTTGCCTGCTCTTGGGACCCTTTTCCAACCCTGATATGAGGGTTTGTGACTAGTATTACTGTAATTTGTTAAGCTGTGTTCAGTCGATGTCCCTGGGAGGTCTGCTCTTTTCTGAAAGGAAACAGAGCAGGAGTGGATCTGGAGGAGAAGGGAGGTGGTGCTTTGCGGGGTAGTGGGTGGGGTGGTTGGGAAGAGCAGAAGGAAGGGAAACTGCAGTCTGGATTATTGTATGGGAGAAGAATAAAAGAAAAGATTGCTGTGTTGGTTTATTTTAAAATTAACAGGCCTCTTATTTTATATATTGTTCAGTTCTGTTTGTCAGTGTCTGGTAAGGATTTTTGTGTGGATGCCCATGAGGAACGTTGGTCTATGTTTGCACGTGTGTGTATGGCTGTGGGGACCAGAGCTGACACTGGGTATTTCCTCAATCAGTCTCCACCTGGTCTTTGAGACAGGGTTGCTTACTGCACTCAGAGATGACTGATTTGGCCACATTGCCTGGCCAGCAAGCTCCCGAGGACCCTTCTGTCTCCCCTGCCCCCTTATCCAAGTGCTAACAGTACAGGGATGCGCTGCTGTGCTTTGTGTGGGGGGCGCTGGGAAACCTGAACTCAGGCCCTCATGCACACGTAGGCACTTTACCAACTCAGCCATCTCCTCAGGCTCTGTATTTTTCTTCCTGCAATGTTTTTATCTGGTTTTGGTATCAGGATAATGCCAACCTCATATAAACAACTGAGAGATTTTTTTCCTCTCCTCTTTTATTTTCTAAGATTGGAAATATTTCTTTTCTACATTATGACATGTTTTATCCTTATAAATTGTATTCCCTTGCTAGACTTAAAGCCATTCAAATATCTCATGTCTCTTTGCTATGATTTTTGAGTTACAAGAAACAAAACAAACAAACAAACAAACAACAATCACAAAAAACAGATCCTGCCTGGGCAGACCCTGTGTAAAAAGGGCACAGGATACTAGCCATGTGCAAACAGAGCTGACGGTGGGGGTCTCGCTGGTCCATCTGTCTCCACATTGGCAGATATAGACCTTCATTATGAAGCCTTCACAGGGCTTGACTCCTTGGGGTCCTGAGCTAAAGTAACAGCCTCAGTCTTGGTTGACAGAGTCTTCACGAACCCCCACTCCTGGGGTGGATGATAAAGGCAAGTCGACAGAGCTGTGGTTGGCTTCTTGGGCCTGTTGGGCTGAATCTGCATGATCTTCACAAGGGCCTGGATGGCCTGATCCTCCAGTCACTGCATTCACAGAATCTGCCTGTGTCTTCTCCAGAGCCCCAGCCATGCTTTCAGCAAGACAGGGTGGACCCCCTTAAGAGAGTCCCTTTCGCCGGGCGGTGGTGGCGCACGCCTTTAATCCCACCACTCGGGAGGCAGAGGCCGGCGGATCTCTGTGAGTTCGAGGCCAGCCTGGGCTACCAAGTGAGTTCCAGGAAAGGCGCAAAGCTACACAGAGAAACCCTGTCTCGAAAAACCAAAAAAAAAAAAAAAAAAAAAGAGAGTCCCTTTCCTGTGACCAGGGTTTTTGATGACATTTCTATTCCATTTTCAGGGTAATAAGCACTTTGGAATCACCTGGGACTAGAAGAGGAGGAGAAGGGCCTCAGTGCAACATGGGAAATAGGGTCACTGGCCTTGAAGAGTTACCTTTTCATTCATTTGTACATTTCATCTAAGCCGCTGCATCCACTGTATTGACATAAAGTAACTTTGTAACACTGTAACATTGCCTGATGCTTCAGCTGTATATTTTTTTCCAAGACAGGGTTTCTCTGTGTAGCTTTGCACCTTTCCTGGAACTCACTCTGTAGACCAGGCTGGCCTCGAACTCACGGAGATCCACCTGCCTCTGCCTCCTGAGTGCTGGGACTAAAGGTGTGCGCCGCCGCCGCCGCCGCCGCCGCCGCCACCCAGCTGCTTTAGCTTTATTTAGGGCTTTCAATAACTCTTCTTTTGTTCTTGTTACTGATAGTTTTGATTTTCTGTCTTTTATTGTAATCAGTCTTGCTAAAGGTTTATTAATTCAAGCTCTCATTTCCACTCTAAGTACATTTTTATCTTATATATTCTCCTATGCCTGTTTTAATTATCACCTGGCTTGAAATATTTCATGCTTTGTAACTTGCAAATACTTAGGAATATTTAGGAAAATTTCAGGTCATTATTGCTATTGGTTTCTAATTTAATCCCACTGTCGTCAGAGAACATATTCTGTAAAAAACAAAACAACAAAAAAACCTTTCAAACTTTGAACTTACACTATCATAAAACATGTATCCTGCCCTGAGGAATGCCCCATGTAAACCTGAAAAGATATTGGATATTATATTCCTTTGGTGATAATGTTCTTCATAAATGTCTATTCATTCTTGTTCTACCATTTACTGCGGTGTGTTTAAAACGTCTACCTACAATTGCGTATTTATTGTCACCCTCCCAATTCTGCCCACTTTCTTTCATGTTTTACAAAGCTCTAGTCTGAGGCATGTGCACTAGGATCAACATATTTCCTGATAAAATGCCACCTCCTCTATTGTTCTCCTTTTCTCAAAGTTCACTGTCTTACATTAAAAATGCCACACCAGGTGTTCACTTTTGTTTTTCTTTAAGAAAAATCACATTTTTTTATTTTTATTTTTGACATTTCATTAACAGAACTAAACTTTAATTCCATGTTTTTTACATGTTTGTGTTTGGTGCTGAGTACATATTAGAATTGCTTTAACATGCAACCTTGGAGACAGTTTGATAGTCTCCACTGAATGAGTTAACAAGGCGTTAAACTACAAAATACTAGTTTAAGTATAAGTTCTAAATGATGTCAAATACAATAATAAACACCATGTTGTCTTTCTCTAATTTTCCAAGGTGGATTTCACTGTAAAAGCTTTTTTCATAACAGTTTATTTCAAGAAAGGAAGTGAAGAGTATTTATAAAAACCATTTTTCTTTAAGTATAGGATACAGATAAATTATTAGACTTAACACAAAACTCCTACTTCCTATTTAAAGACATGAATTGAGGGAGATTAACAAATGTCAGCTGCAGATTCCAGCATCTTAAACCTGTATACACCATTTGTTTTTGTCAGGAAGATTAGACCAACCTAAAGGTGACACATAGCACAATTCCATTTGACGTTCACGTTAGCCATTTGGTGATCAGAATGAGAATGGCCAAATGCTGCTCGTGAAAGGAATTAAAACAATCAGTTCCCAGAGGACCAGAGCTAACAGAATTACCCATTCTACCACTTCCGGACCAATGTTGGACACAAGTGTAGACTTCTAGCATTCATTAAAAATTCAAGACAAAACTGGTATGCTGAGCGACTGAAGTCCACAGAACACAAAAACACTGTTTGCCATGTAATGCTGAGGCCTAGACACAGCAAAGTGTGGTGATTAGTTATCAAAAAACAGTTTTGTGTAGAGGAGACAAGAGTAGTAGTTCAGGTTGGCTTTGAACTCACAATCCTCCTGTGCTGACGTCTTTCTCTAGTGGGATTGCCAGTGTGCACTACTACACCCAGCTAGGGTGTGCATTTTAGTGCACTAATCTTAGGCAAATTTATCTTTTCTTGAGCTAGGGTCTCATGTAGCCCAGGCTGATCTGGAATTTGCTAGGTAGCCAAGGATGATATTGAATTTGTGATCATTCTTTCCAAATTCAAGGGTTATAGGCACACATAACACCATGCCCTGTCTACTTACTACATTTTTAAAAATAATCAATTTAAGATAAGTTTTCCACTGATCATAGCTTGAAGATGATTACTGAAAGTGAATAATTCTTACTGTTCTCTGTAGAATCACCTGCAAAAGAACCCCTATTCTATTGAATGTCACTGGTAAGATATTGAATAATCCACTTTAGTAGATTGGTCTGGTGATAGAACATTTTCTCATGTAACTATTTTCGGGGAATCTATTGCTTTTTCAAATTTCACCTCTGTGGCAAGTTGTTAAAACTTTTCTCAATCAGTTTCATACTATCAGAGTCTTAAATGAGAAAGAACAAGAGATAAACTCCATAAAATTTAACTTCCTCCCTCCTTAGGAGAGCCAACATCTCTCCTAAAATGCAAAGGCATGCTCCCTTCTTAGAACATGGGCTAGCAAGTGTTTTGTGTGATTGTGTTTAAGACACAGAAGTGAGCATTCCAGGCTGTGCGAATTAATTGGTTTCTATTACAGCCACTTCGTTTCTGCCTCTGAAGTGGGAAGAGTACTTAGATGTATTCCTTCAAGACTTTAAGATGATATTTGTGGAGAGAATTTCTGTTTCCACTATAGACTGTATACGTACGTGTAAAATACTGGTAAAAGTGGAAGCAGTGTGTTTTAAATCAATTATACTTCTGAATTAATTTTTCATATTCTATTGTTGCTATGGTTGACATTAATTGCTGGGGGTGGGTAGTGAGTATATTTATTTCAAATGCTTTCATTCTGTTATATCCTCATTAAGTTGTTAAAAAAGTTAAATTGGATACTCAATTGTATGGATATCACTTAATAATTTTATATCAAACCCTCAGTTCTTTTTTTTTTTTTTTTGAGACAGGCTTTCTCTATGTGGCTTTGGAGCCTTTCCTGGAACTCACTCTGTAGCCCAGTCTGGCCTTGAACTCACAGAGATCCGCCTGCCTCTGCCTCCCCAGTGCTGGGATTAAAGGCGTGTGCCACTGCCGCCCAGCAAACTCTCAGTTCTTGAATGAAGATCTTATCTCCCAATGAAAAGCATGATTACATGATTCTCAATAGAAAAATATTAATGCAAAGAGTTTGCTAAATTTAAAGAATTCATCAGAATATAGTGGCTTACTGCTAGGTTCAGAGTCAGGCAGCCATTGTATCCAACCAGACACCAGTTTCTCCAAGGTGACTCATAACACTAGGTTAGTTCTGAAGCAGGGCTGGCCAACTGCTCTGCAGGCCAACTTTGGTAGATTGCACCTTCAATTTTATTATTTTTAAAGATTTTATTTCAAGTGTGTGTGTGTGTGTGTGTGTGTGTGTGTGTGTGTGTGTGTGTGATTTGTAAGTGTGTTAGTGTGAGTACAAGTACCTTCGGAAGAGGGTACTACCAGGTCTTCTGGCACTGGAGTTGCAGGTGGTTGTGAGCATGGATGTTGGGAACTGAACTTGGGTCCTCTGTTAGAGCTGTGCCCGCTCGCTCTTCATCACCGAGCCCTCTCTGCAGTCCACCAGCTGCTTCCCCCTTTGCCTCTCCACCAGGATGTGATAAAGTACGTGTTTTCTAGAATCTATCCATTTGTATACTTCTGTTTACTTTTACATTGATGTGATTTTTTTTGGATTTGTATCTGCCATTTTGATATGTGATATATGGTTTGCTCTTCTACTTTAAAGTTTTATTCTTTGGTTCTTTCTTTCCTGCCTTATTTTAAGCCCAGAAGATGCTTTTTATGATTCCATTATAGTCCCTCAATAATGCTTTTTTAGTAGTTATTGTAGTTTATAGTAGGCATCTATCTAGAAGAAGTTTTGTCCCATCTCACAAATAAGAAAGAATCTTATGAGTGAAACTTGCCTCCATCCTTGGTGCTATTTCTCCTGTCTTTTCATTTATTTGCTTATTTCCATATATAAATATGCATTACATTTTTACTTTTTCAGTCTTCAATTTCCCGTCTACGTATTCCAACATCTGGATTGTCTTGAGGCCTGTTTCTATTGCCTGCCGTTTTTCTTGATTATGGGTCACAGACCCCATTTTTCACAAGTCTATAATCTTCTCTGTGCTCCCCATTGTGGGTGGTGTTTTGCATGGTCAAGGCCACCTGTTATTAGAGGCCATGGAGGATTGTTCTTGTGTGGTTTTACTCTTTGTTAGGGTGGGTCTGTTTAGGTTCCGAACTTAATCATAGGGTGTGCCCTTCCCTCTAGGATGTGGCCTTTCTCCTGAAGCATGTCCTTTCTAGGTTCTTAACTGAACCTGCAAGGTGTGCTGGGAGACGCCTCCACCGTGGCCAGGGCAGAGCTCAAACATCTGACAACTGGGCATAGCTGGTAACATCACCACCTTTGTATTAGCTCACAGCTGGTGAGTCAAGCCTGCACAGGCCAGCTGCACTCCAGGAAGTGCCCTGAGTCGCCAACATTCCTGGGCTACTACCATCATTGTTCTAGATCCCTGCCCTAAAACTCTGCCCATCATTCCAGCTTCCTCCTGCACCCCAACCTCTGGCTCTGCCTGTTCTGCTCAGTGGAACTTCAGGTTCCTTGGATCTTGACCTCTCACACTGCAGCACGGGTGTGCTCACACTCACAAAATGCTTTTTAACTCTGCCCTTACCACCATCCGGCCCCCTAGGTAGTGTTGGGGTCTTTTTTAAGGGGCATCTCCATTTTATTTATCAAACACAAAGAGAATCCGTAAGAAATGTTAGATGAGAAAACAGAGCCACCCAACCCAAGAGATCCATTTTCTGTATCAGAAATGATTATGGACTAGATCAGGCCTGGAGGAGACTCTGGGCATCAGCCACGCTAGAAACACCCTTATTCTTTTAGTTTTTTGAATGTTGCTAAGCAGGTGAGAGGTGATGTTACAAATGTAACACTGTGACTTCGAATCCGCCTTGATGCTATCAGGGGATGTCCTGGTCAAAAGGAAGAACAGGGCTTTGGAGCCAGGAAGATCTGGTCCAAAACAGGCTCCACCTGGCTTTCGAGTCTTAGGCAGGTAAAGCCGATGACTCTGAGTCTGTTTCTTCATAGGAAACACAATAGAGGTAATACTGCCCATTCTGCATGGGTATTCTGAGGATGTGTACATCAAGGGTGTGGAATGAGGCTGTAACATGTTGACACTGAACAAGTACCCACGTGGAGTGGCATTCTACCTCTTGGGAGTCTGTTTGTATATTGTCTTAGTCTTTGGGATAAGTCAGGGAGTGACAGTCCCCTCACCACCTTGTCTCTCATGAGGAATGGGCAACCATGTCTCACACCCCACAGGCAGTTGGCAAGAAGGCTCCAACAGCACAAGCTGGAGTTAGCTCACATCCTACCTTTGGTACAAGGGGGATCCAGAAATGGCTTGTCCCTCTTTTCTCTCATCAGTTCATAATTAATGCTGGCCACAGCCATGTCACGGAGCTGTCATAGGCACAGGGAGGTAGTACAGGGGGAGCATTCTGCACCTTCCAGATCAGCACACAAAGGACAGTCACTCACCCTTCCCCCTCCCTCTTGGCTGTTTCATACTCCCCATTGGCCATCAACCAACTTTAGCATAGCATCAAGCAGTTACCAGACCAGTTGCGACTGTAAGCTGGACAGGACATCACACCCCAGGGTATGTGCGTGAAGTTGAGGTGCAGGGGGAGCCCCTCCCAGGTGCCCCCAGGCTTTGCTGCTCATACTGCACCATATCCTGCAGGTTGGCTCCAGCTCCTCACAGGCTCACACCTGTAATTAGTACTGGGTCACCCTCTCCCTTTGGTACTCTACTGAGCTACCCTGTACTAGGGGTGCTGCAGCTGTTGAAAAAGAAAAAACTTCTGTCCCTGTGGAGTGCACATCTTGCTGGGGAAAACAGAAAAGCAAGCATGTGGTGCTGACGCTTTGTGGAAATACAAAGCAGGAAGCTTATGGAGTTGGAGGGGTCCAGGTGAAGCGTGTGTGTGTGTGTGTGTGTGTGTGTGTGTGTGTGTGTGTGTGTGTGTGTGTGTTTCTAGGTAGATAGCCACCAGAAAAGGCCCCAGAAGGAGGTATTTGATGGGGATGAAGGTTGGATGAGGAAGGAACACCTCAGGGAACACTTTCAGTAGAAAGAAAGGTTCATGTGAGGCAGGAGCATGACCAAGTGATGAACAGGGACAATGAGGCCACTGGAGCCTAAAGGAGGCCATAGACAGGACAGTTCTATACCCGGGAAGCCACCATGTGGACATGTGTTTTCACCCCCTGTGATTTTGAAGGATCGCTAAGGTTGACATGTAGAGAGATCCCCACCTCCATTTCTGAAAGACAAATGAAAGTCTGTCTGCCACTTGGACAACTCCTGCCCACAATGACAACACACAGAATAGAGGGAGAGTGTGAATACCCACCATGTGTGAATACCCACCATGGCTGCAGTGTGACTACCCACCATGGCTGCAGTGTGAATACCCACCATGAATGCAGTATGACTACCCACCATGTGTGAATACCCACCATGGCTGCAGTGTGACTATCCACCATGTGTGAATACCCACCATGGCTGCAGTGTGACTACCCACCATGGTTGCAGTGTGAATATCCCCACCACGACTGCATCAAGCTGTAACACCACCAGTCCCAGAGGTGGTAGCAGATGCATGCAACCAGCCTTGGCCAGCCAGGTGAGCTGGTGTTGGCCACTGCTGGCCGTATCCACTGGTTCCTCTGGGGCCAGATAAATCTAAACCACCCATACTCTCTACCTTCCATTATAACCTCAGTTCTCAGGGGAACCAAAGTCAATTTATACATCTTCATTTTGCTAACACAGCCATGTGTTGGATAGAAACAAGTCTGATTTTAAAAGAATATTTAACCACACTAAGGGTAATGCTCACCTCACCACTCAAAGAATGCTCAGCACAGCTCATTTTCATCATATTTATTTGCTATGTTATAGGAGCTAAAACACCTTTCACTCGTAGGTCAGGGGTGCAACTCAGTGATAGAGCATGTGTCTATCATGTACAAAGCTCTGGATTCCACCTCCTATGACATAAAAGCATTATTTCCATCTCCTATACAATAAAATCCTATTATTTATTTGTACACTCCTTCAACAAAGTCTCCCGAGGCTGCCTGTATAGATAATGTCCTCCATCATGAGGAGAGAAACGGTGCTTATACTGAGCACATCCTAGAATCACAGTTGTGCTTAGTTGTGTAAACTAACAGAGCCTTATTAATCACAGGAAGAATCTGGATGATAAACCATTAGATGACAAGGAAGAGAAAGGGTTATGACTCTCACAATGCATACCTTTTGTTAGTTGGGTTCACATAGGAAGGAAGGAAGGAAGGAAGGAAGGAAGGAAGGAAGGGAGGAAGGGGAGAAAAGAAAGGAAGAAAGAGAAGATGAAGGAAGAAAGAAAAGAAGGAAGGAAGAGAGGAAGAGGTGGGGGCTGGAGAGATAGTTCAGTGGTTAAGAGTGTTGACTGCTCTTACAGAGGACATAGGTTCAGTTCCCAGTACCTACCCGGTGGCTCACAACCATCTGTAACTCCCATGCCAGAGGCTCCAATGCCCTTTGACCTCCATATGTGGTACATACAAACCCATGAGGGTGTACATAAAAACATAAACAAATTAAATAAACCTTCATAAAAAGGAAGAAATGAGTTATGATCACAGTCACTTCACCTCTAGATGATCTGCCTTGGCCATCTAGGACCAGGGGCTCATCTGTGACACGTTTTCTGACACTCTTTGTTCTTTGTACTTTGTTTTCCAAACAAACAAACAAGCAAGCAAGCAAACAAACAAAAACAATCACCTGCTGTGGGGTAGTCTTTCTGTATGCTGTGAATATGTGTTGCTACCATTGGTTAATAAAGAAGCTGCTTTGGCCTATGGCAAAACAGGTTATAGCCAGGCGGGAAATCCAAGCAAAGATACAGGGAGAAGAAAGGCGGAGTCAGGGGAGACTCTGTGAGCTGCCCAAGGAGTAAGGTGTACTAGAACACAGGTAGAGCCCCGAGACAATGGATCAATTTAAGATGTAATACTAGCTAGCCATAAGCCTGAGCCATAGACCAAACAGTTTGTAATTAACATTAAGCCTCTGAGTGATTATTTTATAAGCTACTGCAGGGCCTGGTGGGACACAGAAAAGCTTCCAGCTCTATCACCCTAACAATGTACTTCCCCCCATGAGACACAGTGTCCATTACACAACCACTAAGTCTATTCCAGCTTTGCTTCATTTAAGGTGTTTACTCTCCTTCATCTCCATGATATTAAAGAAATTATGGAAATATGGTCAACTCAATGTATTTTTAATCTTTGTTTTTTCCCAAGTCTCATTAACATGTCCACTGGGGAACTATGAATCCTATGGAGAGAGCTAGGGATAGGCAACAGCGGAGAGAGATCAACACAAGCAGGGAGTGGACAGCAGATGGGCAAGTGGCGGCCATCTCAACAGACCCCAGAAGCTGCAGCCTCATCATCTGCATGTGTGGTCAGCCCATGCTGGCTACGGAACTCTGTGGGAGTGGGGACCTTTGAGAACAGGTGGGGCAGGGCTAAGATGAGGACTGGGCAGGAGTCTGTGAGGAGCAGGAAGACCATAGCCGCCAGGCAGGCAACTGCGCTCCTTTGCTGGTGGAGACTGTAGCAGGTGCTCTGGTGTGGCTGGACCTAAGAGCCTCTGACCTTGAGAACATGGGGTACAATGGTCTTGAAAGTGGGAGTTCAGTGAGCATCTACATCCTGAACATCTTGACCTCGATGAGGCACCGGGATCCTCCAGTCACTCTGGAGGGAAAGCTGTCCACCTGTACCTCTTGTGTGATCATTCCAATCAGCTTTTTAACTATACTTCCCTGAAGCATTAGTAACTAACCTCTCTGAGGATGCTTTTAAGAAGAGATGACACAAACTGAAGGGGTGGAGAGAGGGAGGGAGGGGAACAAGATATCATTTTCAGGAAATAAGAAAGGTTATGAAAATGGAGAAAAAAGGTAACTAAAGTTATGTCCACAAAAGGATCAAAATAGGAAATTAAAGTATGACAGCAGCAATTTACAAAATAAATAGAGGAATGATGTCATTCCAGGTACCAGGACAAGACTCAGAAAACAGCCTCTCCACCAATACCCAGAAGTTTGCAAAGCCTGACAAAATCAAGAATGTTTGGAATGTTAAAATCTAATCACGACATAAGTAACAGAAATGAAGGTGGCTGAAATTCAGAAGGGTGATATGACTTGGGAACTGAATGTCCCTCAAAGGTCTGGATTTTAAATTTTGGACTCTGGTGAGGCACACTGGGAGGTGGTGGGTCTTTCAGAAGGTAGGCTCTTGTAGGAGGTCCTTACGTTCTGAGGATGCCCTAGGAGGGGACGATGGGGCACTGGTTCATCTTCTTCCTCTTTTTCTCCATCCCATGCTCCCTATCATTGTCATCCAGCACTCCCATCAAACCAAATCAGTGGGGCCAGAGATCATGGCTCCAGGAGCTAAGAAACCTTTTCTTTTTGTAGCTTAATTATTGCAGGCATTTCATCTTAGTAACATGAAGCTACCCACTACAGAGAATGCAGATGTGTGAGCAGTGGCTTCCTTAGTCTGCCTAACATCTCACGATGGCAGTGATGCTGGGGTGGCCTCCTCCCTAGCGCAGCTTGCAGCATAAGGGAGTTACTGTACGTTCAGATGCATCCATGGGCTCCACCCGGGGTAGAAGCAAAAACACACCCTCAGCAGCTTGATCAGTGAAAAAGGAGACTCCAAACCCAGAGTCAAACTATGAACACTGGAGAGGACTTCTAACCTCTGTTCTTTCCTCCAGATCTCTAGAGAAAGCACTCTGGCATCACTGTTAATCACAAAACTGACCAGCGATGGCTGCCGTGGTGCATGACTGCAACCCCAGCACTCTGTGGAAGGGGGTGTCAAAAGAGGGTGTTGAAGCAGGAGGACCTTAAGTCTGAGACCAACTAGGACTACACACTGACACTCTGTCTGCAAATTAAATAAATTAAAAAAGATCAATGGCCCAACCATAAGACCTAAAAAAAAAGGCTATAGAACTCTCAGGAGAAAATATAGGAAAAAGTTCATGACCCTGAATTTGATGATTTCTTAGATAAGACTCAAACAAAGATAATTATAATAAAAAGGTATAAATTATACCTCACCAAAACTCAAAACTTTGTGCGTCAAGGACACCATCAAGAATAAAAAGAAAGTATAGAAAATAAAAGAAGGCATTTCCAAATCATTTCTCTGACGCAAGTCTAATACAGAGAATCTTAACTTCTGTAACTCAAGAACAAAGGCAAAGTGAAACCAATTTAAAAGTATGCAAAGTACTTGCATAGACATGTTTCTTGAATGTTAAATAAATGAGTGATGAAAAGATACACAGTGCCACTCATCATTAGGGAAATGAGGCTCAAAACCCAGGCGAGGCCATAGTCATGCATACTGGGATGACTGTAATCTGGACAGCACCAGTTGGTGGTGAAGATGAGGAAAATTAGAACCTAGTGCACTGTCACTGCTACTACACTAAACAGTTCTGTGATTCCTCAAACCTCCAAATACAGAGTTCCCAGTTGATCCAGCAATTCCAGTCCCAGTTGATTCATAGCAGAAAACAGACTCAAGCATCTACTTATATGAGAATGTTTATAGCAATATTAAGTACAGACAAGAACAACCCCTAAATCCATTAACACCTGTGTTCCAACAAAATCTCTCTCTCCCTCTCTCTTTTTCTCCCTCTCTCTCTCTGTCTCTCTCTCTCTGTCTCTGTGTCTCTCTCCCTCTCTGCCTCTCTCTCTCTCTGTCTCTCTGCCTCTCTCTCTCTGTCTCTGTCTCTCTGTCTCTCCACATGACCATCATGGGGTGTAATGGACTATTGCTCAGGAATAATATTTAACACCTATACCACACAGCAGATCCTTGTAAACACTACATTAAGTGATCGAAGCCAGACAACACTCCACTCTCAGAAAAGTTCCCGGAGTGTGAGAAAAAATGAGAATAGTGCATTATTTTATTATTAATGGCTGAAGAGTGTCTGGTGGGGCTGGCAATTAATTAATACCAAATAAGTATTGTACCCTTATATGATGGTTAAAATAGCTAAAAATGTGCACGCGTGCGCACACACATCAACTTTCCATGCCTGTAGGTTCTATATTCTTAGGGTCAACCAAGTTCATATTCAAAATATTCTAAAGAAAAAAATTCACCTGTATTGAACATGTGCAGACATTTCCCTTGCTATTATTCCCCCAATGAGTAAACAACTAATTGTTATTGTTAACAAATTATTCCTTAAGCTGTAAAACAACTAATTATATACAATTTATATAATATTTGTTATTCTGAGTAACCTAGACTTCTAGAAAGATCAGACTTAGGAAAATGTGTAGATGAAAAATTTTCCCCAATAAATGAAAACAGACTGACAGCATGACAGGTTATGATGAGGCTGGGGAATGCTACCATTTAGACAGGATATTAAATGCTTCTGAGAGAATGAACGAGGTTGGATTGCTAAGGATAAGGACTCTGTATAACATGGAAAGAATTTCCTGCCCAGAAAGTGGGAAGCAGCAGAGAACTAAGGACCCCTCCTCCCAACAATTAAGAAAACCAGATTCCAAAGAGGGAGGCCGCAGTCCTTCCTAGGAGACATGGACACAGAAAAGGTGTCGTCTTTGGTAGATCCAAAGAGAAAGAGATGGCTACCAACTAGATAAGAAGGCATCAACTACAGTTTTAACATATTCAAAGTCCATGTGCAGACAAATTTATTGGTTTTGCACAGGTTGTGGCCTCCAATCCAAAGGGAGAATACAAACTCATGCTTATGGCCACACAAGCAGAGGATGGGTCAGAAGACAAGAGAGAGTCCCCCAAGTCAAATAGGAGGTGACTAGTTGTTGTTGAGTGCATATATACCCCACCCCTAAATTTTACCCCACTGAGGAGCAAAAGCTGCTGGGGGAGAGACAACGAAGCCCTTGCCCAGCAGTGTGGAGAAGGAAGTGTTTTTCACCTGCATCAAGGAGAGCACTAGGAAGGGTCCCCAGACACAGGCATAGACCATTGCTGCTGAGGGACAGATGGGAGAAGCAAAAACTCCTTTGCCACCGGGTTCAAAGAGAAAGTGCTTGGGGTCCAGATCCTACACCTACACCAAGAAATCTGCCATCCATGAGGGAGATGTGGGGAACTCCCACTCAAGTCCCAGTACATATGGACATAGCTCAGTTAGCAAGGGGAAGAGCGGCAGGGATGCTTCTTAAGAACTGCCATGATAGGGTCGCAGGTGCGTGGTGCTCTTCTTCACATACTGTCCGACATTCAACCCAAAATCACACTTAAGAGTAAGAAACTCCAACCTATGGCAAAGGTATCAGCAGAACTGAGGGGAGGCAGACAGTACACCCATCAGACATAGAGTTTAAACCAGCTGCCTGAGTTGTTACAGCAGGTAGGCAGTATGTGTGAATGGGTGAGGGATTTCAGCAGTGAGTTGGGAAGTATACAAAAGAATCAGAAGTTCAGCCTGGGTACTGGCAGGTGGTGCCTCTGAGTGCAATGACCTAACAGGTTCTGTGTTCAGTCATTTAGAGGTCCCCAAGCAGACTATACACACTGACAAGTGTGGAATCTCTTGGAACAGAATGGGTTTGTTACAAATGTATCACATCAAGAATTGTCAAAGTTGTCCAGCTTTCAGTTGCAGATCACAAACAACATCACAGTAGCACACGGCACCTTCCTCCTACACTGTGCATCGCTGCCAGAATAAACAGCACGAAGTAGCTTTTGGAACGGAGAGAGAGTGCGTGCTTGGATTGGATGAGGCACAAGCCTCTCATATTCACAAAAGTGTTCCTTGGGTGAGTGGAAAACTGAACGCTTAAACATTTGATAAGAATCAAGTTCTTGGGGGCTGGAGAGATGGCTCGGTGGCTAACGTCATTTGAGGCCAAGCCTGATAATCTGACTTCAATCCCTGAAATTCACGAGGTGGAAGGAGAGAACCAGCTCCTACAAGTTGTCCTCTGACCTCTACATCCACACACATCCACACAACAAATAGGTAGTTGACAGGTGATAGAGAGATAGAAAGATAGATATGTAGGTAGATAGGTACATAGATAGATAGATAGATAGATAGATAGATAGATAGATAGATAAATAGATAGGTAGGTAGATAGATAGATAGATAGATAGATAGATAGATAGATAGATAGATAAATAGATAGATAGATAGGTAGATAGATATATACATACATAGATACATAGACGGGAGGATGCATGGGTGGTGGTGGGGTGGATGCATGGGTGGGTGGACATCACTTGGAGTGGCCAGCAGGACTTCCATCAGACAGACCTATCTACCTACATATCTATCTTTCTACCTATCTATCTTTCTATCTATCTACCTATCTATCTATCTATCTATCTATCTATCTATCTATCTATCTATCTATGTACCTATCTACCTACATATCTATCTATCTATCTATCACCTGTCAACTACCTATTTGTTGTGTGGATGTGTGTGGATGTAGAGGTCAGAGGACAACTTGTAGGAGCTGGTTCTCTCCTTCCACCTCGTGAATTTCAGGGATTGAAGTCAGATTATCAGGCTTGGCCTCAAATGACGTTAGCCACCGAGCCATCTCTCCAGCCCCCAAGAACTTGATTCTTATCAAATGTTTAAGCGTTCAGATGTGCAGAGACAGCAGTTAGTGACAACAGAAACCCATGGAGCAGGAAGCAATTAAGCCCTGATGCCAGAGCAGCTTCAGATTAAGAATAGAAATCACTTTTATTTACATCGGCTAAGAATGTGCTTTAAATACATTTGAAACACCACAAAAGAAAGAACCTAATAAACAGACTACAGATGAAAACATGTGGAAGCAGATCAAGAACTTCAGCTGAGGACAGACAATCAACTTGGTAAGAGTTAAAAGGAACGACATTAGGCTTCCCAATGGCCACACATTAACCTCCGAGATAATGGTCACCGCCACCTCCTCCAATCAATCAAGAGTTAATTATAGATATGTCTGTTCAGGAACAACCACCTCAAAGAATTTACCTTCTATTTGTCTTTCAGGAACTTCCTGGAGGGTGTTTTCACCAAAATGAGGGGATGAACAGAAAGAAGACATCTTTCTGAGTCTTGAGTCTGGGTCTCCGGTAAAAGTCAGGAGAAAAGGATCTTCAAGATGCCGATGAAGGGAAGACACTGGACAAGGGGTCCACAGGTCGTAGGTGGACAGCCAAGAGCGTTCTTTAGGAAGACCATTGCCAGGAAGGAACGGCCTTGGCTGTTTAGAGTATCTGACTGCTGAGAGCCTGGACGACTAGGGTGAATTCGTGACAATTCCATTCTAAAAACTTGAGCCAGAGGGCTTGGGACATGGCTCGGTGAGTAAAGTTCTTGCCTCTCAAGCACGAGGACCTGAGTTCAGTCCCCAGAACCCACATTCTAAAAGCCAGGCATGGTGGCACGCGCTTGTAATCTCAGTGTTATGGAAGCAACTGGTAGATCCCTGGGGCTTTCTGGTCAACCAAGCTTAGCCTACTTGGTAAGTTCCCGGCCAGTGAGAGGTCGTAGAACAGATCTCTGTGATTTCAAGTCCAGTTCGGTTGACACAGCAAGTTCCAGGCCAACCAGGTCTATAAAGTGAAACCGCATTTTTTTTTTTTTTTTGGTTTTTTTCAAGACAGGTTTCTCTGTGTAGTTTTGGTGTCTGTCCTGGATCTCACTCTGTAGACCAGGCCGGCCTCGAACTCACAGAGATCTGCCTGGCTGTGCCTCCCAAGTGCTGGGATTAAAGGTGTGCACTACCACCACCCAGTGAAACCCTATTTTCTTAAAAAAATTAAAAATAAAAATAAATAAACAAAAGCAAGGTCAAGATAACGAAATGGCTCAGTGGTTTAAAGTGCTTCCCATGCAAGTCTGACAGTCTGAGTTCAATCCCTAGAACCCACAGTGGAAGGAGAGAACTGACTCTCATGAGCTGTTCTCTGACACACACACACACACACACACACACACACACACACCCCCGTGCACATACATACTCACAAGTAATAAAGTTAAACAAAACAACTAATTTAAAAAACTAACAAAACAAGGTGGGCAGCTCCTGAGGAACATCTGAGCTTGTCCTCTGGTCTCCACACACATACGCGTACATCCATCCATACACCCACACGTACATGCACCAAATGTACATATACACATACCTAATTTAAAAAATAAGCCAATAGTTAGGGATATAACTCAGTAGTAGGGCATTAGTCCAGCACAAGTGGCCCTGGTATCCATTCCCAGCATCACAAAAGAAGAATAAAAGAAGGGAGGGAGGGAGGGAGGGAGGGAGGGAGAGAGGAATAAAAGAAGGAAAGAGAGGAATTTAGTCCAGTACCAAGCATGATGGCACATGCTTGTGATCCAAGCCTGGGCTATGGTGTGACCCTGTAAGCAAAAACAAACAACTTAGGTCATCCAACAATCAAACAAACAAACAAAAAAAGAGCAAAGATTCTAAAATTTTCAAGTCATATTAAAAGGTGGGTAAATATTAGAGTGATAAGGCTGCAAGACAAGGAACAAGGCTTGATGACCACACAAGAAGGGGGGGGGATGGCATGGAGGAATCTGCCCAGAGTTTCAGAGGCACTGTGGGCACTATGACCTCATTTTCTAGCCTCCAGAACAGTCTGAGTTGTTTTAAGCCACACCGCCTGGGTTCCTTATTATAGCGGCCCTGGGAAACTCATACTTACTTTCTTCATGACTAGTGCTCACTTCTTGAATTGCTCCCGGAGCAGCCGAACAGTGGCTACATCTGACAGGTCCAGTGGGTACTGCCCTCTGCCTTCTCTGTGAGCAACATCTTACCTCAGCTGTTGTCACACCACAGAGATCTGCTGACAGTCTTTCGCTGAAGGAAGTGTTCACCGCCTGTGATTAGCACATTGTACGCCCTGTGTAGTCATGCACACCCATAATCCTGGTACCAGAGATAGAGGAAGGAGAATCAAGAGTTCACGGCCAGCCTCAGCTACATAGAGAATTCAAATCCAGCCTGGGCTACTTTGTCTTATTAAATAAGTAAATGTACTCTAAATCATTGAGCATTAGGGCCCAACCAAGTAGAAAGGAGCTTTTTCTTCACCACTGATTAATCCCAGTACCTTTCCCCATAGTACTCTTTCAGATTGGTTCTCTCCATTTTCAAGGAGTCAAACTGCACACGGTGGCTCTAGGGTCCACTCAGATCATACCCCTGTGCTTTCAACACAAGGCTTCCATCCAGCTCCTTTCCAACATGGTGGCCCGTTCCCCCAGCAGCTCCAGCTGACCTTTGTCTATCCTGCTCTCCTGTGAAGCAGGAGTCTGCCTGAAGCTGAGACCTGAGTGGCCACGTGGCCCATCCGTCTGACCTGCTGACCTCCACCTTCACACTGGCCTTCACCTCCCGGCTCATCCACCCACCAGCACTGTCACATCTTGGTCTTGTCAGCATGTTGTCTCTCTGGCCTGTTCCACCTCCAGGATTTCCTCTTGGGAGGGGCCTCTCCAGGGAGGAACTTCTGCCCTCCCTCCCACTCACAGCCCAGAAGCCTGATCTCCTTCCGGACAGCTGCTCCTTAGCCTGCTCTCCTGCTCCCGTGGTACCTCCCTTTAAGGATGGTCATGAGCGTCACTTCCCACTCAGGGTGGGAAACGATGAGTTAAGGGCATACAGTGTGAGTTCCTCCTAATTGCATTTAAATTACAGTTCGAGTGAGTTCAGCTAGGAATTTTCTGTGGGTGCTATGTGACAAACACCGTTTGTAAGCGAAGAAAATGGACAACACAAATATGGGAAAGTGTTGTTAGTCACTACATCTGTCTGTTGGAGATTCGTACCACGAACTGCTCTGAAGGAGGGAGCTGAGTGCCTGACATCTGATGAAGGAGTTTAGGAAGCTTTTGCTAAAGACGGTACTCCCATGGACAAGCCTCCAGGTTCGTCACCCTAATGGAAGTTTCCAGAACATAGCAGGGCAAGAATGGACTCTAACAGTGAATAAGACCTTGTGCCAAAGAAAAGGATAGAACTGAGGAGTACCCCCACCCCACCAAATGGAGTCTGGTGAGCAAGCACAGCATGCATGCGTAGGGACTGCATCTACTCCAGCTCTAAGGAACTGGTTCTCAAACTCATTTTTTCAATTTCTTCCTCCCAGTCAAAACAAAGGAGAGCAGAACTCTGATTACTGTCGAGATCAGAGCTCTGAAGCCTAGTCACTCAGACCCATGCATTCTGGAGTGGATTCCAAAGCTGCTTGTTAGAACTGTGAGGGGAGGGATGGTTGAGAAGCCCCAAGCCTGGGGAAATCGATCTCCCCGAAGTTATCATCCGTAGCCACCTTGCTCGTCCACCCACTATGGATATCTGTTGAAGCATTTGTGCTAAGCGACCTGGATGTCTGTGTGCTGTTGCAATATCTACTAAAGAATTGAGCGTAGAAAATCTCCCTATTTGACTTTCCCCCTCCTGAAATGTGCACACTTCACACCTGTTGTTTGCTCTTAGCTTACACACCCAGACACCCAAGTCTGGGAACATCAGTGTCCCTCTCTGTACTGTCTCTCTCCATTATTCATTCAATCAATCAGTATTTAGTAAACAATTACTAAATATGTATATATGTACACATGCAATGGGGAAACATTTGAACTGGGAAAATCTCTGCCCCTAAAATGCATGTAGTCTAATGAGGATATCACAGCATGACACATATGAAAAACACAAGGCTAGAAGAACACCCAGGATACCAGAGGCTCCTCTTGGAAAGTGTCCACATTAGCCTACTCCAGTGAGCCAAGGACACAGTCCGGAGAGGAGCCACTGATGTGAGTTTTTGAAAGATTAATGAATTAAGCTAAAATCAAATGATTCAGGAGAGAGACTGGTAAAGTTCAGACTGTGGAAACCTTTGTGCTTTATTCCTGTTGCACCAGTCCAACGTCTCCAAACAACACAAGTAGCATGGTTAACATTAACTGTCAGATTGACACGATCTAGAGGTCACCTGGGAAATGGGCCTCTGGAAATGTCCTCTGTACTGGCTAGTTTCATAACAACTCAGATAGTTAGAGTCATCAGTTAGGAGGAAGCCTCAATTGAGAAAATGCCTCCATAAGATTTGGCTATAGGCAAGTCTGTAGGGCATTTTCTTAATTAGTGATCAATGAGGGAAGGCTCAGCCCATCATGGGTGGTACCATCCCGGGGTTGGTAGTCCTGGGTTCTATGAGAAAGTAGGGTGAGCAAGACGTGATGAGCAAGCCATGATGACCAAGCCGGTAAGCAGCACCCCTCCATGGTCTCTGCATCAGACACTTAGACACAAAGTGACACAAAGGAGTGACTGTGTTGTTAGGGTCGGACCCACTGCAGTAGAGTAGCATGAGAGGGCGGTGAGTGGTTGAAGTGGTCAGCATTCAGCCTCTGGTGACCACATAAATCTGCATGTGTTAAAACTCACAGTACTGTGTGTCTCAAAAATTTTGCTATATGATCGTTGCAGCAATTAGGAATGAAATAGCTCAAAATTATAGAACTATTTCTCAGATAATATAATTAATTCGTAGGTTCCTGGTGCTGGGTCAACCATTCAACACATTCAACACACTGGGCAGATGTTTTCGTGGGAGAACTTTTGCTTAGCTGCAATTATTTGTCAGTTTTCTAGAGCATTCGTTATACCATCAGGTTACAAAGTGTGATCAATTCAGTGTGTCCACTCCTTTAAAATTGGCCCTACAATGATATACTACAAAGTCTGACTCCCACTTAGGTTGATAGTTTTTATCTTTTAAGATTTATATTACATTGCAAAAGAATATTTTAAAACAAGCAGATAAAGGAATAGTTATAAACCTTTAACATTTTCTATAATTATTATAGTTTTTCATCAATAACTTTCAAATATAGTATCTCATGCTAAAAAAAAATTTTTTAAGACATGGTCTCACAATGTAGCCTTGGTTGTCCTAAAACTTTCTATGTAGACCAGGCTGGCCTTGAACTCACAGAGATCCACCTGCTTCTGCCTCTCAAGTGGTGGGATTAAGGGCACATTCTACCATGTCTGGGCCATGCTAAATGATTTATTTTATTATATTATTTTATGTGTATGAGTGTTTTTGTTTGCATGCCTGTCTGTATACTGTGTGCATGCCTGGTACACAAAGAGGTCAGATGAAGACATTGGATCCCCTGGAACTGGAGTTACAATTGTGAGCGGCTCTGTGGGTGCTGGGAGTCAAACCTAGGTCCTCTGGAAGAGCAGCCAGTGCTCTTAACTGCTGAGCCATCTTTCCAGGCGCAATAATTCTTAAAAAATGCTTTGAAAAAATATAATTGTATTTCTTGGTTTTGACTTATTTTAAAATTAGTTAGTTTATCCATTTTTGAAACAGGGTCTTACATAGCCCAGGCTAGCCCCTTTCAGTCTTCTTTCATCAGCTTTCTGAATGTTTGAATAGCAGGTGTGTGCCACACACACCTGCCTAATTGGATTTCTTAATATCAACAGTAAATACTTCAATCTGAAATTTTCAAAAGATAACATTTGCAACAGTACAGAAAATATGAAGTGTCCTGCTCCCATTATTTGTAGTAGCTACTTTCCATGAAGTCACTGAGAAAACTGAATTAGCAGATGCTCAACCATTGCTTCTTGGGGAAATCAAAGTGCAGCTTCCTGCGAGTCTCGGGCCACAGCATTTTCTTTAAATGATCAATGCAGAACCTTGTTTTATTTGTATTTATACTGAGACACCTAACTTATATTATACTATTGAGTCATTAGCATAACCACATGGCCAATGATACTATATAATGTGGTGGTATTGTGTTCCCCAAAATATTGTGCACCCTAATAAACTTATCTGGGGTCAGAGACAGAACAGCCACTAGATATAAAGGCTAGAAAATGGTGGCACTCACACCTTTAATCCTAGCATTCCAGAGACAGAAATCCATGGATTCAAGGATACAGCCAAGAATGGTGACTCACGCCTTTAATCCCAGGGAGTGATGGCAGATAGCAGAAAGGTATATAAGGCGTGAGGACCAGAAACTAGAAGCATTTGGCTGGTTAAGCTTTTAGGCTTTGAGCAGCACAGTTCAGCTGAGATCCATTTGGATAAGGACTCAGAGGCTTCCAGTCTGAGGAAACAGGATCAGCTGAAGAACTGGCGAGGTGAGGTAGCTGTGGCTTGTTCTGCTTCTCTGATCTTCCAGCATTCACTCCAATAACTGGCCTCAGGTTTGATTTTATTAATAAGACTGTTTAAGATTCATGCTACAATATAATTCATACCCAAATGAAGTTTCCCACATATTTTCTTCATAAGGCAGATTACAACCTTGTGAACACTATTGGGGTTATGCTCAATGATAAAACTTCCTTTTCTTTCCCACACCTACAAAAACATGGAAAACATGACCCTAAATGGGCCACAAGAAAGGATGTTATTCACAGGAGAGCAGAAACATAAGACAGGGTGTCTCCGTGTCTGAGCTTGGAGGCCACAATGTATCTGGAGTGACTTGGTTTTCAGTCTCCATGTATTCACAAAGACCTTGAAGGTTTCATAAGCTTCTGTCTATTTATTCAGCAATACTGGGGCTCAAACCTGGGATGCTGTACATGCTAGCCGAGCACTCCACCACTTAGTTACACAGCCCCCTCGATCCATGAGTATTCATTTTAAAGTTTGAATAGGTTTTAATGAGTAGAAATATTTGCTGATACAGAATCCACGAATAACAACACAACTGTACCTGAGAATGAACCTAGCTAAAGATATCCAGTGCTTCTGTACAGACACAGAGACTGAAGATATCCAGTGCTTCTATACAGACACAGAGACGGAAGATATCCAGTGCTTCTGTACAGACACAGAGACTAAAGATATCCAGTGCTTCTATACAGACACAGAGACTGAAGATATCCAGTGCTTCTATGCAGACACAGAGACTGAAGATATCCAGTGCTTCTGTACAGACACAGAGACTGAAGATATCCAGTGCTTCTATGCAGACACAGAGACTGAAGATATCCAGTGCTTCTATACAGACACAGAGACTGAAGATATCCAGTGCTTCTGTACAGACACAGAGACTGTAAAACACTACAGAACAAGTAGAGAGATTGACCAAGGCCTCATAACCTGAGACCCACGTCATAGAGAGAACCAACCTCCCACACATGCATGGTGACATGCATGCACCCACATAATACGTGTACATATGCACACAAAATAAATAAATAAATTTAATTTAAATTACAAAATTAATCCAAATAGAAGATTGTATCATGTATATGATCAGTATCATAAAAATGTCCATTGTTTCCAGAATAACCCACTACAGTTCCAAGAAGAATCCCAAAGGCCTGGTGCACAGCTCAGTAGAAGAGTGCTCAACTACCACATGCAAGTTTCAGGGTTCAATTCCTAGCAGCAGGGGAAAGGAAAAGGTCATACAACTCTGTGTGTGTGTGTGTGTGTGTGTGTGTGTGTGTGAGAGAGAGAGAGAGAGAGAGAGAGAGAGAGAGAGAGAGAGAGAGAGAGAGAGAGAGCGCACACTTGTGCACAGCTACACTCACCTGTGTGGGTACATGAAAAGGCCAGAGGTTGACACTGGGACGTCTTTCATTGGTCACTTTTCCACCTTATTTTTTGGAGACAAGGTCTCTTGCTGAACCTGAAATGTGTGGCTTCCTAGACAGACTGGCTAGTGAGCCTCCAGAGTCTGCCCATCTCTGTCTTCCAGTTCTGGGGTTACGGCACACACTGTAGCAGGCTTCCTTTTGAGCCACCAACCAGCTCCCAAATCATGATGTGGAGACTTATTATTAGTTATGAATGCTCGGTCTTATCTTATGCTTGTTCTACTAGCTCTTATAACTTAATTTAACCTGTTTCTCTTCATCTACATTTTGCCTCAGGCTTTTTACCTTTCCTTCTGTATGTCCTACCCCATGTCTGGCTGGCTGGTGGCTGCCTGGCTGGCTCCAGACCTCTCCATCTCTTTCTCCATCGTTCACCTGGTTCTTGTCTCTTGTTCTCTTCTCTCCTCCTACTTATTCTCTCTGCCCGCCAGCCCCGCCTATCCCTCTACTGCCTAGCTATTGGCCGTTCAGCTTTTGATTAGACCAATCAGGTGCCTTAGGCAGTCAAGACAGCACATCTTTTACATTATTAAACAAGTGGAGCATAAACAACTGTAACACAGTTTTACATAGTTAAAGTAATATTCCACAACATAAACAAATGTAACACATCTTTATGTAGTTAAAGTAATATTTCACAACAACACACTTTTACACATGCCTGGCTTTTACATGGATGTTGGGGGTCGGAACACATGTCCTCAGACACAAGTAAGTACCATTGAGCAATCTCCCAAGCCTCGTTATATATTTATCTTTTAGGTGTGGTGCTATGGTCCTGCCACAGCCTGGGTTCAGGTCCTGAGATGGGGAAGGGGTGTTGGCGCAAAGAAATGAACCGTCCAACCACCAGATGAGTTTCACACAAGTGGCCGGCCCCAAATAGCTCCAGCTGTCTTTATTTACACATCAAAAACAAGGATGTTTTTCCATACTAACAAACAAGTTTTTCCCATCCTCCAACATTAACCTCTGGCAAAAACAAATATGTCAAATACGTTGTTTCCTAACTTTTATATCAAAACATTTTTTAAACCAAAAACAACACTTACCATTTTGCTAGCTTGGCCAAATATGGAGCCAGGTACATCCTGTCTTTACAAAACTAAAAGGTGATAAACATAGGCACACAGTTTCAAGAACAACAATATTGTTCAAAACTTAAAGCATATTTACATAAATAGGGATGATAGCTCTCCGATCCTGTCAGCACTGAATCAGAACAGGTACCAGGGTCTGAAGTGACAGCTGGCACCCGAACGAGAAACCTGAGAAGCATCAGCTCCCAAGGAACTTTAGGGGAAAATATTTGAGAAAAAAAAATGGGGTTTCCAGGAATGATCACATCTGTCCCATGCATGATTGACAAAGTGACACTAAAATCACCACGAGAATCATTAACATTACAAGAGAGAATCGAGCATGCAGGCCGTGTGGTCCCAGCAGTATTCTGCCCTGTCCCAATGTCCACTGGTCCTTGCCAAGTGAGACTGTCATCTTAGGCTTTGCCTTATCTGGAGACCCATTGGACAAACACTCATATACTCGTTGGAAACTAGGCCACACGGCTCCCAACAGTGTGGCACAACATGCTTGCAAACCCAGCATTCCAGAGGCAGAAGCAGGAGGATCAAGAGTTGGAGTTCAGTGTGGGCTACATAGCAAGACCCTGCCTCAAACAAACAAACAAACAAACAAACAAGACAAGACAACAAATAAATAAAAAAAAAACCAGAAAAGGTAGTTAAGCATTTTCCTGTCATGCGTAAAACCTTGGGTTCCACCCCCAGTGCCCTCACATGCCCCTCTTCCAGCTACTCACATAAAAGTGAGGAATCCTAATAGATTTTTAAATGTTTTATTTATTGTTTGTTTGTTTGTTGAAGCACGGTCACACACACACACACACACAAAGTAGCTCATGATGGCCTGGAACTCACTGTGTAGCTTTATCTTGATCCTCCTGCCTCTACTTTCTTAGCATTGAGATCACAGGTAAGTACCACCATACTTAGCTACCAATAACCTTTTTTTTTCTTTTCTTTTCTTTCTTTCTTTTTTTTTTTTTTTTTGAGACAGGGTTTCTCTGTGTAGTTTTGGTGCCTGTCCTGGATCTCGCTCTGTAGACCAGGCTGTCCTCGAACTCCCGAGTGCTGGAACTAAAGGCATGCGCCACCACAGCCGGCCCCAATAAACTTTGAAAAATGGAAATTTCATATCTGATTCTGGACTGAGGAGATGTCTCAGTCAGCAAATTACCTACCACTCAAGCATGAGGACATGGGATCAGATCTCCAGAACCAATGTAAAGAGCTAGGTATGGTAATGCATGCTATGTATACACATGCTATGCACACACACACACACACACACACACACACACACACACACACCACAAATAGACGGGGGGTAGGGGAAGTAGAGAGTTATGGGTCAAAGGGTACAGAGTGCAGTTTAGATTCTAAAGTTGGGCACAGAGGTGCATGGCTATAATCCCAGTATTCATGAGGCTAAGCAGATAGATCGTGAGTTTGAGAGCAGCTTTACTTGTACAGCAAGTTCCAGTCCAAACCGCACTGCATAGCCTGACCTTGTCTCATAAAGAAAACGGAAGTCCTGGAGGTCTAATGGTGACCTAGCTGACTGGACTGATTATATTTGAAATCTGCGAGGGTTCCAAGCATCCTCACATACAGGCCACTTATGTGAGGTGATGCCACATTGAGTCTGATCATGGTAATCCTTCCAGAGCGGGTACATATATCAAAACACCAAGTTATACACCCTAGAGAGATACAATTTTCATTCATTGGCTGCATTTCAACAAAGGTGAAAAAAAAAAACTTTGTGTGGAAATGCAAAGTGCTAAGAATAACCAAGTCTGTGAAGATCAGCCCGAGAGAACTTGTGTTCCAGGAGTGTTGGCACAGGCTGGTGAATCACCAACAGAGTAGAAGATATGAGTGCACACTGACTGCATCCTTAAGACCAAGAGGCTGCGAACTGGTTTTGTTGTGGGTTGTTTTTTTTTTAAGGTACTTCATTGACTCTCTGAGTGAGAGTAAAAACGAACCCTTCCTTCTCATCATTAGCCAAAAAATCATTCTATGTAAACTTCAGCTTTAATGGGAAAAACAAGAAGACCCCCTCCCCCCCAAAAAAGACTAATACCAAGGAAAGAAGCTGATAAACTCTGTGGGAGGGATGGAGCCCGGAGCCTCCAGCACACCAGTGCTCTGCACCGAGCTTCATCGGCTTCCCTGGGATTCTAGTGTTGAATTCAGTACTACGTATGACTTAACAGAAAGTTATTTCCTCACTCTTATGGCTTGTATGTATAATGCCCCCTACGTCTGCTCTCCAGTGGGGGTGCTGTTTTGGATGGTGCTGGAAATCTCAGGAGGTAACGGCCTAGCTGCGGCAAGCAGGCTGCCAGGGTGTGTGCTTAGGTCCCCAGTCCTGTCCCCGTCCTCTGTTCTCTGCGTGTCCCAGCTCCTGTGAAGTGAATGACTGTCTTCTGCCAAATGTCATGATGTTCTGCCCAAGCACCTGGGGCCAAGTGACCTTGGACTAGAATCTGAGCTAAAACAAATAATTCCCTCCTTTCTTGGTGGGTATTTTGGTCACAGATTTGCAGAAGTAGGCAATACACTCACAGTTCTAGAGGTTGGACATCCAAGATCAGGGTGTGGCCAGAACTGGTTTCTCAAGAGACCTCTGCCTGACTTGCAGACACCCACTTCTCTCTAAATGTGTACATGGGGCTCTCTCCATATGTCCTGATCTTCTTACGAAGACACCATTCAGATTAGAGTCCATCTGATGGCACCATTTCAATATCATCTCCCATCATAAGCCCTGTCTCCAAATGCAGTCACACTTTGGAGTACTGGACTGTACGGCTTTAGTCACAAATTTGAGGGATATCAGTCCATAACACTATACTCTCTGTGTCCCCCAAATTCACATTCTTCTCACGTGCTAAATGCATTATCCCATCCCAACTGGTCCAAAGTCTTAACTTTCCCAGAACCACTCCAAGACCCAAGGCAGCACAATATCACATCAGTCACATGTGGGTGGACCCAGAGAGAAGGAAATCCCTTCTCTAGCTGTGAACCTGCAAAACCAGGTTTGTTACGCATGTTCCAAAAGACCATGAGGCAGGCAAGGGGCAGACATTCCCATTCCAAAAGAGAGCTCAGAATAAAGAGAGAAACGGGGCTTTGCACTGGAGCAGAAGCCTTACCTTTGGGACCCACTAAATGGCAGGGTAGTGTAGCTAGAGTTTTCCTGCCTGGCCCACAGTCAGGACAAATCTCTATCACCTGCCAGTCCCACAGCCGCTCAAACCCGACCAAGTAAACACAGAGACTTATATTGGTTACAAACTGTATGGCCGTGGCAGGCTTCTTGCTGACTGTTCTTACAGCTTAAATTAATCCATTTCCATTAATCTATACCTTGCCACGTGGCTCGTGGCTTACCGGCATCTTCACATGCTGTTTGTCATTGTGGCAGCTGGCAGTGTCTCTCTGACTCAGCCTTCCACTTCCCAGCTTTATTCTCCTCCTTGTCCCACCTATACTTCCTGCCTAGCCACTGGCCAATCAGTGATTTATTTACTGACCAATCAGAGCAACACATTTGCCATACAGAAAATCCCAGAGCAGGGTAGGGTACCCCTTTACCTGGGGTAGCATCCACCCAGAAGCCTGCAGGTATTTGTCTTTGGTTTGTATATTATTTTACTCATATGATTTATATATATATACACACATATACATACATTTATATATATGTATATATATATATATATTTACGCTGGAGAGATCTATTGGACAAAGAGTTCTTAGTAGTCTTGGAACCTGTGTGTTGCTAGGGATTTGGCTTGTGTATGCTAAGAGGTGAAAGGCCAGCTTGGTCAGAGTAGTGCCAGGGTTGGAATCACAGCCCTTTCTTCACCTCTAGCTTCAAAAGAAACAATTCTTTATTATGAAAGGATCAACTAGCCAGGGCTGGAATGTAGCTGAGCAGTAGGGTGCTAATCTCCTAGGTTTGATCCTCAGCACCACAATTAAATAAATAAAATTTAAAATTACTCTACATTTGGAAGGAAAACAGAGCTTGACTTTTAACGCATGCTCTGCAAAGCAGCAGCTTCCAGATGCTTTGATTGCTCTAAGCGCATAAACCAAACCACAAAAATCAAATGATGAAATAATTAGTAAAAAAAAAAAAAGTTTTCTAACCTTGAAGTTTTAAATAGGATCATTAGTCTAACACCAAAATCAATTTTTTGCAAAGAAAAATAGATTTTTTTATTTATTAAAGTTATAGATTTGGAGGAGCCTACAAACCCAGATAATATGAACTCAAGATGTACTTGAGTCAAAGTTAAATAGCGTATTATATGTATCTCAGTTCACATAAAGAGTTGTCACCAATTGAAAATAAAAGTGAAAATTAAAGAGTAATAAAAGACATGAATAAACAATACAAACAGCCCCTCAATCCTTGCAATACGTCAATCTCATTAAAATTTTAAAAATTCAACTGAAAAATGGGACATTGCATTCTAGACAGATTGGTGGTACACATCTACACACACACACACGCACACATACATACATACACACACACACACACACACACACACACACACACACACACACACACACACACACACACACACACCCTGCCCCAACTTTGGTTTTTTTAAGTCATGGTTTCCCTGTGTAACAATCCTGGCTGTCCTGGAACTCACTCTGTAGACCAGGCTGGCCTTGAACTCACAGAGATCTGCCTGTCTCTGCCTCCCAAGTGTTGGTGGTGGTGCACGTCTTTAATCCCAGCACTCAGATGGTGGGGCAGAAAAACTGCAGAGGATTAGGGACTAGCCTGGGCTACAGAGTAAGACCCTGTCACAGAAACAGCAAAAATAAGTAAATGAATAATCCACAATGTCTCTGCTTCTAATTATCTGTGGTTGCTTAATGAGAATGGCCCCATAGGCTCATATAGTTGAATGTTTAGTCAGCAGGGAGTGGCACTATTTGAGAAGGATTGGGGGAGGGGGCTTTGTTGGAGAAAGTATGTCACTGTGGGTGGGCTTAGAGGGTTCAAAAAGCTCCAACCAGGTCCATCATCTCTCTCTCTCTCCCTGATGTCTGTAGATCAGGGCATAGAACTCTCAGCTGCTTCCAGCACCATGTCTGCCTGCATGCCGCCATGCTCCCCACCATGATGATAATGGACTAAGCCACTAAAACTGTAAGCCAATCCCAATTAAATTCTATAAGAAGAACGAGGGAGCTCCCCCTCACACAGTATCCTGGGAAAATGAGAATAACCTAGTCTGTTACCCAGTCAGTTAGAGCAAGGACAGTGCATACAATCCACTCCCAAGCATTTACAGTCACACGGGCACGTGAACACAGACACCACGGAAGAACAGATTTGAATAAACACAGGAAAAAGTTAGAACAGTTCATATAGGAGGTAAGTGCAGTACCTTTTGGAGGTTGAAATGTAAATGACATTAACTTTTCATCTTATTTATATAACAGATTGTTTAGTGGCTTGAAATCATTACTCTGCCCGGGGAAGGTGGCACGCATCTTTAATCCCAGCATGCAGAAAGCAAAGGCAGGCGAATCTCTAAGAGTTTGAGACTAGCCTGGTCTATACAATGAGTTCCAAACCAGCCAGGAATACATAGTAAGACCCTGCCTCAAAAAAGTATTTACGTATGTATTGTGTGTGTGATCTGTTCGTCTGTGTGTGTGTGTGTGTGTGTGTGTGTGTGTGTGTGTGTGTGTGTAAACTCTCACATTTATGCACAGGTCAGAGGATAACACAAGGCTCTTTCCTACCATGTGGACCCCAGAGATTAAACTCAGCTTTTCAAATTTGGTGGCTGAGCCATCTCTCCAGACAGAAAGTCTGATGTTTAATATAATATGCATATATTATTTCTGCCATGGGAATATTCCTAAAAATGACAATGTCCTTATTTCACATTTGTTTTAAAGTTCAGAGGCAGGTTGGATGCAGATAGGCAGTAAACACTTACTTAGCTGTAGTAAGTGTTACACTTACACAAGGCTATGCTCATCCCCATCATCACAGTGGGGCGGAGGGGGCACAAAATTTTAAATGAGCGAAACTAGTAGCATCTTTAGAGTAAGTATTAGAAGCGTCCAAAAGAGTCTATGAGGAGCACAGTGAAGCCAGCTGCCTGGGGTCAGGTAGATCAGATCCACCATTGCAGGCATTGAGTTACAAGCTACAAGTTACCAAATGTAGCTGGGGCAAAGCCAAGGAAGGTGACAGATGGCAAGCAAGATGGAGTGAATTCATATTGATTAATTAATTTGTTTGTTTATTGCTGTTTTTGTTGTTTCTTTTTTGAGACAGGATCTCTACATAGCCCCAGCTGTCCTGGAATGCGCTGTGTAGACCAGGCTGTCTTGGAACTCACAGAGATCCTCCTGCCTCTGCCTCCAGAGCACTGGGATTAAAGGTGGGCCACCATGTGCCTGGCCTATTGCCTGTTTTGTTTGTTTGTTTTTCTTGTTGTTGATAAGGTCTTATGCAGCCCAGGCTGGCCCCAAGCGCATCATCTTCCTGATTCAGCCTCCCCAGCATTGGGGTGAGAGGCGTGATGCCAAGACTAAGGAAGCCAGATCAGTAAGTCAAAATGTTTTTCTCAGCAGAAACCATGACAGCAAAGGGTTGTAAAGGGATAAGGAGGGGAGAGGAGGGGAGGAAAGAGGAGAGGAGGAGAGAGGAGGCTGCAGTTAGTGTCACACACAGGAAGGGGACATCTCAAGTGTTCTCATCATGGAAGGGGTCAAATGTTTGAGGGGATAGATGAGTTGGATGGCTTGACTTGGTCATTCCACATCAGATTCAAATCATAGCAGCGCTTGGTGCCCCATTGATACACAGCTATAATCTGTCACTGTCTAACATGTGGATTTAAAGAGGCCAGTCTAAGAAAGATTCACACCTCGCCTTTCAGAAATAGCACGTACCCACACAGGTTCTCTGTTTTAAATCAGGATGAAATGATCCTTAAGGCAGAGACTCTAAAATGATTTTCCCACAAAATCCTACAGTGGCAATAAATACTAGACTTGGTGGCACAGGACTGTAATCCCAATGCTCAGAAGGTAGAGTCGGAGGATTGGGAGTTCAAGGACAGCCTTGGATACTCTGGGTTTTCCAGAGGCGGAATCTCCAGCGCAATCCAAGATTCAGCCTCACCCGGAACCTGCTGCTGTGGTTGAGCAAGGCATTGCTGCTGGAGGTGTAATAAACATCAGCACTACTGTACAAGAGGTGCTGAAGACTGCCCTCATCCACAATGGCTGAGCAGTGCAATGTGTGAACTGTCAACACTGTGGACAAGCTCCAGGCCCATCTTCGTATGTTTCATCCAATTGTGATGAGCCTATGTCTATCAAGTCGGTGAAGGCCCCTTACACTGAGCACTCAGTATCAACCTAATTAAGTCTGATGACAACAAGAAATTGGGAGAAAGGGAAGGCCTCTGTAAAATTGATCAAGAGGGGAAACCAACCAGTAACATGGTTGTTTGCAGGTGTGTGGTGGCTAAGGATGGCCAAGACTCTCAGGCCAAGAATGACATCGAGAGCACTTCAAATGCAATAAATAAAGGAACAGAAGATTTGGCTCCTTCAAAAACCAAACAAAAGGAGCTGAGGAGGTGGCTCGGTTGACAACTGGCTTGCCACACAAGCATGAAGACCTGGGTTGGATCCTCAACACCTACGCACATCGAAGTTAGGTGTGCCCCATAATCCCTGCACTGGGGAGACAGAGTTTAGCTGAATCAATGAAATCCAGATTCAGTGAGAGACCCTGTCTCAAAACACAAGGTAAACGGCTTCTGAAGAGCAACACCGGAAGTTGACATCTGGCTTCCACATATATGCACACATGTGTTCAAACACAACACACAAACACCAGAGTTCCAAGAGCAGGCAAACTCATCAAGACAGCTGCAGGAAGAAAATGAAAGAAAAACCACCCTGTGCTTTAAACAAAGCACCGAGAAACGCAAACTTGACATTGGCTGTTCCGGCAACACCTGGAAGAAGGAGGCATGCTGGCGTTAGAGTTCACTGTGATGTTCGTAGACGAAAACAGCTGGGTCAAAATGCACTGATATTTAAAACAGGAAGAAAACAGCCAGCTGCGACTGCCTGCGGATTATCTTAGAACAGTTTTTCTCAGCTGAGTGAGGGAGCTGCTGGGGAGCTTCTAAACCCACACTTACGTCCCTGTTCCACCATGGTCTATTAACTCAGAACCTGGAACGTCAGTTTCAAGTTCAAGACAGAAACTGCTCAAGCAAAGGGGGAAAGAACAGAAACTACAGTAATTAATATGCCAAAGAGTCGGATTCCAGACATGTCTGGCTTAGCCCTGAGCAAATGGGTGAAAAAAAAAAAAATTCCAAGAAGAAAATAAAATAAAAGCCAGCTAGAATGTCAGGAGTACGTATCACAAGGTGTGGATATTACTAATTTGTAAAAGTCGTATGCCCTGCCCTTCAGGTCTAAAGATGGGCAGAGACTAGGAGCAGCAGCTTCCAACAAACGGAACTTGGCACAAGGACAAAGAAAACGGGAAAAATTAACCAGTGTGAGTAACTGTTTCCACTATCAAAGCTGCCCCAAATATTGAATTAGCAAGAAATTAATTAAATGAAAAAAATTTAGACTAACAACCAAAGTCTTATAATTAAGTCATTTTTGTTGACCTGAAAGGGATACAAATTCTTCTGTATTGGAATAATCACGGTGTGCTGTTTGTAGTAGTAAGACAATAAACACAAGCACTATTCCCGAAAATATCGGAACAGGGAAGAAAATTATGTTAAAACTTAGACACTACTCAGGCCTGAAAACTTACCTTAAAAATATCTTCTAGTATATACGTGTTAAATTTAAAAAGAAAAGAAGGAGGGCTGGGAGTAATGTCACATGACTTGTATCCCAGCACTCCAGGGGCAGTGTGGCAGGGGGGTCTGAGTTCCAGGTCAGCCAGAGCTGCATAGTGAGACCATATCTCAAAAAGGAAGAGCTACAATATAGAAATATCATAATAAATAAATTCAAACCTTTGGTAAACAGTGCATGCCTCATCACACACTGAGAAAAGAATGATAAATATAACAATCCCAACACACACCAATTCAAGGACCACAGTGTAACATCTATAAAAACAGGACGGCTGCGGGGCGTTTACCCACCAACCCCACAGCTCCCCAGAGTTTTCTTGAGTGTGAGCAGCAGGAAATATTAGATAGAAGGATTTAGATTGCGGAGATAAACAGATAGAAAATAAAGGATAGCCTCGAGAGGGCCTGGAACCTATTCCAACGGGCCCTGACTGTCTCTGCCCCAGGGTTTTTATAGAGACGCCAAGGGGTGGAGCAAAAGACCTCCTCCCCCAGCACAGCCAAGTGCAGACCATCTCAGACACCTGCACTCAGGCCCGTGGTCCAATCATCCTCTCTATGCAGATCTGCTGAGTAAAGCCACGAGGAACCTGAAAACGGCTCCCACCGACGGCAAAGGAACACAGGGAAGCACAGCCAGCAAGCTCTCACCGTATCAAGATTAGTAGAAAGCCTTCTGCTTGATGGCCGTGTTCATAAGTTAGTTACAGATCCGGGGCCTCCCTTCCCTGGCTTGTAAAAGAGAGCCAACCCTTTTGTTGGGATGGCTAAGCAAGGGAATGAATGCATACAAAGTAATCTATACCCCTTCATGCAATGGTGGAATCATCAACAAGAGTGATACTTTACTGTTTGTGGGGTTTGTGCAAGCTTCAATCTGTGCAAGGAAATGAGACCCCACACCTGACAATGGTGTAACAGTGCATTTTGTACCATAGGAACAAAGAAACAAAACCAGTAAGCAGGAGAGAGGAGAGGGGGAGAAGGGGAGAGGGGGAGGGGGGAGAGATCACTATCTGCTCTATCTGGGCTTAAGCTGAGGGGACTTCCTTCTTAGGTTGACTCTGACAGACCGGAAGCTCACATGTTCAGGAAAAGCTGGTCTGTTTTAGAATCTACCTGCATCCTTGATATTTAGCTTAAGTGACTCTGTTCTAGTTTAGTCTGGAGCCTTGTGAGAGCTCATTTAAAATCAATAGCCTCTGCACGTTTTTCGCTTAACCACAGCTCTAAATGATGCATTTAAAATATAGTGGGCTGGGGACGTGGCTCAGTGGCGTCTGTGTGGCATGTACAAAGCCCTAGGCTGTAGCACTGAAAAGTACTATCAAAATAACAGTAGTTGTGGTGATAATATAATTGTTGGCACCTGTGGAATGGCTACTCAAGATCATATTCAAAACCACCTTGTGAAGTTAGGAACTAGAGTGGAGGGCCGAGAAGTTAAGATAACTACACCATGCTCAACAAAACGCATAGTGAAAACCAGCAGAGTACGAGCTGGGAGCCAAGATTCTAAGTATAGACTTCAACGCTGTACTATAGATCCCGGCACCTCATCAGGAGACGTCCTGAGTGAGGACAGACCCTAGACTGTGACCTCAAATCTGCTACAGAGAAAGGCTTGCCTGTCCCTGAAGCCCTCATGGACTACATGGGCATCAGAGGCCCCTGCTCTCTCTCATTCTCTGACACTCCCCTCCTTACAGTGCATGCCTCTGTGTATGTTAGCCATCTCAGTGTTAAACTTCTTTTTCTTAATTAGTTACTAAGATTTTAATTCTCAGGAGATGTCACTGGAGGCTTGCTGGGGCCCTGGTGCTGTGGTATGTGACCTCCAAGGAGCAGCAGCATTGGACAGATAGGAACTTGCGTTTTCCTTCTGTCTTGGAGGTGTTCTTTGCTGCTTGTGGCCATGGGGTCCCTGGGGACATGTGGGTCTGAAACAGGGGATGACCCTTTAGATCATCTAGCCCCAACATTCTGGAGTTCTGAAATTAAATTAGCAGCCAGAGGAAAGACAATAATCAGCTCTCCAAGCACTAACCCCAAACCCAAGGGTGCCCCCTCCCAATGGTCACAGCCAAAAATTTTGAGTGTGTGTGTGTGTGTGTGTGTGTGTGCAAACATTTGATAAAAAATACACAACATAAACCTCCTGTCTTTGATGTTGCTAACAGAATAGTTCAGTGGTGTGCTGAAATGTGGTGATATTTTATTTGTGCTTTAATAAATAAAGCTTGCCTGGAGATCAGAGGAAAAGCCTTTAATCCTATCACTTGTGTAGCATGAATCTACACAATTAATAAAATCAAACCTGAGGCCAGTTATTGGGCTGGAAGATCAGAGAAGCAGAACAAACCACAGCCACCTCACCTTGCCAGTTCCTCAGGTGATCCTGTTTCCTCAGACTGGAGGCCTCTCAGTCCTCATCCAGAATGAATCTCAGCTGAAATGTGCTGCTCAAAAGCCTAAAAGCTTAACCAGCCAAATGCTTCTACTTTCTGGTCTTCACGCCTTATATATCTTTCTGCTTTCTGCCATCACTCCCTGGTATTAAAAGCTCACTTCCTGGGATTAAAGGCGTGTGCGTCACCATGCCTGGCTGTTTCCAGTGTGGCCTTGAACTCAGAGATCCAGGTGGATCTCTGCCTCTGGAATGCTAGGATTAAAGGCATGTGTGCTACTATTTTCTGGCCTCTATATCTAGTGGCTGTTCTGTTCTCTGACCCCAGATAAGTTTATTAGGGTGCACAATATTTTGGGGAACACAATACCACCACACACTTGGCAGGCAGGGATCTGTCTGGATCTCTGTGAGTTCAAGGCCACACTGGAAACAGAGTCAGGTGTGGTAGCACACGCCTTAAATTCCAACACTAGTTAACCATGTAGGTCTGGAGGTCTGCACAGACAGACAGGAAGTGACAGAGCTGGGCAGGAAGAGGAAGTGATGGAGCTGGGCAGAGAGATCAAATCAGATGGCAGAACAGCAAGGCATACAGGTGTGGGTAGACAGGAAGTAAGTCACATTTGGAAGCTGCAGAGTTGGTAAGAGTTGTGAGGTAAGGTTAGCTGTGGCTGTTCCTAGTCCTCTGATCTCTCAGGCTTTAACCCCTATGTCTGGCTCTATGGTTTCTATTTAATAAGACTGTTTATAAATTTGTCTACACAGTGGCAGAAGTGTATTCACACTGAGCACAACCATCCCACCATGGTTCTTTAGAACCTTTTCACTCACAAAACTGAAACATTGTGCTCATTCAACACTGACTCCTTCCTTCTCCTCCCTCATCCTCTGGAGACCCCCTTCCATCTCTCTAAATTTGCTGGCTTTAGGATCCCCACCCATATAGAAGAACACTGATGATATCTGTCTTTTTGTGACTAGCATATCTCACTTAGCGCAATGTCCTCCGAGTTTTTATATGCTGTAGTATGTGCCTGGGTTTTCCTAACCTTTAAAGCCCTTTCAAAGGAAGAATACTGCTTTTGGGTATGCACAACCCACTGAGTTACCCAGCCACCCAATGCAGACACTTGGCACACCCACCTCGAGGCTGTTGTGAATGGTGTTGCTGTGTGTGTTTACTTGGGGTATGCCGGGATCCTCTCCTGGTCCCACTCCTGACTCTCTTGGCTAAGCACTCAAGCACCGTTCTGTTTTTAGTGTTCTTAGGAAGCAGATGCTGTTTCCCATAGCGCATGAGGGCTTTCTGGATTTCAAAGAACAGAAACCCTTCATACATACACTGTTTTGAAGTGCATAAAGAGAATGGAGAGAGCATGGATGCTTTCACAAGGCACACAAAGGCAGCTGTTCACAATAGCAAGCACCCAAGCAGGCCATTTCCTGAAGGATGAGAGTGTCCCCAGACTGACTATAAGAACATTGTCATAGGTGCCTAGTGCTGTGATAAACACCGTGACCAAAAGCAACCTGGGGAGGAGAGGGTTTATTTCAGCTTACACCTCTGGGGTCACAATCCACCACTGAGGGAAACCAGGACAGGAACTCAAAGCAGGAACCTGGAGGCAGGAACTGAAGAAGAGACTATTGACAAATGCTGCTTACTGGTTTGCTCCTCCTGACTTGCTCAGTTTGCTTTCTTATGGAGCCAGTGACACCTGCCCAGAGATAGTAGCACCCACAATGGTGGGCCCTTCCGCATCCATCACAGACTTACCTATGTGGCGGTCTTGTGAAGGCATTTCCTCAATTAAGAGTCCCTCTTCTCAGATGACTCTAGCTGTGTCAGGTTGACAAAACAAAACAAAACAAAACAAAAAAACCGAACAAAAAATAACCAGGACAAATATATCAAAAGATGGACCTGTGGGTCATCGAAGTGAGTCAGTGTGTATAATCCTGACTGCCTGATCCATCCCCAAGACCCACATGGTGGAAGGACAGCTCTCAGAAGTTGTCCTCAAACCTCCACATGTGTGCGGTGGCATGCACATACCCACACCCAGAAACACAAAATAAATAATGTAACAAAAGATGGTCTTGACCTAGAAATAAAAGTTTATGGCTGTGAAAATGCACGCATGACTTGTCTTAATATTATGGAGAAAATGCATTAGTAAGTCAATAGCTGGACATCATAGCACATACCTGAGACGCCAGCACCTGAAAGGTGGATGCAGGACAGTCAGAAGTTCAAAGCTATCCTTTACTACATAGTCATCCTTAGCTACATAGCCAGCCTGGGCTACATGAGATCCTGTCTCAAAAAACAAACAAACAAACAAAAACAACTACTAAGCTTCTAAATCTGTTCCTGGTTGGCCTGTTTTTAAAGCATACTCAGCATTATTTGATGAAGATTCGTTTTCCTTAAAAACAGGTGACTGGGGTAGACTGGAGTACCACTCACAGTTTTCAGAGTTCTAAAAATACTGAAGTGGGTGTGTTTTGTTTCTTATCGATAGAGTGTTTCATGGCTGTACAAAAAGAAAATCAAGAGGTTAACTGGAAGAACTTGGTGTAGTTGGTGGCATGGTGGCAGGAGGCACGCACCAGCGCTGTGTTCTTGGATTTCTTTAAGAAAATACAGGATGGGGACAGTGAAGAGTTGGCTCAGTGGTTAAGAGTCCCCATTGCTCTTGCAGAGGACCGGGGTTCAGTCCAGGTGTGCACATGGTGCACATAATGTACATGGAGGCAAAACACACATACACTTGAAGTAAAATAAACCTTAAGGAAAGAAAAGGGAAAATATGGGGTATGGGGTGGAGAAGTGGCTCAGCAGTTGACAGCACATACTTCTGCAGATGACCGAGTTCAGTTCCCACTGCCCAAATCAGGCAGCTCACAACTGCCTGTGGCTCCAATTTCAGGGGAATCCGAAACCTCTGGCCCCAGCAGAGTCCCACACAAAAGTCATGTGCACATACTCACATACGGACCACACAAATGCACACAAATAAAAATAGTAAAAATAAATCTTTTATAAAAAGAAAATATAGAGAAGGAGCCAGTGACATGGATCACTGGGTAAAGGTGCTTGCTGCACAAGCCTGTCCACCTGAGTTGGATTCCCAAAACCCACACCAAGGTGAATAGAGAGAACTGACTCCATAAAGCTGCCCTCTGACCTCTGTATGCATGCTGTGGTAACACTCCCCCATCCCTGCATCACACACACACACACACACACACACACACACACACACACACACACACACACACTAAAAATTTTAAACAGAAAAAGGAAATTATTTCTATGGGATGATTTGAAAACTACAAAAACATTAAACACCTGGATACTTATTGTATTAGTCAGGGTTCTCTCGATGAACACAACTGATAGAATGAACGTATATGACTGAGGCCCAGCTAAGTCACCAACAGCTGTGTCCCAACAGGAAGACTCCAATAGCTATTTAGTCCACAGCGCTGGATGTCTCTGCTGGTCTTTAGTATACGCTGGAAGTCTGAAGAAGTAGGCGCTAACACCAGTGAAGGAACGCCTCAGCATCAGATAGAAGAACTTGCCAGTGAGAGTGAGGGCAAGCAGGCAAAAAAGCAAAGGCTTCCTTCTTCCACGTCCTTTATATAGGCTGCTGTGAGAAGATGTGCCCTGGATTTAGAGTGTGCCTTCTGACTTCAAAAGATCTGGATTTAGAGTGGGTCTTCTCTCTCAAATAATCGAACCAAGAAAATTCTTCATGGGTGTGCCTAGTTGCTTGGGTATTTAGTTAATCCCAGATGTATTCAAGCTGATAACACTGTGGAAACAAGAAATATGATAAGACATTCTATGGGTCATTCCAGAATGACACATGACATGAACCTGATATTGTATAAAGTAGTAGATGTGCACATAAACAATGCCAATGTGCAGAAGACCAGGGAGCAGACTCAGTCAACTGCCATCGGGGCAATGGTACCTCTGTGGGGCGTGGTGGGAGAGGGACTTGACTTCTCACATACTTTTCTATTATTTACCACACTTAGTGGAATGAACTCATATGTTGTCTTGTAACCTTTTTTTTAACAATATAAAGAAGTTACCTATGGCCTGGGTAGGAGCATCACTCCCAGCAGTGGGAGTGTGGGCCCAAGGTGACCATGGACTGTTACAGATTGAGAAGGACAGAGAGAAACAGTGGGGGATGGGGATGAAGAGATGGGTGGCGTGTTGACATCACTCTCTAGTCCCTCTCACCTGGCCAAAGAGAGGCAAGGTCTCTTGGACAGTGTCTCAGATACTTTTCAATAGCTGTGACAAAGAACCATGGCCAAGGCAACTTCTAAAAATAAAGTGTTTAACGTGTGGCTCACAGTTCCAGAGGGCTAGAATCCATGACCATCATGGTGAGGAGCATGGCAGCAGGCAGGCAGGCATGGTGCTGGAGCAGTAGCTGAGAGCTCATGTACCTACACACAAATGTGAGGCAGGGAGAGCTAACCGGGGATGGTATGAGCCTTTGAAACCCCAAAGCCCACCCTGCTGGAGGATGATGCCCCTCCTCCAACAAGGCCACACCTCCTAATCCTTCCCGAACAGTTCCACCACCTGGCGAGCAACAATTCAGATATACAAGCCTATGGGGGCCATTCTTATTTAGAACTACCATGGGCAGAGAAGGTGGTATCTGGGTGTTGCAGCGGGAGCTACATGAGGGAAGGGAGAAATAGTATTGTAAGAAGAGGCACAGCGCCAAGAGAGACACTATCAGTCCACGTCACACACCAGAAGGGGGGCACGATTAAAGGCAGCGAAAGTATCCCCAGGTGCCAGCCAGGATGACTCTGACAGCGGCCCTGGGGTTATGGGGTAGCAGTCAAGATAGCGAGGGGTCAAGGAATGAGTTAGAAGGGGGAGAAAGTGCAAAACGGTCTTCCCAGAAGCAAAGCTGTGGGAAAAAAGAGCTAAGGTGACCCCTGGGAGGCTGAGGTGACCCCTGGGAGGTGAGTGAGGAGCCCTGTGAGGTTGCAGTATGAGGAGGCCAAAGCCAGAGAGCAAAGCTGGATCAAAGAGAGCTGTCTCCACCCAAGGAGACCAGGGCAACTCCATAGCCATCCCAGGCTGGGTGGGCTGGGTGGGGCAGGCTGGCTGCCCTGAGGAGAGCAGCTGGGCTGGGCCAAGGAGTCAGGGGAAGTCTAGGGAGAGGGCGGAAGGGTCACTGGAAGCCTAGAGCGGAGCACTAACTACAAGGGTGTGTCAATTCCTTTCTTCTCCAGTCCTTGTTGTGAGTAGGATGAGACGTGAGAGGCGGCCTGGCAATCTGGGGCTAAATTTAGCAGGGAATGAGCAGGTTGGACAGCGGGAAGAAGAAAGGACTGGTCATGCTCAGGGAGAGCTACCAAATGGACACTTGCAGGACTTGGGGTGGAGGAGGAGAGTCTGGGGGACTGCTGGGCAGGAAGAACGGGTTAAAGACAAGGCCGCAGAGCTCCTGAGTGGGGATGAAGGCGATGGTGAGAAACGGACTGCTAAAATTTAAGAGATGATTTTAAAAATGGGAGCAAGAGTCTGACCCCATTCAAGTTAATGTCAACTGACTGTAACCCAAGACCCTCAACTACGCGGTTTCACTTTTTTTCCACTTAGAGGGAATCAAAAGAAAGGTGACCCATAGTTCTCTTGGTGCCTCTAAAGGTATCAGTGACCTGGGCTTTCGTCTGTTTTCCTGCCTTCCCATCCTGGCAAAGGGCTGGGAGTCTCGAGGTCACCTCAAGACTTGCTTTGGCTGCTGTGTGGCAGCTGTTACATGTGTATGCCGAGCAGCTACATACTTTCAAAGCAAAATAGCATAGCTCCTGGCTGAATCAGCCTTCCAGGAAGCCTTGCCCAACACACTCACTTTCATCTTTTCACCTAATCTAGGCACCGAACCAGAACTGAAGAAGACCGGAAAAAAAAATCTGCAGCTTTTCCTTTAAGACAGTGTCTTACTATACAATACAGGGCATCCTCAAACTCTTTATCGTCCTGCCTCAGCCTCCCAAGCACTGCAATTACAGGCATGCAATACCATACCACGCTGAAAAGCCAATTCTCACTCAAGGTAGCAATGGTCCAGGCTAACATCAAGGTCTTATTTCTGTCCTCCTTGCTGTGACCAAATACTCTGGCCGGTGCAACTTAAGGGAAAAAGAGATTATTTCTGCTCAGGATTTCAAGGGATTTTTTTTAGTCCATCATGGCGGGGAACGCATGGCTGCAGGTGGCTCTCTGCCCGTGATGGAATCATGTATCGGCAGCGCGTTACTTAGCACAGACCACGAAGCTGACTGGTACACTGTAACCCTCAAGGCCTTACCCACAGTGATCTTAAGTCGTCGGCCAGCTAGGCCCCGCCTCTCCGGGTTCCATAAAATTCCCAAACGGAGTCAGCATCTAAAGCAAGTGCTCAAACACATGAGCCTATGCGGACATTTCACAGAGGTCTGCCACTGAGGAAGACACATGTGGTAGGCAATTCGTGGATACCTTAAGAGCAAGCCCTTGCACGGAAGGCTCACAGTAAAGCCGACTCTGCTCTCTCTAAGGTAAGTTTGTGTTCCAGGTGTAGTGATTGCCCAGCTAGAGGCCCTTCTGGTGAGCTCGGGAGGAAGTCCTGGTGGAGACCTCAGCGCAGTCATCGCCAGGTGTCCCCTGTTACTTGTCCAGTCTGTTTTGAAGCTGACATGAACTCTAGCTAGACAGTGCTAAATGGTCTGATCAGGGCAGAGGCCACAGGGGAACACCGTGTCCTTCTGAGCATCCAGTTGGGCTTGGACCCCACTGTCCACCAAGGCAGAAGAGTCCGTCCCTCCACCCACCACCTCCCTCTGGATCCCATGCATCGCTAAGGTAGAATTCATTGAGGAGGAGAATTCATCTAACCCAAGTTCCGAGGGCTGAGCACGTGCTGCCTCCCTCCCTCTTCTGCTGACACACAAGGTCCTAATAGCAAGTCCCACCTCTCAAACACCTGCAGGCCTGGTCCCATGGGCATCCTAGAGAACATCGGAGCAGCAGGAACACCTGGCCAGTGCTTTATACAATTCACAAACGAAGATCCTCAAATAAAACCGACTGAACATGATTCAAAAGTACATTTGAAACTGGACCACCATCCTCCACTTACGGCCACCAATAATGACCACTCCTTGGTTCAGTTTACCTATCACACTCTGAGAAAAAAAATTCTTTTTTCACTTTATCTGCAATTTTTTCATTGACACACAATAAATGCAAACTATGGGATACAGTGTGACATTTCAATACCTGTATGCACTGTAGAATTAATGACCAGATCAGGGCATTCAGCAACTCCATCTCCTCAGACACGCATCATTCCCTTGTGCTAAGAACATTTAGAATCTTCTCTACTGGCTATGTTTTAGAAATATTTGTGTTTTTTGTTTGTTGTTTTGCTTGTTTGTTTTGAGACAGGGTTTCATTATGTAGCCCTGGCAGACCTGGTATCAATGTGTAAAAAGACCAGGCTGGCCTTTGGCCTTGAACTCACAGAGACCTGCCTGTCTTTGCCTCCTGAGTACTGAGATTAAAGGCAAGTACCATCAGGCCTGGCCTTTTTGGGTTTTTTTTTATATTTATTATTTTTTTTAATTAATGAGTATGTGTGTGAGCCTATATGAGTGACCAGGTATCCTGGCCCTGGAGCTCTATGAGTTGTGAGTTGTGGGTGCTGGGAACTGAGCCCCAGTCCTCTGCAAAAGCAATAAGCATTTTTTAAACATGGAGCCATCTCTCAAGCCCCATGCAGTCTTATTTTTATATTTTTATAGGTGTGCTTGAGTGTATATGTATAGTACCACATATGTGCAGGTACCCACAGAAGCCAGAAGAGAGTGTCATATGCCCTGAGGCTGGAGCTATAGGTAGTTGTAGGCCACTGATATGAACGCTAGGAATCCAACCCACGCCCCCGTGCTCTGAACTAAGTATTCTATCAATTGTTGTCATACCATAGCTGTCTAACTACTTCATTACAGGACATTAAAAGTTATTCCTCCTGTCCTACCACATCCCCTGTTTCCATTAATTAGATAGAATTATATAAATGAATGAAGTTGAATGCTTGAAACTTTACCAGTTAAATGAATGAAGAAAAAAAAAATCTCCCCTTTAGGGCGTGTTATTCCAAAGTTCCCTGAAGCTTCAGAAACACCCTTGAGAGATTTGTAACTGAGTTTAAAGGCTGAGGTGAATTTGTGGTCCTCAGACTGAGAGAGACGCTTGTAAGTCCATTGCAAAGTTGAGGCTTTTAAACACACCTGGGGGCCAGGGACAGGGTCGCATGTCTATAATCCCAATATCAGGAGAAGCAAGAGAACTGCTGAGAGTTTCAGGTCAGCCTGAGCTACAGAGTAAGTTCCTAGCTAGCCTGGGCTACTGAGAAAAATCCTGACTTACAAAAAAAATTGAAAAGAAAAATCTATGTGTATACCTTTTCAATCTCCCACTGAACGGGGAGCCGGTCTGGTGGCTGCAGCCAGGCTGACTCTGCTTAAGGTTTGTCTGGCTCCGTGGAGCTGCTGTCCCCAGCAGGTTCAGTCATGCTCAATCCTAGGCCCTCTTAACTATTCTCACTGTAAAAATAGAGCTAAAACAAATTAGGAGATGTGCAGGAACACATCTAGGCAAAGACGACGCTATGCGATGAGTGAGGGGCTTCTGCAGAGACTGGCAGAGCCATTCCATGCCCTAATGTTCCTGTTGTCCCCAGCGGTACCTGAGCCGCAGCCAGGCTCTGCAGGGCCACCTGGCATGCTATACATGTTGCAATTCCCCACCCAGACTGAACACCTGAGCGAGCTGGCAAAACAGCCTGGGAACCGCTGTGTGCTGTCTGCCCTGCAGAGAGTGTCTGTGGCAATCAGTACACCGCTGTTTGTTTTCAGTAGGAATGCCAGTAGAGTTGGAAGGGCCCAGTCAGAGCAGTCCAAATTCATTTAGACTCCAAAGGACAATTCTCCTTTGAGTTATAGATTCACAAGGCCGCCCTCCCTTTGAAGGCGGTTGCTGTTTTTGATTTTTCCGTTGTCTTGGCTTCTGTTGGGAGCATAACCCTGAAGACTGTTGAGCATCTGAACATGGTGTCCATTCAAAGCTCATCTTTCCTTCTGTGTTTAGACCCAGATGACCTTGAACTATTGGTTTAAATATTAAGGCAACTCCAAGTAGTTAAAAGCGAGGTTTATTTTGTGGGGTAGCTCACAAGTGAAAGGATAGGTTATAGGGTCTGGGAAAGGTGTAGCGCAGTCCAGCAGTGTTCTCTGGAGAACTCTGCTTGGTCTACGTCCAGCGTCCAGGATCCAGGAACCAAGAGAGCTCCCCCATCCGCATCTCAGGTTCTTCAGGGGTCCTCTCTCGGCTCCGCCTTGTAGGCGTGACAGTTACTGAAGCCTCAAAGGGGATGGTATTTCCAGGTCGAAGTTGGAATGGCTACCCACTACGTGGAACTCAATAATCCTGCCTCAGCCTCTGGATAGCTGAAATTTCAGACATGTACCCATCACCAGCATAAAGTTTCCATGAGAAACATTATCTTGAAAATTTACAAAGTCAAAAAATATACATATCAGAAAGGAATGTCTTTTTTTTTTTTTTTTTTTTTTTTTTTTAGACAAGGTCTCATGTGGTCCAAGTTGGTGTCTTACTCATTATAGAGTTGGAGATGACACGGGATGGCTGCCTCCACCTCTGGAGTCCTGGGATCATAGACATGCATCAGCATGCTAGGTTTATGCAGTGCTGGGGATCAAACCCAGGGCCTCACATGTATGCTAGGCAAGCACTATAGCAAATGAGCTACATCCCCATCCCCGAGGACTGAGCCCATCAACAGCTAAGTGGAATTGCACAACATCCTGAGGAGGCATCTTTAGGAATTTTTATATGCAGTGGGAATGGTAGTTTTATTTCATCAAGTAATACATAAACAAAACAAATAGGTGAGTACCTTCCTTGGAAGCCTCTGACATGGCGGCTGACTGTGCACACTCGGTTAGTATCTGACTGAAATAACGCCTTTGGTACTATGACTTGGGGCAAGTTATTAACCTCTGTAATCCTCAGTTTGTCTGTCTGTAAAATGGGAATAATAATAGTCATACTTCAGGGAATTGTTGTCTGGATTAACTAAGGTAGTGATTAGCAAGGGTTTCATCTACACACAGTAAACGTTCAAAAACTGGCAGCTACCTTTATTTTGTCATTTCCCACTATAAAGTAACAACTAATGACAATGCAGAGGCTCATGGGTGTTTTCCATGCACTGCTACATACTAATATTCTCTCTTTAGACATTCAGAGATAACTAAACTAGACTCGCTACTACACCTCCACTGTTGACTGTGGGTGTCTACTTGCTGTGTTCTGGAAGAGTCTCAGTATACTTAATAGGCCAGCAAATGCAGTATCTCACTTGAAGGCAGAGAATCACGGAGCTTATGGAGTAAAGAAATAGAAGAAACATTGACTTTGGGCATCTGTCTGTGTTTGCTGTTAAGTCAACAGACATGTTGGGCTTTGGGAACAATACCATGAGCTGAACTTTCTCTTACAGAAATACTAAATCACAAACTGGTTTTCCAGAGACCAAGTCTGTCTTTTAGATTCTGGAACAACTGTGTTTGGATCATATTTTTAGAAGAGAAGGTCCACTAACAAAAACGGCTTAAGCGTTCCTCAGGGCAGATCATTGCACTCACAGGAAAAGTGGCCCCACACCTAGCCAGGTGTGTGTGCATGCATGCCCTCCCTCCTGTTCTGAAATGAGGAGGAGGAAGAGGGGCAGAGCAGGTGGAATTACAACCAGCTCTGAATGTTTCATGAAAATGTTTAAATCGCTTTCTCCCTCCTCCTCCTCCTCCCAGCCTCCTGCCATCTCATTTTTATTAGAGTCACCAGCTTCCAGATAAAGCCTTCCTTTGAGCGGGAGCTGGCCCTGCTGCTCACAAGAGAAGCACATGAGCATCCCTATCCTGTTTTCTTGAACCCTTTGTGACCTTCTGCAGTGAACAAAGCAAAAGAGTCCAGTGGATTTTTTAAAGTGATTTCATATCTGGTTTTTTTTTTCATTTTTAGCCCCACAACACAAAAAGGGAGAAAAAGGAACACACCACATTTCCACGCAGTAAAGTGCAGAGGTTGGCAGCTTCCACTTCGGCGTGTGCACTGAAAGGCTGAGTCTCAAACGCATAGGTGTGCTGGCTGTCTCTCTAACGGCTGTCTGAGGGTCCTGTGTTACAGGACACCTTGGCTGAAGCCCACCAGGCCCGAGACAACTTCCACAAGGGCCAGAGAGCATTCAGATCCCACCTAGAGTGCTGAAGACACAAGCTCAGAGCAAGCCTGGCAGGCAGAGGACCAGACCCCTCCTTTACCTTCCTTCCACTCCTCACTGGGTAGCCATTTACCTGTCACAACACTGGGGTAAGATGGAGGATGGAGAAGGAGGTAAGTAAAACGCAGAGGCTGCCCTTGGAGTCACAGGCACTTGCACTGACTGGAAACCAACCAGCTTTCTTCAGAGCAGCCCCAGGAGCCTTGAGGGGGGCGGGGGTGGGACAGCGTGAGGCCGCAGCACTCTGTGCACTCTGGTCTCCCCGCCTTGCAAATGCCGGCTCCTGTTTTTGCTGAGCACAGCACATTCCAGATAGAACTGTGAGCACGGCCCCCTGCATTGCCAATAGAGTCTGGGACACCGTGGGGTGAAGATGCCTGCAGGGAGGGAACTGGGGGCAAAGTGTCATCCTGTCCCCAGAAAGCCCACTGTTTAGTGGGAAGCACTAAGATGTGTCACCCATCAGCACAAACATGTAGTTCTGGAGAGCAGAAAGAAATCAGCGCTTGTGCCTGCCAGACCCAGAAATTCAAACGGGACACATCCCTAACACCAGACTCAATGAAAGAAGTTCATTTTGATGTAAGTCCTCCTTCAAGAAAATAAACATAGACAGAAAAAATAATGGAGAAGGGTCAGGGGTTCAACTCAGTGGTAGGGTATCAGGCTCTGGATTTGACTCCCAGCCCTACCACAATCTCCAGAAGAGAAGAGGCAAGGAGAGGAGGGGAGGGGAGGAGGGGAGGAGAGGAGAAGAGAAAGAAGAGGAAAGGAAGGAGGAAGAGGAGGAGGAAGAAGAAGAGATCGTTTTCATTATACTGTTGACACTTACCACCTCCAGAGGATGGCCACACATCGAAGAGTATATGGGCGGTACAAATGGACTTGATGGGTTAAAAGAAAAAAGGAAAAAAAAAAAAAAAAGAGGACACAGGTTGGCTTGATAGAAAGAGGAGTTGGATCTGAGAAAAGATTGGGGTGAATATGATCAAAATACATTGTACACAAAGAACTAATTAAAAATTGAAAAGAAAAAATCCTTTAAAAATGTTTTAAATAGAACTTAGTAGTGATCAAAAATCATCCTGGTTCTCTTGGGGCTGGAGGGCTGGCTCAGCAGTTAAGAGCACTGACTGCTCTTCCAGAGGACCTGGGTCCAATTCCCAGCACTCACGTAGCAGCTCAGAGCTGACACCCTCACCCAGACATGCATGCAAAACACCAATGCACATAAAATAAGAATTAAAAACCAAAAAATAAAAAAAACATCCTGGTTCTCACAAAGGATCTCAGGAAAGCTGGGCTTTGCTGGTGGCTTTGCTTTGTTCTGTTTGTGAAGTATGTCTCGGAATTGCTTGGAGAAGTAGTTTGGGCTTGTTTGCTGTTTTTTTAGAATAATGAGTGAGCAGTTGGCAACAGAGAATGTCAGAGGGACTCAGGCACAGCAGTCGAGTTCTCAGGCAGCCTTCAGGGGCTCTCCAGACCTGATCCATAAGAAGAGCTTTTAGGTGGGACAAGAGAAAGAAACAGAAAGAGAAAGAAAAGAAAAAACAGAACAATAAAGAAAGCCATTGCGTTTCTGCATGCGCCCAACCGGTAAGGGAGACTTCCTTGCGTGGCCTACATCGGCTGACTGGTCTTTTGTCATTCAGGTTAAACACAAGACAGAAGTGGGCATTGTTCTGATGCTGGCCCGATAACATCCCAAGAAAACTGGTGTGAGGGAGAGAAAAGCAGATCATGGGCCACGCTGTCATTTGAGTTTCAAAAGCACGATTTTTCTGTTAAAGAAACATCTTCAGTTTCCCAGGCTGGGCACACAGTTCCTAAGAGCAGACTAAAATTTTCCACTGGCCTCACTTGTGAGCAGAAACTCTATTTGGTGGCCAGGGGGCTGCCAATCTCAGCTGTCCCAGGATACTAGCCACGGCCCACTTCACAGCCACCAGCCTCACTCCCCCCTCCCAATTACTTTCTGTCTCTCCCTTGCCTAGTGAAATAATTTTGCAGACTAACATTCCTAGGCTACTGCAGTCTAGGCTTATGAAAACAAAACTTCATACCTATAAAACTCGTGTGTGTGTGTGTGTGTGTGTGTGTGTGTGTGTGTGTGTGTGTGTGTGTTTGTGTTTAGTCCTCTAAGTAACCCTGTAAAGTGGCTAGTGTCACCCCACTCATCTTCTTACCAATGAAGCCAGTTCTCAGGGGAGTCACTTGCCTGAGGCCACCCAGGGAGCAGGTGGAACACAGCCAGGCGCAGCTGGGCTCTGACCTGGCTCTGTTGCATCCCAAGGCCTGGCCAGCCCTACAGCTGGTGAATCAGCCACTATTCCTTAGGGTTGCCAGCACCTTCCTGGCCTCCCGTGACCCTCTCTACCTGGAATTACACTTCCCGCTTCCCTGGCCCATCCTCTGCCTCCTCCTGGAAGCTGTTCCGAACAGTCACCTCCACTGATCTGTGTGTGCCCGGGCTTTGGTGAGCTGCAAAGCAGAATGTGAAGTCTTTTATTTGGATATGGAGTCTTAGCTCTTCCAGTCATCAGAAGGTGACATTTGACTCCCAAATTCCTCTTCTTGGGTGCCCAATGGAAGGCCTGCTTCTACAAGATCAAGGCAGGAGAGAAAGGGGGTGGTTAAGGGGACATGGAGGAAGAAGGGAGTCAGTCCCTCGCCTGAAATCTGGTTCTCCACTTCTGACAGAGAGTCAAGAACTTAGGCACAAATGACAGAATGCAAGGAGCTGTAAAGATTGCTTGGGTCATATGGCAGTTCTGTTTTTAGTTTCTGAAGAACCTCTGCCCCAGTTTTCACAGCAGCTAGACTAACATTCCCACCAGCGATGTATGAGTCCCCTTTTCCCACATGCTCACCAACATTTGTTAGGTGTTTTCTCAAAGCCTGCCGTTCAGACAGACCACTCCTAGGTATTTATCCAAAGAACTCTATGTCAGCATAGCACAGAGACTCTTGCACATCAGTGTTGACTGAGGCATTGCCCACAAGAGCTAGGCTATGGAACCTGCCTACATGTCCTAACACAGAGGAAGAGGGGAAGAAACGTGGTCCATATATGTGTGGGATGTTAGTCTGCCAAAAGGAGTGAAGTTCTCTTATTTGTAGGAAAATGGAGATCGTCACATTAAGTGAATTGAGTCAGTTTCAGACAAATAGTGCAAGCTTCCTTTTATCTGTAGACCCTAGATATTGTATGTTGCATTAAATCACGTGTGTCATGCCATGAAGGGAGAGGAAAATTGTCTAGAGCAAAGGTACTAATGAGAAGGGGGGGGGACAAACAGGAGGGTAGGAGGGTGTGCAGGAACGTGGTCAAAGAATATTATATGCTTACCGTGAAAGCGTCTTTTTGAAACCCAGTACTATGTACAAGGAACACACTAAGAAAAAGAATGGTAAGACGGCATAAGCATGACGCTCTTCACCGAGAGAACTCTCAAGCCAGGGTGTCACAAGGACTAATGAATGATGTTCAAAACCAAAACATGTGTCCTTTTAAGAGGACCCTTGCTGGGGCTGGGGAGATGGCTCAGTGGTTAAGAGCACTGACTGTTCTCCCAGAGGACCAGGGTTCAATTCCCAGCTCTCACAGGGCAGCTCACAACTGTCTGTGACTCCAGTTTCGGGGGACCCAACACCTTCACACAGACATGCATTCAGACAAAACACCAATGCACATATTTTTTTAAAATGTCAATTCTTTAAAAAAAAAAAAAAAAGCATACCCTTGTCAGCGTATCTCTGTAGTCCCTAAGACTGAACAAGCTGTTTTATACCACCACCTATAATTTCATTCACAAAAAAAAAGCTATTAAGATCAGGGAAATAAGCAAGCCAGCTAATTTTTTAAAGTTAATTTTTAAATTTTGCCTAGTCTTTGAATTTGGTTGTAAATTATACCCTCTAAAAGCAACATGGCTTCAAAAATCAAATAGGTCATTATTGCTAAGATAAACAAAGGCACCTCCCTCTCCCTCAATATGTGTGTGTGTGTATATGTGTGTGTGCACACGTGTGTGTGTGTGTGTGTGTGTGTGTGTGTGTGTGTGTGCCCATGCTTACATGAAAGCATATGCTACTGATCTACAGATGTGGTTTTGAGATTGACGGGACCCTTCTCAGCCCAGCTGTTCTTGACCCAGGCACTTAGGGCAGTGGAAGCTCACCTTGAAATGGGGCTCTCAAGTTCATGATCTCCAACCAAAGAGGCACAGATGTATGTGGGAGTAAGCAGAGAAGAAGCAAACTTTCCTGAGGGAAAGTGAGAAATTCCTGAGCCGGAGAGGTTCCCAAGACAGGAAAAAGACAACAAACTGGTTTTGTCTAGGCTTGTTGTTTCATGTTGTTTGTCTTGAGAGAGACTTCCAGCAGGACCTGGACAAAGACTGAGGTCATTTCTGCTGACATTGGCTTATTCTCTAGGCTATCGTGGGCCAAGCCAATGCAGGGCCTGCATGCTGTATGCATGCCTCCCTGGTCCAGTCAGGGAGATGATTACACTTGGTTCACACGCTGCCCACCCAGTTAGGGCTTGCTGAAAGCCCTCTTTGTCCATCTCTCACTAAGGCTTTGTCAGCTGCTGACCTTGACTGTCTGCTAGCTGTTAGCCCACCCATCATTGACTCTACAGGTGTCCAGCTGGCCAATTAATTAGAACCCCCGACATCATCTTATGGTTCCATTGACCCTAGAGACCTAATAATGGATTTGAAAGACATGCTTCCAACATCTTAAAATGTGGGGGACAGAAGAGGGTGTTTGGAGGTGTGTGAAAATGTTCACAAAGTACAGTATATAAATGTATGAAACTGTCCTAATAAATCCAGTATTTTATACAATTAATATAACATGAAATACTTAAAATATCAGTGACTAGTGCTATTTGCATAATGAAGAAAAATAACTTGGGGAATTTAGGAGAAAGAGAAGGTTTATGTTCTCAGTGGATGAGGGCAGTCAAACCCTTGGCTCACCCTTCTCATTGGCCTTGAAAAGAATTGTATTGTTTACTTTTCCATTGCTGTGACAAAGCACCATGGCCAAGGCAACTCGGAGAACCAAGAGTTTATTTGGGCTCATGGTTCCAGAGGGACAAGCGTCCCTGATGACAGTGACTGAAGCTAGATGTTGAGAGTTTACATATTGAGCCATAAGCAGGAAGCAGAGAGATCCATCTGGAAATGGAATGCATCCTTAAACTCTCAAAGCCCGCCTCTGATGACACACTTCCTCCAGGAAGCCACACCTCCTAAACCTAAGCAGCACCTTCAACTAGGGACCACATGGCCAAACACCTAAGCCTCTGGGGACATTCTCATGCAAACCACCACGTGGACATTGGCTCTGGGAAAGTTAGAAAGCTCCCTGCGTTGAATTCTCATCATTGTAAAATTGAGATGAGCCAATCCCTCACAGTTGCTAGGAAGATTATTAACACAGGAGGATCACTTTCCATACTCACTTAGAACTCAACGAGGCCTCAGAAACTGTCCTCTACCCCAAAGCATGCCATTACCTGGCAGGTCACTTTGTGAGGATTCTATAAACATTTTCCAAGTGCCAGTGAGATCCCAGCTTAAATGAAACCCAGATTCCAACTGGATGTGGTTACAGGACTGAGGGGAGCACGCTACAGAAGGATGAATTCTTGACCCCAAGAGATGTCAAAAAGAGAACACACTCCGGAGAGAACAATGCCTTTCATTCCTCACATCCCCTCATCCCCTGGTAGCATGGTCACTGCATGCAATTGTCTAAAATTAGATTGTTCCTGGTTATGGCTTCTGATACCTGTCAATTTTGTCACTCTTACCAGAAAACTGTGAAACTACAAGATTTGTGTGCAGAATAAAAACTCCCTGGGCTGAGACGACTTTCACTGAAGACCTTATCCCCAAGTTTCAGATGGTGAATATTCATAGAAGGAACCAGATATGTCCCCATAGGGTGAGGGAATGAGTCTATTAAAAAGTTCTCCACAGTGAGTGACACATGGCCAGATGGCTTCTCAATAGCTTCTGTGCTTTGGAACATGCACAGGATATGTTGGGGCTCAAAGAACATGTTTTCAAATAACAACCCTTATGAAAGCGAGAGGCACAATCAGCCACATAAAAGAGAAGAATTATCAATCCAGGCATGCTAGGGTGTGCCCATAATTCCAGTATTGGGAAATGGAGGCAGGATGGTCAGAGGTTCAAGGTCTTCTCCCCAGAGAGAGTAAACTCTCCGCCCTGGCCTACATGAGAAGCTGTCTCAAGAAAAAACAAACAAATAAAAACGAGAAAGAAAGAATGACTTAAAAAAAAAAAAGAGGGAGCTTGGAACTGGAGATATGGCTCCACAGTTGAGAGCACTTGCTGCTCTTCCAGAGGTCCTGAGTTCGGTTCCTAGCACCCATGTCAAGCTGCTCACAACCATCTGTAACTCAGGCTTCAGGAGACCTGATGTCTCTGGCCTCTGAGGTCACCTGCACTTACATGCACATATTTACATGCAGATTCACACACTTACACATAATTAAAAAAATAATAATAAATCAACCTCTAAAAAAGAAGGAAATTGATGAGTCCCTCACCACGGTCATCCTGTGGAAGCATCAGAAATGGATGTTGTTATAAACGTATCACATGTAAGGAAAAGATGCTTCCAGAAGATGACAGAAGACCATTTAAAAGAACCAAGCACCTGGGATCAGGAGAGAAATGAAAGAAATACTGCTGGGGCCTGTTTAGGAAGAAAAGACTTTAAAGATAAATGGTTTTCCATTTCAAAGCTTTCATCTCGCCCAGCATTTTTCTGAAGAAGAGTTTGAAAAGAAAGCAAAGTCATTGCAAACCAATCCATCAGTGACACAGCTCTCTGGCACGGAGCTAGAAGTGACCTGTGAACTCCTTCAGCCGGACCTTCTGCCCCAGGTCACCAGACTCCCCAGCAACACAAAGGTACCCCAGCAAATCTCCAGGCACATCACTGTTATAAGGGCGACATGAAGAATTCTCACACACACTCGAACACGCTCATGCCACAGAGCTTTCTGAGAGCCACGAGCTCGAACCTTCTTAAGGGCAAAGGAGACAGAGAACGCATGGCTGATAGCTGGTAGTTCAGAAGCAGCAGCCCCAAAGAGAAAGAAAAGGCCTGGCTGAGCCAGCCGATTGAGCCTGATTTTTCCGTCTTATTTTTGTACTCACATTCAGCCAATCAGAGCCCAGCTGGCTCCCATGCACCCCCTACCTACAAATGCCGATAGGCTACAGCTTTCCAGACTGAACTGCTGCAGGATCCTCTGGAAGATGAAAAGAAGAAAGACTTCAGAGTCCGGCCGCAGAAGACAGCTGGAAGCCTGAAGACTTCAGGATCCAGTCCCAGTCTGTCCCCTCCCCAGAGAAGGAAGACTCGCCTTCAAGACTTTCTAGGGACAGACTCCTCATAAGCTATCTGTTCCTAAGTCTTCTGCCCTGGGCAAGGAGCTCACTCAAGCCGGCCTCCAGGACTGGACCAGCAGGCGCAGGCAGGACTCTTTCCTGCTTCAGTCTCCAAGACCCTGCGTTTTGACTGCCTGCAGAGGAGAATTCATTCCTTCAGCTTCTTCTAGCTTCAGATACCTGTTGTTCCAGGGACCTGAAACTCCAGGCCTTAAGACCCATTGCTCCTGCTATACCTCTCAGTGACCCACAGACTTGCTCTGCAAGGGACTATTTTTGCTTGGCTCCCCGGAGTCCCCTAAGACCTTTTACATTGTAATTCCTGGAGCTGCCATGGCTCTAGGTTCATGACCCTCAGTCAGCACCCTGCTGCTACCAACAGTTCAGACTTGTCCTATTTAAATCAGCGTGGCAATCTGTCTGATGCTATTATATCCCACTCGGGGTTGTTAATCCCTAACTGACAATAAAGCACCTCCCACTTGTACTCTGCTGCTTCCCACTTCACTCTTGGTGGAGATTGGAACAAGAAGCTGGGTGGATGCAGGCAATGGTCACCGACAGCTTCTATAAGACAAAGGCAAAACATTGTCCTCTGAAGTATGCTTCTATGTGGTGGGTGAGGGACAATTAATTACTCTGTAGATCATATTGGGCAACTGTTAAATGGGTTAGGCTCTGTAAACAGGTCTTGTCACATACTCTGAAAAAAAAATAGATAACTGTTAGACGTGCAAAGGCAAGGAAAGGTGGAGTAACATCTCCGTTGCTTGAATGGAAGCCAACTTGGGGCTTGCCTGGGTCACGAGTGGGCAGCAAAAGTGCTTCTGTCATAGCTCCAGGCCCTTACCATGGGATCTAGCTGCCATGTGAGAAACTTGGTCTAAACTAAAAGGTGAGATGCCATGAGGGAAGGACCCTGACAGAAAAGAGACCATCCCAAACATTCCATCATTCCAGCTTCTAACTGAACACATCTGCACAGAAGACTCCATGGGAGAACAACAGAACAAGCCGGCTGAACCCAGCCAACCTACAGTCATGAGAAACAGCAAGCCTTCAGGTTTTCCAAGTCACCAAGGACTGGAATGATGTATTATACAGCAAAAGATCACAAATAGCCACATAACATGTGGATTCACTAAACAGTGACTGAAAGAAAGTTCTAGAACAAATTTCTCTTTGTCAAAACTGCACCTTCTACAAGAGATGCCCTGGAGAAGCCAGTTATCACTCAATTACAAGGACTCCTTTGGGGTTGTATGGTGTTGTATAACTCCCCCATGCCTGGGAATTGTGAGCAAACATCTGTTCACCCCAGATAAACAAGTATAAACTTGTGAATCAATGACTTCGTTGAGATTACCTACAGAAGCAAGAGTGACTCAAAGATAGTTACGTCACCAAAAAACCTACATGTCATAGGTTAAAACTCACAAAAGACACATCCATGGAGCTCCCTACCCAACTTGAAAGCAGCTCCACTGAAGACAATCTCCTCTCCATAGCAATTGTTTGCTGTTCACAACCTTGGGTGTAGGCCTTATGAATCTTTGAACTTTTTGAGTCTCCTCAGCCTTGCAAGTTTCCTTAACTTTCCGAGTCCTTAACTTCTCAAGTCTTACCTATAAGCATTGCAGCTCGAATGGAAAGGGATCCTGGAAGTAGGGAGCCAAGGAATACCATAAAATCATCTTAAGCATAGCAGCTCACAGCTCTGCTCCAGAGAAAGGTTTCCCCAATGCTAGTTAAACAACTCTGCTCTGGCAGAGGAAGGTTTTCCTAAAGAAGCTGTTACAGCTCTGCTCTAGGGAAAGTGTTATAGTTCAACTGTAACACTACAGGGTCAGCTCTGCTACTGTTTGGATAACTGTCCCCCAAAGGCCCCTGTCTTAAATGCTTGGTCCCCAGCTCATGGCACTGTTGGGAGGTGATGGAACATTTAAGAGGGCTTCCAGTCACCAGGGCATGCACTTGAAGACATTGAAATCCCAGCTCCTCCTCTTCCTCCTCTCTTTCCTCCCTATCTTTCTCTCTCCTCCCCCTCTCCCTCCCCTCACCTCCTTTTTTCCTTTTACTTTTCTGATCGTGAAGAAAATAATTAGTCACAGGCTATGGCCATGATGTGCTGCCTTGCCAATGTCACAAAGGCAATGAGGCCAAACAGGCATAGACCCAAACCCTCCAAAATAGCCAGGTATGGTGGTGCATGCCTTTAAGCCCAGCACTTGGAAGGCAGAGGCAGGTGGGTCATTGTGAGTTACAGGCAACCCAAGGATACATAGCGAGGCCCTGCCTACCAAAAACAAACAAACTCCTCCAGATCAGTGAGCTGAAATAAACCTCTTCTCTTGACAAGCTGATTTGCTCAGGCGTTTGTTATAGCAACAGAAGCTGATGAACATGAGCTCCTTAGTTCTGCTACCCTGTGACTTCTAATGTACCTGCTCCACTTAGCCATCCACTTCCTTCTGTTTTCCATCCATCTCAGGTTCCTGCACACCATCATCCTACTGATGAGATGTTAGGAAAATTACACGGAACTATGGAATGCTGGGATATTGCTGAAACTCCACTTACTCAGACAAAGCTGGTCTGCTGTCTAGTACCAAGGATAACTTCTATCGAGGGACAAAGACTGGGTGCCAGTGAGGGATGCCTCAAAGAGCCTGAGGTCAAGGTAAGCTACTTTCTGACTGGACATTGTACAATGATAGGAAACGTGAAGTGTGTCAGATTTGCACGACAACAAATTACTATTTCGAGTGTAAAAGTAATTCTCAGGAAGTACAGCCTTTTATTGCTGTGGATGATTGATTGATAAATAAAACACTGATTGGCCAGTAGCCAGGCAGGAAGTATAGGCAGGATTAGCAGAGAGGAGAATTGGGAGAGCAAGAAGGCAGAGTGGGAGGAGATGCCAGCCTGCTGTCCGGGGAGCAGCATGTAAAGGCAGCAGGTAAAGCCACGGAACACGTGGTGACATATAGATTAACAGAAGTGGGTTAATTTAAGATAGAAGAACAAGATAACAAGAAGCCTGCCACGGCCATACAGTTTGTAAGCAATATAAGTCTCTGTGTGTTTATTCAGTTGGGTCTGAGCAGCTGCAGGACTGGTGGGTGAGAGAGATTTGTCCTGACTGTGGGCCAGGCAGGACTGGAGAAAACTTCAGCTAAATTTTATGATTATAATACTTATCCTCAAAGGTTTTCCTCCTCTACCTACCTGTCCCTAGGTCTATACAGAATCACAGGTAAGAGAGAGAAATGTTGATAATTACAAGCATTTTATACTTAGCACCAGAGAAAACAATTGTTCAGACAGAATTAAATCATGTGATGAGTTGAACCTGACTGTACATTTTAGAAATATCAGGAAGTCCAAAAAGCACTGTCCTTGGGAGGGATCAAGATGGTTCTTATATGGAATACTGAGTTAGTCCTTGAAAGAGTGAGTTATTACAAGAGAAATCGCTGTCCTGGAACTCACTCTGTGGACCAGGCTGACCTTGAACTTTTATATATTTCTTTAAAAAATAAATAAAGACCTAGAAATTTAGACTAGGAAGATCAAGTTTCTTCCATGGAGTACATCAAGAACCACCCTCAAAGGCAGGCATGGTGACATATACTTATAATCTCAGGACATGAGAGCTAGAGACCAGAGGACCAGGAGTTCAAGACTAGTCAGTACATAGTGAGTTCAAGGCTAGCACAGGCTACATGAAATCCTGTCTCAACAACCACACCACACCCAAAAAATATCCACCCTACCTGCCAATGCTACCTACCCAACCTTGACTAGAAGTTAAACACAGTGGATACTGGCATCACGACCTCATCTTTCTTTTTTAATATTTCTTTTTATTTATTTGTATGTATGTGTGTATATCTATATCTATATATCTATATATGTGTGTGTGTGTGTGTGTGAATGTGTTTGTATGTGTATGTGCTTATATGTATACACATGTGTGCCCATGGAGGTCAGAAGAGAACATCAGATTTCCTACAGTTGGAGTTACAAAGTATTGTGAACCATCATGTGGGTGCTGGGAACCCAACCCAGGACCTCGAAAGAACAACAAGTGCTCTTAACCACTGAACCATCTCTTCAGACCCCCTGCCTCCCCCACACTGCTTCATCTGAAGCCACAGATCCCTGGAGAATTTGACTGATGTGGACACTTCATCTGGAAAGGTGGACTTGAGCACATGGACACAAACTCTTGTGCATGGTTCCGTGAAGCCTGTGAGATACAGTCCATCCTTGTACTTTGGCAGACCACAGATTCCAGATCAAGAATGCCTTACATGAATCTGATCTCAGGCAATAAGGGTTCAGGTCCTACTTACTATCTGTGAACCTTGAGTGCATGACTGGACCTGTGAGCTTCAGTAACCTCAATTGGGAGATAGGAATGGCAGCTCTTATATTTCAAAGATTGTTGTAAAGCTTAAAATCGATTTGGGAGGGGCTGGAGAGAGGTCTCATGGTTAAGAGTGCTTCCTATTCACTCTTCCAGAGGGTCAGGGTTCAGTTCTCAGCACCCATGTCAGGTGACTTGAAACCACTTTTAACTCCAGTTCCAGGGGATCTGACTCCCTCTTCTGGCCTCCTTGGGCACCTGCACTCACATACACATACCTACACAGACTTACACATTTACAAGTAATTTAATATAAAATAAAATATATTTTTAAAAGAATCAAATGAATAAAATGCTCTTTATTTCCTTACAAGCAAATGAAAATCTGATGGCTGAAAACATGGCCTGAAAATCTTCAGTTCATTAACTGCAGCCAGCAGGCTAGAGGCTGTTTCCAATAGATACAGTAACCATGGGTGACAGCATCCATAGCAAACCACAGGGAAGTAAACATAATGGAGTTGACCCTCCAGTTCTACCAGTGTGGATGGAAAAAATCTGAAAAACAAATTGTGTCTGTATGAAGATGTAAAGTCTTTTTTCCTGTCATGATTTCCTAAAAAGTTCACCATAACAACTTATGGTGATATTTTATTTGTATTAAAATGTTATTTGTATGTTAATAAATAAAGTTGCCCGGGGGTCAGAGCTATTAGCAAGCCATAGGAAAGCAGGGCAGTGGTAGCGTATGCTTGTAATTCCAGCACTTAGTAGGCAGAGCTGGGTAAGTCTCTGTGTGTTCAGGGATACAGCCATTATTGGATACACATGCCTTTAATCTTAATACCAATCATGGAAAACCTGGAGGCCTATACAGACAGGCTGTGAGGAGGCGGTCATGTGGTTGGGTTTACAACCAATGAGAAGGCAGGACAGGAACTCTATATAAAGACTTTAACACAGGGGTAGCTCTGGTTCGGAGAGGTAGGACCACTGCAGGAGGAAGGGTAAGGTTTTGGCTCTTGGCTCTGACCTCTTGGCTTTCTTCTTTGCATTGGTTCTGTGTTTATTGTTTGATGGGAAGGTTGGATACATCTACATTTGGCGCCCAACGTGACAAGAATTCATTAAAAACCGATTGGCTTGGCTTGGCGGCAGGTCCGGTTTCCAGCCTGGGCGGCCCGGCTGCCTAGCTTGGGCCCAGGCCTGACTGACCCGCAGCTGGAACTGCTACAAACAACTCAGACCTGCCCTGCTGAACAGGGCAGGGCCCCTGCCTGTAAAGCCAAGGCTTGACTCGGCTCAAGCGGCTACACTTTCTCTCTCTCTCTCTCTCTCTCTCTCTCTCTCTCTCTCTCTCTCTCTCGCTGGATTCACACCTCGAACACCAGGTGGCTGTGAAATTCCCTGGGATTCTACTGTTCTACCCAGACTTGGTAAGTCAATTAACATATCTATTTAAAAGAGAATTTTTTTCTACATTAAAAAAAAAAAATGGGCTTTATGTGTACATTGGAAGAAAATTGGGCTTTGTTTGAAATTTTAGGCACTCTGACAATGGAACAACTATATGAAAAGATTAATATTGATCGAATTATTCAGTTTATTACTTTTCTTATCCTCATTTTACTATTTAAAAAGATCGTCAACTTAAGTGCCAGGATAACAGTCTTAGAAAAACTTGTTAAACCGGTAAAAATGAATTATAGAGAAATTCAAATTCAGACAGAAGAAATAAATAGTGAAGTTGTTTCAAAATTGGATCGTAAGGTTACAGAAAGAAAGCCAGTTTTCACACAATCACCCTTAATTTATCCAGTAGCCGTACAGCAGCTACCTGATGAAGAGAATGAACAAAATACTTGGGTTCCAGTTGAAATGTTAGACTTACGAAGATTTAAGGAGGCAATAGCATCTTATGGCATGCACTCCCCATATGTAAAGCAAATGTTAAACACCTGGTCAACTTGTAATAGGATTATACCAAAGGACTGGCGGGAATTGGCACAGGCTGTTCTTGAACCCGGACAAAATCTCCAGTGGAAAATGTGGTTCAGTAATGAGGCTAAAAATATAGAAAGACAATGGAGGGATAGTGGAATACAAGTCTGCCAGGATCAGCTTATTGGCGAAGGCCAATATGCTTCAGTACAAACACAATGTTCATATGATGTCCAAACCCTACTTCTATGTAAAACGGCAGCTTTGAATGCATGGGACAGAGTTGAAGAACCAGGAAAAAAAACTGAGTCATTTACAAAGGTTATACAGGGCCCCAAAGAATCTTTCACAGACTTCTTACAAAGATTGACTTCAGCAGTACAAAAAATGGTCCCGAATTCAGAGGCTAGTCAGATAATAATTGAATCTTTGGCCTTTGAGAATGCAAATGCAGCGTGCAAAAGAATAATTAGGCCGTTAAAGGCAAGATCTGCACCTTTGGAAGATTGGATTAGAGATACAGTTAATGTAGAGGCTTATGACCATGATGATATGTGGGTAGGAAAAGCAATTTCAAAAGGTTTGAGCAATGTTAGATGTTTTGGATGTGGAAAGCAAGGACATTTGAAAAGGGATTGTAAACAGGTCATTCCTAGAAATAATGTTTATTCAAGGAACACTGGCAACAGAATGCCCCTTCCTTCTGGAGTATGCAGAAGGTGTGGTAAGGGAAAACACTGGACTAACGAATGTAGATCAACAAGGGACAGACAGGGTAACCCTCTGCCTCGACCTTCGGGAAACTCCCAGAGGGGCCTCAGGCAGGCCCCCACAGTAAATCCAGTTCAAACCTTTCCTGCAGTTGTAGAGGAAACCCCTACTCAAAGCAACTAAATAACCAAATGTCTATTGGAATAAATCATGTTAGTCGAGATGATGAAACAGAGAAAATAGGAAATACAGGAAAAAACATAAAGAAAATTTTTTGGCAAACTTCTATTAATGAACAAAGACCAAAACTAACAATAAAAATAAATGGTGTTTTGTTGTCTGGTCTGGTAGACACAGGTGCTGACATTACCATAATTGCACCAGAATTTTGGCATCCAACTTGGCCTCTTCAGGAGGTAAACATTCAACTCTTAGGAATTGGGACATTATCTAGAGTGAAACAAAGTGTAAGATGGCTTGAATGTATAGGTCCAGAAGGACAGAAAGGAAAATTAAAACCATATATGGCTAACATAGCTATGAACCTGTGGGGTCGAGACTTGTTACAACAGTGGAATACTCAGATTAATATCCCTCCAATCTCAGAAACAAATCATAAATTAGTACATGTTTCTGAGAGAAATATTAAAAGATATTATTCTAATGAGTGCTCACCAGCCATCCATGTCATACAAGAACAGGGCCCAACAACTGATAATCTTCCAAAAACATTAACAGCTCTACCTTTAAAATGGTCAACAGACAAGCCTGTATGGGTTCAGCAATGGCCTTTAACAACAGAGAAACTCCAGGCTTTACAAGAGCTGGTGGAAGAACAGTTAAATGCTCATCATATTGAAGAATCAACCAGCCCTTGGAATTCTCCTGTATTTGTTATAAAAAAAAAAATCTGGTAAATGGAGAATGGTAACAGACCTTAGAGCAATTAACAAAGTAATTCAGCCAATGGGCTCTTTACAATCTGGAATTCCTTTACCTACTCTGTTACCAAAAGGCTGGCCTCTCATAGTTATTGATTTAAAAGACTGTTTCTTTTCAATACCCTTACAAGAAAAAGACAGAGAAAGATTTGCTTTCACAGTGCCTACTTATAATAATTCTCAACCGGTTAAAAGATTTCAATGGAGGGTTCTCCCACAGGGAATGTTGAATAGCCCAACTTTGTGCCAATATTTTGTAAAACAGCCATTAGAAGTGATACGTAAAAAATTTCCTAAATCTATAATTTATCATTATATGGATGACATTTTATTAGCTGATTCAAATGCAGATACTTTAGAAAGAATGTTTGAAAAAGTAAAGAAAATTTTGCCTTGCTGGGGATTACAAATTGCTTTAGAAAAGGTACAAAGAGGAGATTCTATTAATTATTTAGGATATAAAATAGAACTTCAAAAAATTAGACCTCAAAAAGTGCAAATTAGGAGAGATCGACTACAGACTCTTAATGACTTTCAAAGATTATTTGGAGACATTTCTCATCTAAGAACTATTGTTGGGGTAAAAAATGATGAACTGAATAATTTGTTTAAAACCTTAGAAGGTGATAAGGACTTAAATAGTCCAAGAGAATTATCACCTGAAGCTGAGAAAGAATTGGCCTTGGTAGAAAAGAAAGTACATGAAGGGCACGTAGATCGTATTGATCCAAAGCTGGATTGCATTTTGGTTATTTTACCTTCTAGGCATTCCCCAACAGGAATATTAATGCAAAGGGAAGATATTATATTGGAATGGATATTTTTACCAAATAAACCAAATAAAAAATTAAAAACTTATGTGGAAAAAATCTCTGACTTGATTTGGAAAGGAAAATTGAGACTTCGTCAATTAGCAGGAATAGACCCAGCAGAAATTGTCGTACCTTTAACTAAGGAGGACATTGAAAAATTATGGATAGAAAATGAAGCTTGGCAAAAAGCTTGTAGTAATTTTTTGGGAGAAATTAACAGCAAATATCCCAAAAGCAATAGAATTGATCTTATAAAGAGAGCTGATTGGATCTTGCCTCAAATTGTGAGGAAAAAACCCATATCTGGAGTTCGTACATTTTATACAGATGCCAACAAACAAGGAAAGGCAGGTTACAAATCAGAAAATTTAAGTAAAGTGGTTCAAAGTCCTTATAATTCAGTTCAAAAATCAGAATTGTATGCTATTCTGTTGGTATTAATGGATTTTTCAGAACCTCTCAATATAGTAACTGACTCTCAGTATGCTGAAAGAGTAGTATTACATATTGAGACTGCAGAATTTATCCACGATGCTTCAGAATTAACTTCATTATTTATTCAATTACAAGATACAATCAGAAAACGGAGTCATCCTTTATATATAACTCACATCCGATCCCATACTGGTCTGCCAGGCCCTCTAGCACAAGGCAATGATGAGATTGATAAATTATTGATAGGAAATGTGCTGGAGGCCTCAGAATTTCATAAAAAACATCATGTAAATAGTAAAGGTTTAAAAAAGGATTTTTCCATAACCTGGCAACAAGCCAAAGAAATAGTAAAGAAATGTCCTACTTGTTCCTTCTACAATCAAACACCATTACCAGCAGGATGTAACCCAAAGGGTACTCAGAGGAATGAAATCTGGCAGATGGACGTGTTTCACTTTGCAGAATTTGGAAAACTGAAATATGTACACCACACTATCGATACTTATTCAGGATTTCAATGGGCAACTGCTTTGAGTTCTGAAAAAGCTGATTCTGTAATCACTCATTTGCTAGAAGTTATGGCCATTATGGGTATACCTGCACAAATCAAAACTGATAATGCTCCATCATATGTCTCTGTTAAAATGAAACAGTTTTTTGCTTATTATAATATAAACCATGTTACAGGTATACCACATAATCCTACAGGTCAAGCAGTTATAGAAAGATCAAACAGAACTCTAAAGGATATGCTAAATAAACAAAAAGGGGTAACAAAAACCCCCAGAAATAGACTACATAATGCTCTATTAACTTTGAATTTTCTCAATGCCAATGAGAAAGGAACAACAGCTGCAGAGAGACATTGGATAATAGAAAAAACTACAGAATTAAATCAACCTATATACTTTAAGGATGTGCTGACCTCAGAATGGAAACCAGGGTATGTGTTACGTTGGGGACGAGGTTTTGCTTTTATTTCTACAGGAGAAGATAAGCTGTGGGTACCATCAAAATTGATAAAGGTTCGATTTGAACAAGAGAGACCTCTTAATTAGAGGAGGTGATAGTTCATCAACTATCGTAAACATCCAATTTAAACTAACTTACACCAGTAACACATGCCTTTTCATTTAATCAGATAACTTGTCAAAAAGGAACATCCCCAAAAAACCTTGGGGAAAGGTTTTTGTTTTTGTCTTTTAGGAGAATGAAGGTTAACGAATTTGAAGAACACTGGACAAATGAGACAACTGAAGAAAAGGAACAAATCATCTATCCTAAGAAACAGAGTGAAATGGCGTATGGGTATGTTATCTAAAAAAATTTTATGTCTTCCTAAATGTTTGTTTCTGCTTTTCTTTAAAGATTTAACACTATTTAACTTCTAATAGTCCCAGTTCAATTAAAATTTAAAGCTGACTTTGGAGTTGGAGAATGGCTCTCTCCTTCTTTAAACTCAAGCATGTTGTTAAAAGGAAAATGCAAACTCCCTGTATCATGCCAGAGGAAAAGAGCCATCTTCTGCTATGGGACAGGAGAAAAGCCAAATTAATTAAGGGACTATTCTATTACGAATCTCAACTCTTTGATTCTATTCTGATTCTTTAAACTTTTCTTAAAGTATGAATTTTGGCCGGGCGGTGGTGGCGCACGCCTTTAATCCCAGCACTCGGGAGGCAGAGCCAGGCGGATCTCTGTGAGTTCGAGGCCAGCCTGGACTACCAAGTGAGTTCCAGGAAAGGCGCAAAGCTACACAGAGAAACCCTGTCTCGAAAAACCAAAAAAAAAAAAAAAAAAAAAAAAAAAAAAAAAAAAAAAAAAAGTATGAATTTTATATCAAAATTTACAAGATCAATATATATATAGATATATATACATTTTAAACTTTGTTAAGATATAAATGGTCATATAGAGTACTAACTAATTCTAAAAAGTCGCATATATAGTCTTTGTGTTCGAGTCTCTTATCAGTTTTTTGCAGGAAATCACGGTTAGGCCTAACATCAACTGAAGTCTCCAGGAAGAAGATGGGGCCCCACAACAACAACAATTCCACGTGGACAATAATAACATCACTAAGCTGACAAACATCATCTACAGATCAGCTTTGAACTACAAAGTGCTCAGAGCAATTTTGAGAAGAGCTAGCTGAGATGATCCAGTCTCAAAGACTACTTGAATAAGGATTTGAGATAAACCCTGAATTTTGGCATTATACACAGACTGGATAACGAAGGATATATTTACCTTTCCTAGAATTTGATAATTAACCTAAAATTTTTCTTTCAGGATAAAGATACCTTCGCCCATACCCAGCAGGAAGCAATTTCAAGAATACGACGCCCACATTCCCAAAGAGGTGGTGTGGGGCGGTTGGTTTTTTTGGTCTTTTAATGGGTTTTGGGTCTGGGATAATTTTCATTGATTAGGGGGGTTGGTTACAAGTTGTTGTCAAGGGTTAGGAAAAAGGCTAAGCAAAGGAGATTAGATTTAAGGTTCTTATTAAAAAAAAAAAAAAGAAAGAAAGAAAAGAAAAATGTAAATACTTTACATTGGATTGGATTGTTTTATATTGTATACAAATTATATATATTGAAATTGATATTGTTAGAAAATGTTATATATATTTTTCTAATTGTACCGTTCATCTAACAATGTAATGCAATTTTCTGATCCTTGAATGTTATTACCAACTATTAGGATATAAAGAAATGAAAGTTAGTAGTTAGATATTATAATAGAACTTGTAGTTATATTAGGTATGTTTTCAAGATTGAGTAGATATATTTTAGATAGACAGGTTATCTTCAAACCCTTCAGAGATCTACAGAATATGGCATTTAAAATGTTTTAATAACTTAGAAAATTTTTCTTTTTTGTTATGACTATGAGACATGTCGACTCCTGGCAGTACCAATCTACTTCAGAGAAAATATGGGCATTGAAGAAACTGCATATGGAGTTAACTTTCATTGTGGCAAAAGTTAGCCACTGGACAACAAAGTATCCTCGAATCAACAGGACAAAATGGACAAACAGGACATAAAACAAAGGATTACTGATTCTTGCCAAAACAAGTGTGGTTATGGCTTTATCAAAAGGCATCTTCAGAGGCCAGGACAATATGGCACCATCCCTGAAGTGGCCTTCGCAATTCGAAAAAGGTACAGTGCCCTTTTCTTCGAAGGCAGCTGAACAGGCAGTGGGCCGATGGCGTCTGATGTGCAATGGAACAGCAGCTGAAACAGTTATTCTTGAAGAATAACTAAGCTCACGCCTCTCAATAGTAGACTGGCATTTGATGGAGGGATATGGAGAAGAATGGGATGCTGAGATGAAGCCATATATACACAGCCAGGAAGAATGGACAGCTGAGTTGGAAAACCATCAGCAATTTCCAGAATTTGAAATCCTGAATCATGACATGACACTGGTGGAATTCAGGTGTTTCTGGTACATGGACTACTCTCACTCAATGTGAGGTTGAACTGTTGACCTTGTGTACATCCTGCTTCACAAATGAGTCTGTCGGATATGCTGGGCCTATAGGCTGAAGATGATGCCCCAGCACTTCGGAGAAACCTCAGGTGACTGTCCAGACAGCTGTCTGTTTCTGTCAACTCACAAATTTTTTGGAGGTTGCTTATGTGCACTTCCTGTTTTTATTTTTGTTAGCTAATATTATTTCCTTCTTGGGTCTCTGAGGGAGTTGAAGATTAGTTAGTTATAGTTGAAGGTTAGTTAGTTATAGTTGAAGATTAATTAGGATACATTTTGAACTTACCAAAATAGGATAGATAATGAAATTATTTTCTCTGAATTTGTCAAATACAAATGGACTAGACATTGTTTAGGTATTTATTACTTGTATATATTGTATATAGTTATTATCCTTTTGTATATAGTTTTTCTTATATTAGTTATAAGCTTTTTCTTTTTTTCCTTTTTATTAAAATAGAAAAGGGGAAATATGGTGATATTTTATTTGTATTAAAATGTTATTTGTATGTTAATAAATAAAGTTGCCCGGGGGTCAGAGCTATTAGCAAGCCATAGGAAAGCAGGGCAGTGGTAGCGTATGCTTGTAATTCCAGCACTTAGTAGGCAGAGCTGGGTAAGTCTCTGTGTGTTCAGGGATACAGCCATTATTGGATACACATGCCTTTAATCTTAATACCAATCATGGAAAACCTGGAGGCCTATACAGACAGGCTGTGAGGAGGCGGTCATGTGGTTGGGTTTACAACCAATGAGAAGGCAGGACAGGAACTCTATATAAAGACTTTAACACAGGGGTAGCTCTGGTTCGGAGAGGTAGGACCACTGCAGGAGGAAGGGTAAGGTTTTGGCTCTTGGCTCTGACCTCTTGGCTTTCTTCTTTGCATTGGTTCTGTGTTTATTGTTTGATGGGAAGGTTGGATACATCTACAACAACTATTTACTGTGTTGACATGAAGTGTACTGGGTAGTTTTATGTCAGTTTTACACAAGCTAGAACTATCTGAAAGGGGGGAGTCTCAACTGAGAAAATGCTTCCATAAGATCCATCTCTAGGGCATTTTCTTTTTTAAAATTAATTATTTTATTTATTTTTACATACCAACCACAGTTTCCCCTCCCTCCTCTCCTCCTGTTCCCTCCCCCCACCTCCTTTCTACAACTCCCATCCACTCCTCAGGAAGGGTAAAGCCTCCCAGGGGAGTCAACAAAGCATGGCATGTCAAGTTCGGCAGGACCAAGCTCCTCCCCCTGCATCAAGGCTGAGCAAGGCATCCCATCATAGGGAATAGGTTCCAAAAAGCGAGCTCATGTGCCAGGGACAGGTCCTGATCTCACTGCTAGGGGCTCCACAAACAGACCAAGTCACACAACTGTCACCCACATGCAGAGGGCCTAGGTCAGTCCCATACAGGCTCCCTAGTTGTTTGTCTAGCGTCTGTGAGCTCCCAGGAGCTTGGGTCAGCTGTCTCTGTGTTCCCCTTCATGACCTTGACCCCCCATTGCTTGTATAATCCCTCTTCCCTCTCTTCAGCTGGACTCCCGGAGCTCCACCCAGTGCTTAGTGGTGGATCTCTGCATCTGCTTCCATCAGTTACTGGATGAGGGTTCTATGATGACAATTAGGGTAGTCACCAATCTGATTACAGGAGAAGGCCAGTTCAGGCACCCTCTCCACTATTGCTAGGAGTCTTAGCTGGGGTCATCCTTGTGGATTCCTGGGAGTTTTCCTTGCCACCAGGTTTCTTCCTAACCCCATAATGGCCCCCCTCTATCAAGATATCTCTTTTGTTGCTTTCCCTCTCCATCCCTCCCCCAGCTCGACCATCCCTATCCCTCATGTTCCCATCCTCCATCCCCTCTCCTCAATACTCCCACACCCCCAGTTTACCCAGTTTACCCAGGAGAGCTCATCTATTTCCCCTTCCCAGGGCAATCCCTCCTAGGGTCCTCCTTGTTACCTAGTCTCTCTAGGGCTGTGGATTGTAGCCTGGTTATTACATCTAAATATCCACTTATGAGTGAGTACGTACTATGTTTGTCTTTCTGGGTCTGAGTTACTCACTCAGAATGATTTTTTTTCTAGTTTCATCCATTTGCCTGCAAATTTCATGATGTCATTGTTTTTTACAGCTGAGTAATACACCATTGTATATATGTACCACATTTTCTTTATCCATTCTTCAGTTGAGGGGTATCTAGGTTGTTTCCAGGTTCTGGCTATTATGAATAATGCTGCTATGAACATAGTTGAGCAAGTGTCCTTGTGGTATGATTTAGCATCCTTTGGGCATATGCCCAAGAGTGGTATCACTGGGTCTTGAGGTAGATTGATTCCCAATTTTCTGAGAAACTGCCATACTGATTTCAAAAGTGGCTGTACAAGTTTGCACTCCCACCAGCAGTGGATGAGTGTTCCCTTACTCCACATCCTCTCCAACATAAGCTGTCATTAGTGTGTTTGATGTTATCCATTCTGACAGGTGTATGGTGGTATCTCAGAGTCACTTTAATTTGCATTTCCCTGATGATTAAAGATGTTGAGCAATTCCTTAAATGTCTATCAGTCATTTTAGATTCTTTTTCTATTGAGAGTTATCTATTTAGATCTGTACCCCATTTTTTAATTGGATCATTGGGTAGTTTCATGTCTAGCTTTTTGAGTTCTTTATATATTTTGGAGATCAGCCCTCTTTGAGATGTGGGGTTGGTAAAGATCTTTTCCCATTCTGTAGGTTTCTGTTTTGTCTTATTGACTGTGTCCTTTGCCTTACAGAAACCTTTCAGTTTCAGGAGGTCCCATTTATTAATTGTCTATCTTAGTGTCTATGCTACTGGTGTTATATTCAGGAAGTAGTCTCCTGTGCCAATGCATTCAAGGCTACTTCCCACTTTCTTTTCTGTCAGGTTCAGTGTAACTGGATTTATGTTGAGGTCTTTGATCCACTTGGACTTGAGTCTTGTGCATGGCGATAGATATGGTTCTATTTGCATTCTTCTACATGTCATCCAGTTATGCCAGCACAATTTGTTAAAGATGTTTTATTTTTTCCATTGTACAATTTTGGCTTCTTCATCAAAAATCAGGTGTTCATAGGTGTGTGGATTTATGTCAGAGTCTTCAATTCAATTCCATTGATCCATGTGTCTGTTTATGCAAATACCAAGCTGTTTTTATAACTATAGCTCTACAGTAGAACTTGAGTCAGGGATGGTGATGTTTCCAAAAGTTCCTTTATTGTAAAGGATTGCTTTAGCTATTCTGTTTTTTTTTGTTGTTGTTTTTCTATATGAAGTTGAGTATTGTTCTTTCGAGGTCTGTGAAGAATTGTGTTAGGATTTTGATGGGGATTGCATTGAATCTGTAGATTGCTTTTGGTAAGATTACCATTTTTATTATGTTAATCCTACTAATCCAAGAGCATGAGAGATCTTTTCATTTTCTGATATCTTCTTCAATTTCTTTTTTCAAAGACTTAAAGTTCTTGTCATACAGGTCTTTCACTTGTTTGGTTAGAGTTACCTCAAGATATTTTATATTATTTGTGGCTATTGTAAAGGGTGATGTTTCTCTGACTTATTTCTCGGCCCAATTATCATTTGTATACAGGAGGGCTACTGATTTTTTTTTTAGTTAATCTTGTATCCAGTCACATTACTGAAGGTGTTTATCAACTGTAGGAGTTCCCTGGTAGAATTTTTGGGGTCACTTATGTACACTATCCTATCATCTGCAGATAGCGAGAATTTGACTTCTTCCTTACCAATTTTTATCCCCTTGATCTCCTTTTGTTGTCTTATTGCTCTAGCTAGAACTTGAAGTACTATATTGAATAGATATGGAGAGAGTGGACAGTCCTGTCTTGTTTCTGATTTTAATGGAATCGCTTTGAGTTTCTCTCCATTTAATTTGATGTTGGCTGTCAGCTTGCTGTATATTGCTTTTATTATGTTTAGGTATGTTCTTTGTATCCTTGATCTCTCCAAGACTTTTGTCATGAAGGGGTGTTGGATTTTGTCAAAGACTTTTTCAGCATCTAATGAGATGGTCTTGTGGCTTTTTTTTTCAGTTTATTTATATGGTGGATTACATTGATAGATTTTCTTATGTTGAACCATTCCCGAGTCTCTGGGATAAAGCCTACTTGATCATAGTGGATGATTTTCTTGGTGTGTTCTTGGATTCAGTTCACCAGTACTTTATTGGGTAATTTTTGCATCATTTTTCATGAGGGAGATTTGTCTGTAATTCTCTTTCTTGGTTATATCTTTATGTGGTTCGGGTACCAGGGTGACTGTAGCCTCATAAAGAGAGTTTGATAATGTTCCTTCTGCTTCTATTGGGTGGAACAATTTGAAGGGTATTGGTATTAACTGTTCTTTGAAATTCTGGTAGAATTCTGTGCTGAAACCATCTTGCCCTGGGCTTTTTTTGGTTGAGACTTTTAATGACTACGTCTGTTTCCTTAGGGGTTATAGATCTATTAAAATTGTTTATCTGGTCTTGATTTAATTTTGGTATGTGGTACCCTATCCAAAAAGTGTTCATTTCTTTTAGATTTTCCAATTTTGTGAAGTACAGATGTTTGAAATATGACCTGATGAGTCTCTGGATTTCCTCAGTGTCTGTTGTTATGTCTCCCTTTTCATTTCTGATTTTGTTAATTTGGATATTCTCTCCCTGCCTTTCGGTTAGTTTGGATAAGGGTTTGTCTATCTTGTTGATTTTCTCAAAGAACCAACTCTTCGTTTCAGTGATTCTTTGTATTGTTCTCTTTGTTTCTATTTTATTGATTTCAGCCCTCAGTTTGATTATTTCCTGTCGTCTGCTCCTCCTTGGGTGAGTTTGCTTCTTTTTGTTCTAGAACTGTAGGGCATTTTCTTAATTTCTGATTGATGGGGGATGGCCCAGCCGATTGTGGGTGGTACTATCCCCAGGCTAGTGGTCCTGGGTTCTATAAGAAAGCAGACTTAGCAAGCCATGATGAACAAGCCACTCAGCAGCATCCCTCCATGGTCTCTGCAGCAGCCCTTGCCTCCAGTTCCTACCCTGATTGAGTTCTTGTCTTGACTTCCTTCGATGATGAACAGTGACATGCTAGTATAATCCAAATAAACCCTTTCCTTCTAACTTGATTTTTGGTCATGGTGTTTTGTTGCAGCAATAGAAACCCTGACTAAGACACTATATTAGAACTGGTAAGTTATCTAGAAACACTTTGAAATTCATGAGAGAGTGTATGTAGATTCTATGGAATGTGTCATTTTATTCAAGGAACATGAGCACCCCTTGGATTCTGATACCCACTGTGAGGATGGGGATGGAAGGTGGGCATGTGCTCCAGAAATGACATGCCGGGGTAGTGGAGAGTAGTAGAGGGTAACTACCCTCTACTACTACTGAAAGAAGCTAGATCTAAGAAACCACCTCAGTAATTCCAATTCTTCCAGAATGACTGTGAAAGGCAGAAATGAGAGATGAGTGCCACCTACAAGACACTTGCCTGTGAGGGTGACATGAAACAGTGTCAGCAGTAAGGACTGGACCAACAAGAAAGACAACAAAGACAACATGCCTCGTGGATGAGCTGGAAGGAAAAAGCTAAGCTCACAGAGCTGGAATATTGTATGGGGGCTTTGGCATGATAGCAACTAGACAGTATTCAGTGCCCCCATGCACTCTCCTCACTCATGTGTAAATAACCTCTCTCACCCACTTTCCTGAATCCCGTTTTTTGATTTCTTTTATATTTCTTCTTCTCCCGCAACAGCCATAACCTGCTCATTCCCTGTGTTCCCACTGCACAATGCAATTGCCTTCAATCCGGAGCATTTGCTGATGTTACACGGACTGTTCTAATATCTCTGGTTCCTCATATTAAAACACAATGCTCCTGAGTCTAGAAACTGTGTCTACTCTTTCTGTCATCCCCCAAGCACCATGTCCTGTGATGGCAGGCTGTCTCCCCAACTGGCACTCACAGATCCTTATCTCTAGATCCTATAATTTATGCTGATGTAAGAAGTGACTCTCGTGCAACTTAACTGGCTGTCCTCACCTCAAAAAACTTGAAGACCTGAATCACAATGACATCATAAGGGACATCCTCAGAATAACAAGCTCAGCTGGTTATAAAGAGGCCGAACCCACAAGATAGTCATTTGTTTGTTCCCAACAGTTACTAAAGGCAAAAGAAGCAACTAAAGGGGTGGGGGTGGGGAGAACCAATGTGCCGTGTCTGGGGCATCTGGTCAACCTCTTAACCCTTGAGGAAGTGTTCAGACTACTCTGTCTAGAAAACAGGTCTCTGGTCAAAGAGCCTCTTGACTACTCTCACCTCTTCCTTATTCCCATTTTATTCTTCCACTTAGGCAGTTTGCCAATAGTGTGTTCCTCATACACAGTTGTACAGAACTTAGTGATGGGAATGCTTCCTGAAAAAGTGTGTCATTAGCTGATTTCTTTGTTCAGCATCCTAGACTACACTCACCTAAACTTAAGCAGTTCTGTCAATCACTCCTTCTTTTTTTTTTTTTTTTTTTTGGTTTTTCGAGACAGGGTTTCTCTGTGTAGCTTTGCGCCTTTCCTGGAACTCGCTTTAGAGACCAGGCTGGCCTCCAACTCACAGAGTTCTGCCTGACTCTGCCTCCCGAGTGCTGGGATTAAAGGCGTGCGCCACCACCACCCAGCTCCATGTTGCTTCTTGATGAAGTCCAGAGATGGAGTACAGACAAGATATATGTGATGATGCTGGTATAGTAGAGCACAATGTTTATAGTAAACCTCTTTAATAAGTAGAAAAAGTACACCCTGAAATAGTGACTAAAATAGTGATTAAGAGTTGCAGTATGAACATAAGCCAATAGTGTAGTGGTTTTTTTACCGTTATCAAGTATTCTGGACTGCATAGCTATACTTTCATATAACTGGCACTGTGGAGGTTTGTTCATACAACCACCTCCACAAACACTAACTATGAGCTATGATGTCAGGACAGCTATGACATCATGAAGCAATGGGAATTTTTCAGCTCCAGTATTATGGGGACACCATTGTACATGGGGCCAGTTACTAGTGAAACAGTCATGTTGACTGTAGTCTGCCCTGGGGACCCACAGTATTTTGCCTCCCCCCGTGTGTGTGTTTGTGTGTGTGTGTGTGTGTATTTATTCATAACTGTGATCCAGTGTACATGTACATATGTGTGGAAGCCACAAGTTAATGTTGGATGTTTTTCTCCATAATTTTTCACCTTTTTTAAAAGAACTCGTTAATAGATGATGCAAAGATAGAGCAAAAATACCAACAGAATAAATGATTACAAAGGGATTGCATAGAAAAAAATCTTCAGGAGCTAAGAGGTAGCTCAGCCCATAAAGTGCTTGCCTTTCAAGCATGAATACCTGAGTTTGATTTCTAAAACCTGTTTTTTAAAAGCCAGGCATAGGGGCACATACTTATAATCCTAGCACTCTGGAGGCAGAGACAGGAATACTGGGGATGTCTTTCTGTATGTTGTGAATGTGTATTGCTCTGATTTGATTGATAAATAAAATGCTGATTGGTCAGTAGCCAGGCAGGAAGTATAGTATATGTGGAATAAGCAGAGAGGAGAATTCTGGGAACAGGAAAGCTGAGTCAAGAGTTGCCAGCAAGATGTGAAGGTAGAACTGAGAAAAGGTACCAAGCCACGTGGCTAAACATAAATAAGAATTATAGGTTAGTTTAAATGTAAGAGCTAGTCAGTGGTAGGCCAAAGCTAATGGCCAAGCTGTTTTAATTATATAAGACTCTGTGTGTTTACTTGGGTCCAAGCTGCTGCAGGACTGGCAGGTGAGAGAGATTTGTCCTGACCATGGGCCAGGTGGGACACAGGAAAACTTCAGCTACCCAGGAAGATCTCTGAGACTTATAACCAGCCTGTCTGGCCTGCTTGGCAAGTTCTGGGCCAGTAAGAGACCTTGTCTTAAAAACCAGAAGGTGGATGGTACCTGAGGAATGACACCTGAGGTATTCCTCTGGCCTCCATATGCACCTGAATACACATGCACACTGTATCTTCACTTCACACACATTCACACACACACACACACACACACACACACACACACACACACACACACACACCATAAAACACCAGGACTAAATCCAGTCACAGCAATAATTTCATTAAATGTAAACGGACAAAAAAATTTAATTCAAGGAAAGTCTAAGCAGACCTGGTGGGAGGAGCAAGACCCAAGCATACTCTGTTCACCAGAGACACAAGCATAGACAGAAACAAAAGGACAGGGAAAGATAAAGATATGCAATGCAAATACTAATTACAGGAAAGCTAGAGTGGCTGTGTTAGTTTAAGACAAAATACACTTGAAGACATGCAGTTTACCTGAGATAAAGAAATACATTCCTTCAAATCAGTATACCACAAATGAGAAAAAGGTCAATATATCACAGGGAGATACCAAATATGTGTGTGCCTTAAGATAGAACTCAAAGATGCCTGGAGTAAAACTTACAGAACTAACAGGAAGAACAGACGCAGCTGTAACCGTGGGTAGGTCGCAACACCATTCTGTCATTAGTTGACTGAGGATATAGATGGAAATTTTTGATAAGGAAATAGAAGACTCAAATAACATCACCTGCCTCATTGACAGCCCCAGAACCCAACTGTGAAACCTACATTATTTCTAAGAGAACACAACTATTTGCCAAGGTTGGCTTTGCGTGGGACCTGCAAACACGGCTCCATAAATTTCAAGAGATGTAAGTCCTATATAATATATTCTGGACCAAACAGAATTAAATTGCAAATAAATTAACAAGAAGATATAGGTAAAAGGCTGAGGGCAGGGGTATGGAGGTGGCAGCAGAGGCAGGAGGAGAGGAGCTCCCTCACAGTCAAATCCCTGCATTCCCAGCCACAACTCTGTTCCTGCAGTGTCCAGGGAAGAGGCTAGCTGGATGGGCTGGTGAGCCCAAGTCAGGGACCATGTAGAGCCCTCTGATCGCTGAAGGCAACTGCCAGGATCAGGATGTTCTGCTTCATGAGGGACGTGGAGCCTGAGGATCCCATGTTCCTGATGGACCTCTTTGTAATTCATTACCAGCATATGAAACACATGTTGTCAGGTAGCTTTGGATATAGCCCCTTCCTTCGCATCACAGATGGTAACATGCCAGCAACCAGGCCTGTCAACAGCAGGATGTAGGCTGGGGCTGGCTCTCCTTCCGGATGCTGGGAATGTCTGGTGACTTTGTGGACCTGATTGGGAACATGGAACCCATGGCTGCTGGAGGCAACTGCCAGACCTTTTCTGTCTCCACTATCATCTCCTACTCCAATACCAGGGATGGTGCCCTCAAGATTTACCAGGAGACATCTGAGATGCTCTCTGCCCCAAGTGGGATCTGGGAGAAACAGAGGGCTGTCTGGGACTCAGCCAGTGGTCTGTCACAATCAGGACAGGGCTCACATCCTCCAGTGCTCCCGAAACCACCTAACGGGGGCCAGGAAGAACTGGAGGACTACATCAACCTGCATGAAAGCGAGGCAGCAGCATTTGATGATGAATGGCGAAGGGAGACGTCCCAATTCTGGTAGCAACTTCCTCTGGAATTTGGACAGCAGGAGGCATCTGTGGGTCCGGTCGGGGATAAAGGGCAGAGAGGCTTCCCCACCGGGCTATCCAGGGAACTGAGGAATCCCATGTGGAAATGTCCAGTCGCTATGACTGGTGAAGGCCCCAGGCTCCCGGCCTCTCTTATACAAGACTGAGAGATCATCCCTCGAAATAATGTTGTCTTTTCCAACTTCCATCCCAATTTAATATTAAATTAACAGGCAAGCTGGCCCCCACCTCTCCCTGGGGGCCTCAGGGATAACCTTTCAGTGACCCATTTAACTGCTTTTCCTGTCTCTCATCCCCTCACCGAGATGACCCCACCCATCTGTCTTCACTTAACCTGAGTTTTGCTGCTCACTCTCCAAGCCCCCTCATCTTCCCTGAGCCCCTGCCACACACTGAAACGTTTTGTGGGGCAAGCTCTCAGTTTAGAGATCCCCATCCCTCAGCTCCCCTGGACCCTTGCCCACCTCTTCCACAGAGTCCCACTGCAGATGCCATAGTCCTATCAGGATTGTGGAGACAGTAGACTAGTTCCCAACTCCTTGTCCTTTCTCCCACCCCCACATCACAAAAAACACTTCCCTATACCCTTCTCGGCCTTTACAAAAATAAATGATTTGTGCAATTTGTGACTAGGTGTTTATGGACTAAAGAAGAATGGGAAAAAAAGAAGATGTAGGTAAAATCTCCCCCAATGGGCAAGTTAAACAATATATACTTAATTTATTTATGGGTCAAAGGCATTGCCAGACAGCTTAGAGAATAGTTTAAACCCAATCATAGTGGAGATTGAAGGCAAAAATCATGAAACACAACTAAAATAATTTTCAATGTGTGCATTAGAAAGATTGTTTTAAAAAAATCAAATACACAATCACAGACCTCGCTTACCCCCCACACCATCACTGTTAGTTTTCAGGACTGAAAATACTCAACCTGATTAAACTCTGCTTCAAGCTACCTTGTGCAGCAAGCGTGGGACCCAGAGGTCTCTCCAGCTCTGCAAAGAAATGGCATTTTATGACCTCGTTTAAGCCCTTGTTGTGAGAATAAATGAATGGATATCTTAACATAGGTGAGTCTAAGTACGCCGGCAAAGCAACCCCAGCGGTAACGTACACAGATTAAAAACCCCTGGGGTGGGGGAGGGAGGAGACAGGGAAATAGAAGGGAACTGGGTGGGAAGAGTGTGTGTGTGTGTGTGTGTGTGTGTGTGTGTGTGTGTGTGTGTGTGTGTGTGTGTGTTTGTCTAAGGCACAACCAATAAACAGCTGCAGAAACAAACGAACCACCCAGATCCCTGAGCTGCTTCTGTCTCCATCTTATTCCGAGGGTTCTCAACTGAGTCCCTGTGTGAAAACCCTCCATGTACCAATATTCTTGGGTAATTTGAGCATATGTCTTGTGAGAGGAAAGCCGGAGATGTCCTGTCAGACTCTACCACGTCACCAGAGGAAAGCCACCCAGGCTGCCAGCCACGTGGAGCCCTGGCCTCAGTAAACCACATTCTTTGTCTTCCTGTTATTCTTGCCAACATGCTGGCGTTTGACTGACTTTTCCTTAATCATCCTCAGACAGCACAAGTTTAGAAACTGTCAGTGTAACTCTTTATACCATACTAAATTCCATAGGTTAATGCCCTAGCAATTACAGGAGAGTCATTTTTAATTACACGGGGAACACTGACAGCTGCCTCACACCTGAAGAGTTGTAAGTCCAGAGTGATGATTTCTTAGTAAAGGAAGCATCTCTTGGGTTGCTAATTGGATTAGGAAAGTCAGTGTTCATTCAGTTTAATTCAATTCACTGAAAACTGGTTCTTTGCACGTCACCTTTATGCTAAAAGCTGGTGCTCATGCTGGATCCTGGTGCTGGATTCTAGGTGCTGGGTGCTGGATCTAGTGCTAGATACTAGGTGCTGGTGGTATATGGGGTACTAGGTGCTGGGAGAGGCAATGGGGTTTCTGTCACCAAGGGTCTTGTACTCCAAAGATGTGCAAACCAACTTCCAAAATAGCGCAGGAGAATGAAAGATATTTCAGGACAGAAGGAGAATTACCATTATTTGTGAGAATCAAATAATCCTTGAGTCTTGAAGGGTAAGGATAACTTTTGAAGATGGGGAAAAGAAAACCTAAATGTAAGGAGCCACACAAAGATCTGGGCTGCTGGGCTGCATGGCAGTCTTGGAGCGTGTGCTCTGGGAATGCACGCTGCCTGTGACTGTGACTGGGAAAGGCAAGCAGCAAGTCTTCAGTCTATAGGATATCCTCGAGGGTGAAGGGCCACAGAAAGGTACTGCAGGGCTGTATGGAGAGTGGCAGGGTAAGATGTCCAAGACTGCAACCCCAGGAGCAGTGTGGGAGAGGAAAGGCACCTGGCCGACACCCTCCCAGCATCTCAGGAGGCCCACCCTTTTCTTGTCAAACGTCACAGCCTCTGTTATGCTTTCTCTGAAAGCCACAGGCTGGTGCCGCCCGACTTCCCAGTGCCCTGCCCCTCCCTTTTGAAATCCTCTTTGTTTGAGAGTTGTCTCTCTGCAGGCTCATGAGACTAGGGACGAGGGCTGGTGGACTTATTTATGGCCCGGGCTTCGCACACTTGAAGATACTCAAAAGATTGTTGAGTGAATGAAAAGGGTTTCCCAGGGCCCTAAGTGAGCCATCAAAAAGACAGGGAACAAGCCAGGTGTGGTAGTGCACAGCTGGGGGGAACAAGCCAGGTGTGGTGACACACAGCTGGGTGGTGGAGGCGGGGGACTGTGAGTTCAAGGCCGTCTTGAACTACATAGAGAAACCTGTCTCTATGTAGCTCGGTGGGAGGTAGTTTGCCTAGCATAGCAAGGCCCTGGGTTCAAGCTCCAGCACTGCTGAGAGAGAAGGAAAGAGAAAGAGAAGGAGGGAGGGAGGGAGGGAGGGAAAGAGGGGGGAGAGGAAGAGAGGGGGAGAGGGAGAGGGAGAGAGAGGGAGAAGAAGAAAGGGAGGGAGAGAGGGGGAGAGGGAGGAAGGGAGGGGGAGAGGAAGAGAGGGGGAGAGGGAGAGGGAGAAGGAGAGGGAGAGAGAGAGAGAGAGAGAGAGAGAGAGAGAGAGAGAGAGAGAGAGAGAGAGAGAGAGAGAGAGAGAGACAGAGAGAGATGCTGGAGAGGGATAGAGGAGGATTAGATGTCTAGCTAGAGGGGAGAAGGCTACCAGAGCCTGGCCAGAGACAGGCCCGGAAGAGAGAGTAGATCGCCACAACCTTGACGTTGTTCTTAGCGTTCACCAACCGCCAGCCTGCCCACCCTCTCGCTAGGAGCTGAAATTGAGCCTTATAAATAAAGGTTCGGCATCTTTGCATTCATGTTCTCCCATACCCTCGCTCCCCTGGAACATTATCACACAGGAAACAAGCATCAACCACGCCACTCATAACCTGCCTGGGTGGGGGTCGGGGAATAGTCTTTGCCGGCTTCAAGCACGTGATTGGTGGCTTCGGAGTACAGCCCGACCTATCAGAAAGGTTCCTCCAACCCTCTGCCCCCCGCCCCCCCGCAAGGGTGTGTCTGGGCATGGTTGGTGCTGAGGAGGTCCTTTCTGACAGCAGCTGGAACAGCTGCAGGTGAAGACAGACTCCTCTGTCACCAGTCTTGAGATACGTGTTGATCCTTCCCTGGGCTGAAGTTAGAGATTCTGCAGCCAGCTCTCAGCTGAGCCAAGCTTTTAGTTAAAGATTCAAAACAGAACCAGTGAGACGTAATCTTGTTTCATCTGTAGAGACAGAGGATCCGGTCTGCTTGGATTGCAGTCGCTGTGAGGCTTTGATAAAGAGCCTGGGAGATAAACAGCTTAGGCTCCCAGTCAAAGTCTGACGAAGGGTCCGGATAGGCTCTGGTCCACAGAGCCAAAGACTGAAGTCAGGTTGGATACTGCTGGGAACTAGCTCATTGCACAGCTCTTTTCTTCTCTTTTATTTATTTATAATATTTTTAAACTATCTTTTGAGAATCTTGTATATATGCACAATGTATTTTGATCATACCCACTCCCGGCAGCTCCCCTCCATCCCCTCTCCAGCCAATCTACACTTCCTCCTCCTAACTTCATGCCCTCTTTTTATTTTTTTTTTTAACCTACTAAGTCTAATTAGTGCTGCCCATTTGTGTTCCCATATGGGTGTGGGGGCCACTGGAGCAGGGGCCACACTCCTAAAGAAAAATGTCTCTCCCTTCCCCATTAGCCACCGACTGCCTAGAGTTCCTTAGCGGATAGTTACAAGCTGAAATAGTTACAAGCTTGGTCCTGTGTCGCACTTGTGCAGCAAACCCAGCTGCTGTGGGCTCGTGAGTTCAGTGACTGAGTCATGCCCAGAAGACAGCATTTCATGGCACTCCCCTGCATCATCCTCCAGCTCTTCCACTCTTTCAGCGCCCCAGTTCTGTGCTTCTGAGCCTTGGGTAGGAGGAGGTTAGAAGTGCTTTGGGAAACCCTGTCCTGGGAAAGTGACAGCTTTCTGAATGACTCGCTTTGGGTCCTGTTCTTGGCTGGTTTGCTATGAAGAAGATGGAAGTCTCAGAGCTAGGTGTGGTGGCTCACCCCTCTAATCCCAGTATCAGGAGGATTGTCATGAGTTGGAGACCAACTCGGGCAGCGGAGTAAAATTCTTAGGAAATAACACAACAACAGCAAAAACATAAAGAAAGAAAAATATACAGCCTCTAAACTTCCTACCAGGCCACACCACAGAAGTTGTAAATAAGTCCTGTTCATGGAGGCTGGGGCAGCCTTAGCTATAAAGATAGGAGGGATTGGTGAGGTGACATCCATGTATTCTGAAATCCAAATGGGCCGTAGCTTAAGACTTCCCAGCTGGATTCATTCATTCAACATGTGTTGAGGACTGGGAGACAATGAGCGACAACTTGTGAGTGAATTAACAACAAAATCAGTACAAGAAGCAATGTAATAAACAACACATTTATTAAGATAAGAAAATGCTTGTACATTTTATTTTCCTATTTATATATAAATGCTGTTATAGAATGTGCTTCTGTTAATTAATACAAGACCTAACATTAAAGAACCAAGGGCTTTTTAATTAGTAGATTTCACTGTTACTTATTGTATTTTACTTTTTGTGGTGCAGGGCCTCACACATGTGAATTCTCTACCCCTGGGCTGATCTTCAGCCCTTGGTCTTTTTTGAGGCAGTCTTCCTATGGTGCTCAAGCTAGCCTTGAAGCCACTATGCAGCCCAGGTTGGCCTCAAACTTGTAATCCTCCTGCCTCTGTAATTTATGAGTGCTGGAATTAAACATTGGGCATCACCAGACCTGACAAGAGAGCAATTTTGAGAGCAATTTCACATTTACAGAAAAATTAAGCACGCTGCATAAAGTCCCCACAAGCCCCTTCTCCCAAGTGCCTCTGTTATTCACGTCCTGCACTGAGATGGTGTGTTGGTTACAGCTGGTATGACAATGCCAATAAACTATTATTCACTAAAGTCCAGTTCAGTGCCCACACTTGGCATACGACTCTCTGTGAGTTTGGACAGATGTATAATGCTGTGTGCTCCCCATTAGAGCATCACAGAACCGTTTCACTATCTAAAACCCTTGTGTGCCTCACTTTCTCCTTCTTCCATCCAGCAACCTTTCACAGCCATTGATCTTTTTACTGTCCCAAGAATTTCACCATTTCCAACTATCAGATTGTAAGACTCCTAAAGTGCATGGCCTTTCCAGGCTGCCTTGTGTCATTCAGCAAAGCACACACCAAGTTCCTCCACGTGTTTTCTAGTGTTCCATGGTGGATTTTTTGACTGGTGAATAATATTTCATTGTATGGACGTACCACAGTTTGTTTCACTTGTAGAAGGAAGGCCATTTTGTTTGCTTCCAAGTTTTGCCACTCATAAATAAAACTTCTATAAACATCCTTACAAGTTTTTGTGTGAGCATCAGTTCTGACTTGCTTGGGTAAAAAAAGAAAATGTCGAACTGTCTTTCAAAGTTTCACACTCCCATGAGTGATGAGAGTCCCTGTTGCTCTACATCCTTGATAGCACTTGGTGTCATCAGGGTTCCGAATTTCGGCCATTCTAAAGGTGTGTAGTGGCATCTTCACCGCTGTTTTAATTTGTGTTTCCTTGGTGAGATGTTACATTGGACATCCTCACATGCTTATGTGTCAGCATCTTTGGGGAGATGTTTGTTGTGGTTCTTGCCTGTTGGGGAATATTCAATCACACTGTGAAACCCAAATTAGCATTTTCATTAATTAAATAAAATTAACTTTGGGTCAGGAGGCTGAATTAGTGACTAGTTGACAGAAAGTAACTATAGAGCCTCAGAGGGCACCTGGAAGAGATAGAGAGAAGCAGTGGCGGTAGTAGGGAGGGATTTTGAGTGGCACGGCTTTTTGTTGTTGTTGTTTTGGCAGAGTGAAAGAATAGGCTTTTTGGAAGATGCCAGCCAGGAGAGAAGGTTGGCTAGTTACTACTCAACCTCTCTGAGCTAGCAGGTTTTCACCTCAGCCTTTGAGTCTCAAGTCTTATTTATAAATAGAAATATAGAGATTCGGCTAAATATACCTTTAGCTGTAGCGACAGAGCCAGTGCCTACAGGAACAGAATTCCCACTGTGGCCTGAGTGGCCAGGCCACTGTCAGAGAAGCAGACTGGTAACTGTGGAGTCACAATTGCTGACTGAAATAGCAGTAGATTAAGGCGCAGTCATTGTGTCAAAGATAAAACAACATTTGCCCTTTTGAAGAGCTAGAGCAGGAAGGGGACTGGCCTGGAACTCTGCATAGTCCACGCTGGTCTTAAACTTGTGGAAATCCTATCTTGGTCTTTCAAGTGTTGGCATTTCAGATGTGAGCCACCTCTCCAAGCTTTGAGTAGTTTGAGAAGTTTGGGTCCCAGTTTGATGAGTTAATTGCCTGTCTTTGATACTGGCTCATAGTTAAATGGTTAGGTGTGTTCCTCTAGTTTAACTAGTCTTTTCATTCCCCCTCCCTCTACAGTGTGTTTCACAGTCCAGCCTCCAACCTCCTCATCTCCAGAATGATGCTTTTAATATGTTATCATCAAACTAAGGTCACCCAATTTTCTCTTCCATTTGTTTTCTAGAAGATTAGCAAGTTCGCTCTTTTCATTTAGATCCATGATCCATTTTGAGTCAATTTTTTGTGAGAGGTGTCATGATTTTTCTTAAAGATTATCTTTTCTCCAATGAGTTGCTTTTGTTCACAAAAATCAGATTTTTGAAGTTTGAACTAATAGATATTGCCTTTTGTTGTGACTAGACAGGGTCTTACTGTGCAAGCCAGGCTAGCCTCAAGTTCCCAGTCTCACCGTTCCATTCTGCCCAGTCCTGGATCATAGGTGTGTGCCACCACACCTCACACACAGTTGCCAAATCCTGAGCAACAGAAAGGAACAATGAGATGTTCTGAAAAATAACTTTCAAAATAAAGCACAAGAAACCCATGGGGCAGCTTTGAACCCAAGATCTATGCTGCAAAGTGCTCCTAGATAGTCCTCTTCTACAGCCCAGCTTCTCCCTGGCTATGGCCTCTGTGGCCCTCGGGACATTATCATATCTCCTTGCCCATGTTTTTCCTGCACTCATCTGAGAGCAGGAAACTGAAGCAACCCAGTGAAGAGTGCAAGTGCTAAGTGATGCAGTGGAGAATGTGGGAAGAAAGGCGCGTTGATGTCAACATAACGCTGTCCACACTCAGACTAGACGCCGCTCCCCAACTCACAACGCAGTGATACCGGTAACTCAGAACACAGTGAGACAAGAGAGAAATGAGCAAAAGATGGAAAATGAGACACAAATAGGAATGTCCAAATGGACACAACAAACTGTTGTGTGGGGAATGTCACTAGAAAGACAGGAGGCAAATATAGAGCCTTCATTATATTCTAGACACTTTGTCTAGACTCTCAGAAGCAAGGTCCCCTTTAAGATCACAATTCTGTAATTTAGATAGTCCCTCTGTCCCAAGGAGGACACTAAAGTAGAAAGGAACAAGAATATGAAAAAGAGAAGAAGAAATCCCCACATTGCACCTTCAAGGGTTTTATATTGCAGCTGGGCTCGACTGAGACCTGTCATTGACAAGAGCTGGGCCACAGCTATAGTTAAACATTCTACAGTCCACACATCCCAGGAAGCTTTCAGAACCATGGCTGGCCAGCTGAGAGGGGTGCTGCAGCATCCACTACAGACTGGTTGCAGTGAAGGTGACCTCCAGGAAGCCACCAAACGCAGAAGGATCAAAAGTTTCAAGAGCGAGACTGGAAGAGAGTAGAGGAGTGAAAGTTGCTGAAGTCAGCTTCAGTAGGGAGCATCTACTATTTGGGACATCCCTGAAGTCATAATGACCTCCCTGTAAATGGGGACACCTTGGGAGTTGGTGGAAAGTAGAGATCCTGCCCAGTCTGTGGTGTCTCTGAATGGGCGACACAATTCTTAGTAGTGTGTTTTCATCGTTGGAGGATGGGTGTGCTGGGCTTGGAAGCCCAGAAAGGGAAGGCCTTCCTGTGGCTGGAACTTGGAAGGAAACATTTAAGGGAGGGACCCCTCAGGGCAGGGAGTTTGGAATCTTGTAGGAGCAGCTTGTATTAGTCACTGCCCTGTCACTGTAGCCAAAACACCCAATGTAGACAACTTCAGCCTTCACATCGTCCGCATCGGAAGGTTTCCTCAAGGGCGGGAAGATGCGGTAGGAGAGCTTGGTTCATGGTGACTGGAGTGGTCAGAGGGAGAAGCTGTTGTAGCAGATCGGAAAGCAGAGAGGGCAAGGCAGGAACTAATATGAGATACGACCTTCAAAAGCTCGCACTTAGTGACCATTTCTATCAGGCAGACCCCCACCCTCCAACATCTCCAGAACTTCCCAAAATAGCAGCACATCTGGGGACCAAGCATTCTAAATGAGGGCCCATGGAAGACATTGGAGACTCCAGCGTGGGTCATCTACCTCTCTCACACCTGGGTCTTCTTTCCCATCCTCCCACATCGCAGCCTCAGATATCCCATGCTCTCTCAAATGATCCCCAGAAATAGTCTGAAAATATAGTTACAACTTGCTGCCAAGGAACAAGGCTCTCACATGCCCTCCACCTCTGTGCACCAAACATACAGCCACTAGCTTATGAAAAACAAACGTCCTTCACCAGAAAGGGCAGGTAAAGTCCTTGTAGCCAAGAGAGGGTGAAAAGTGAGTATATTCATCACTTTCTAGTTACAAAGTATCTGGCGAAAGGAAAGGTTTCCTTTCAGCTCTCTGTCTAAGAAGGATGCAGACTTCCATGGTAGAGCATGCATACAGTCTGTGGTGGCAAGAGGTCACGTGCAGAGTGAGCTGAATGATGAGCTCAGTCCTCTTTCTCCTTCATATCCAGCCCATGATCTGTGCCTAGTGGATGGTGCTGCCCACATTCGGGGTAGGTCTTTCTCCCTCAGTCAATCCTCTCTGGAAAAGCTCTCACAGTTGCACCCAGAGCTGTGCCTCCTAGGTGACTCCAAATCCAGTCCGGTTGACAACTGAAGATGGACCATGGCGGTACATCACTGAGAAAGTCCACAAGGAAACACTGAAGGAGAATCAAGGGGAGATTTAAAAGCAGATGATCTGCCTTTTGATTCCTGACACCTAGATGTCTCATCTCAGCACTGTTGGGTAATTCTACTGGGTTCCTTAGTTCTCCTTCAGGACTGAAAACATATTCCGTGTCCAGCCCAAGTCCTGAAAGCATTCATTGGTTAATACCCACCTGCTAAAACTGTCAAATCTTTGGTCTTCTATTTTAAAGAATAGTTAAGGGAAACACATAAGAAGGCAAAAAGTCAGTATAAGAAGTTCATTGCTCTGAAAGATGCATTTGTAGTTAAAGAACTTGGCATCTAATGGTGGGCAATCTCTTCACTTCTAAGGGCATACTCACATACAAACATCTCCAGTATTACTCATTTTTTTTTTTTTCTGGGGAGGGGAGGAGAAGACAATCATACTTAAATACCCCAACTCTCTTCTGGCTTGTCTCTAATCTCTTTTTTTCCTCACAATTCATTGAGAGCAGAAAACAAAATTAAACTGATTTGTAAAATTACTTATTACAGATAATACATAACAGTTCACATCTTCTGGGGTGAGGTGTACTGGCACATGCCTGTATTCCCAGTGCTCAGGAAGCAAAGGCCAGAAGATCACAAATTCAAGGCCAACCTGGATTACATAGCAAAACCCTGGCTCAAAACAAATAACAACATTTGTGGTAGTGTATACCACAGATACAAATGAAGCGCTAAACAAGACCTCTCTGTTCAGAAACCTTTCCGTGGCTCTCATGCTCCTGGCCACACAGTGAAGCCCTTGACCTTAGCACAGTCCTGACCAATGTTCTATACGCGGTTGTTTACAAATCATGACTCTCAAAGGAGAAGCAACTTGTGGGCTACAGAGTTCAAAAGCTTAGCATAGGGATCAGTTAGCATCTCCTGGGAGGATGAATGACCCCACACATGCTGGTTAATATTATGTATGAACTTGCCTAGTCCAAAAGGCCCAGATGTGTTTTGTCAAGCACCAGTCTCAATGGCATTATGAAGACAGACATATGTAGTTTCTAAATGTGAATAACAGTTAAATCACTGACTAACGTAGGTGGCCCACTGTAATGGGAGTGACCCTTATGAAATCAGCGGAAGGCCACAGGAGAAAAGGCCGAGGTCAGCTAAGGAAGAGGGAACCTTGCCCCAGACTTTTCTGAGACTCCACTGAGTCACCAGCTCTACCTGGTTCTCCAGCCTGACCTGTGGATTTCGGATTTAATGACCCCACATTTCAAAAGCCAGTTCTTTAACATGAATCTCTCTGAATACACACACAGAGTGCCTGTGGGTTCTCGGTCTTTGGAGAGTTCTGACTCACTCACACATCATCCTTCAGAAAACTGTCCCCACCTGGACACACATTGCCACACTGGCTCCTCCCCCAGCCCAGCTGCCTCCCCCTCCCTGATTCCTCCTTCACCTCACCCCCACCCCAGGTGAACCTGTGTGGCCTTGACCAGCCACATTGTCTCCCACCTAACTCCTACCAAAGACAAAGCTACAACAAACCCAGCAAACGCATCCAAAGTGGCTTTTATTCACAGTTCTAGAACCAAATAGGCCTCAGGGCCAGAGTGGCTTCTGAGAATTACGGCACTATAGCGTGCCTAGCTGACACTCATGGGCAAAGAGGCGAGATGAGCCCATGTGGAGATGGCTTAACTGTCTCCAGCTCAACATTCCATGTGCGCCCATGGATCACCCGCAATGATTGAGGCTCAGTTGCCATGACTGACTGATTTATTGACTGATTCACAGGTTATCTGTACTAAAGTAGGTTGCGTTTTGTTGCATAAGGGCTTGAATACAAAGACTTTCTCTGGCTTTAATTTTGTTGAACAGAGAACTCACTTTTGCCAACCAGCAAACTGTACGCTGATTCAATTCCGTTTGAACTGTACTCTGTCACTCTGTCGGTTAGAGTATTCCGGAAGGGTAGATCTAGGTGGGTGAGAGTGGGTCAGAGAGAAGGAAGCAGGGTCTGGAAGGTTCCATAGGAATGAAGCCAGGATGTGCAGCACATGTCTGTGGCAAGTACAGGGAGGAAGGAAACTTCACGGACAGGAGTCGGGGTAAGGGTGAAGGGGGTAAGCAACAAGTCTTGGATTGTCCTCCAGAGCTTCACCCCTGCCTTCCCATTTCATTGCACAGCGCTGTTTCAGCACAGCCCAAGGCCAAGGTCGTCAACACCAGGTACTCTCGAGACTGCGTTTTTTGTCAGCATTTTTTTTCTGCTGGTGGTAAGAGAAGGTTTGACTCACAGGACTGGCTTCCTCCGAGAGACAGCTGAGACCCAGCAAGCTTCATTTCCAGCCCCAGGGGCTCAGTTGTACTACAGTGCCACTTGGAAACCCATCACCCCATGACCTATCCAGCAGCCCCTACCTGTGGGCCATTCTCTGGCCTCTGCATGTTATCCCCTAACACACCCCAGCTGCCTCTTCCATTTTCAGCGGTAACTGTTGGCTGTATCAGAACATGGCAGGGGACTGTTGGCTCATATAGCTTAGAAGATATCATGCAAATTACCATAGCTGCTGGCTACTGTCTGAGCAGATTTAATGCTGCCCTAATAGAACACCTCAGACTGAGCAGTTGATAATGAACACAAAGTTACTGGCTCCGGTTCTGGAGGCTGTGAAGTACCATGTCAAGATGCTGGCCAGTTGAACAGTTCTACCTCAAAGAGGGTAATTAGAACACTCCCTCTTCACATGGTAGAAGGCAAGGGGGCAAAGATGGGACTAGGGGCCAACCCCCCCCTTTATGGAGGTACTAATCCCTTAGAGGGGGACCTAATCACCTCTTAGCACTGTCACATAGTTCTTAAATTCTGGCATGGTCATTTCAAAGGGAACATTCACCCCATTGCATGTAATCATAGCACACTAGCTCCAAGCACAACCTTCATTAAGATCTCCTATTCAGCTCTGCCCAATGCTGTCCCTGTCTCATGTCCTAGGCTCAGCCTCTCTCCCAGATTAGCCACACATCCCTGACCACTATTCCCAGCACAAGCCCTCTTCTTTAAGCAGGCCAGCCTGTCTCCTCACTGTCACCAGCACACATCAGACTCTCCCAGCCACCTCCAATTCAGCAACCCCAGCTGAAAACCTGTCCCAGACCTTTCCATCCCTTTCTGGTCTCCTGAAAAATAAAACTTGGAGTATTTTCCAACTTGTTCATCTTTCTATTGTGAAATAGTACTGTGTGATATCATTATGTGATGTAACATACTCTTTTATGGCCAGAAGTGAAGGCATTTTAGTAAACCTGAGCATGTGGATTTAAGGCTCAAATGAGTACTGTCCTGCTATGGAAACATCTCAAAGAAGTTACTGGTAAGTTATTAAAAATCCATTTCAAAAGCAAATAAAATCAGAAAATAATCTCCATAAATACATTGGAAGGATTTCACAACCTGTGTTGGTTAGTTTTTGTCCACTTGACACAAACTACAGTCACCTGGAGAAAGGGAACCTCTATTGAAGACTCACCTCCATCAGCTTGGCCTGTAGGCAAGTCTGTGGGGCATTTTCTTGACTAATGATTGACGTGGGAGGGTCCAGCCCATTGTGGGTGGTGCCACCCTGGGTAGGTGGTCCTGGGATGGAGAGGTGCTTAGTCTTACTGCAACTTGATATGCCATGTTTTAATGATACTCATAGGATACCTGCCCTTCCCTGGATGGAGACAGAAAAGGAAGGAATAGGGAAGAGGAACTGGGAGGGGAGGATGCAGGTGAGACTGTGGGTGGGATGTAAAAATAAATAGATGAATTTTTTTTTCTTTCGAGACAGGGTTTCTCTGTGTAGCTTTGCGCCTTTTTCCTGGAACTCACTTGGTAGCCCAGGCTGGCCTCGAACTCACAGAGATCCGCCTGGCTCTGCCTCCCGAGTGCTGGGATTAAAGGCGTGCGCCACCACCGCCCGGCAATAGATGAATTTTTAAAAAAGAAGAAGAAGAAAAGAAAGAAAGCAGTCTGAGCAAGCCATAGAGAGCAAGCCAGTAAGCAGCACTCCTTCATGGTTCTTGCCTTGGTTTCCCTCAATGATGGACTGTGAGAAGATGTTTGCAAATTAGAGCTGTAGGCTGTATACACTTTAGACAGCAAGAAACCAAAGATGGAGAGTTCAGAATTTCTTAAGAAAATGCCCTACTTGTAGACACTTCAGATCATTTTCCCAGAAGGTCAATGTATCAGGCGCTCAGGTGGACATAACCCTTCAAATCCCCCAGCTTTTGTGACCCTCCCTCTAGGCTCAACAGCAGACCATGTGTGGACATGGCCTAGCAGCTACAGCTCCAACAGAAGGCAACTCTACATAGTTAAAAGGGAGGTTTATTTTGTAGGGTAACTTACAAGTGAAGGGATAGGTTACAGGGTCCGGGAAAGGTGTAGCGCAGTCCGGCGGTGTTCTCTGGAGAACTCTGTTCAGTCTACCTCCAGCGTCCAGGATCCAGGAACCAAGAGCGCCTGCACATCCCGATCTCAGGTCTTCTGGGCTCCTGTCACTTGCCTCGTAGGCATGGCAGTTACCAGAAAACTCAGTGGAGGTAGTACTTCCAGGTCAAAGCTGAAACAGCTACCCACTACAGATCTCTCTGAGTTCAAGGCCAGCTTTGTCTACAGAGCAAGATCCAGGACAGGCACCAAAACAACACAGAGAAACCCTGTCTGGGGGGGGGGGGGGGGGGGGGGGGGGGGGGGGGGACAAAAAAACATAATGATCTAGCTGCCACCATAGTATGTATGTACAAGGCACCCAACTGATGGTCAAATATGCTAGAACCATACTTTTCCTCATTTTTTAAAACCAGATTCTTCTAATATTTGTAATTAAGTATCAAATAATCCAGGCTGGCCTCAAACTTACTATATAGTGGAGGATACACTTTTCTGATCCTCTTGCCTCTACATCTTGAGTGCTGGGATTACAGGTGTCTGCAACCACACCTAGTTTTAGGCTGTGAAGTTGCTCAAACCCAGGGCTTCATGCATTCCAGATGACTCTACCAATCCGAGCTACATCTCCAGTCCAATAAACACTTCTTGAATGCATTCCCTTGACAAACACCTGCTGGGATCCCAGAGTACACCAAACACAGCACTTGTGCTTGTACGGGGGTTATGAAGAGCCAGAGGATGCTGTCAGCAAGGTATCCAGCTGAGCAAGAAGACCAGCGATGACTAAGAAGACATGCGTCATCCAGTGGAACACCAGTAAAGGGACACAGCTCCTTAGAGAAATGGCTGACTCTAGGGCTGTAGCCGGGAGTTTCCAAGGTGAGCCTGCAGCATCTCGTAGGGACAGACAGACAGTGCTGCAGCATGCTTATATACACACAGTTGTGGGTGCACAGCGAAGGGGAAGCAGGAGTCAAGGGGAAGGTGGAAACAATCTGAACATCACAATAATGAAGGTAGCATGGGGTTGTAATGCAAAGAACAGAATAAATACGCACGAGTGTGTGCTGATATAAAAAGGTGATTGGAGGGCCAGGTGCTGGTGGCGCATGCCTTTAATCCCAGCACTCAGGAGGCAGAAGCAGGCGAATCTCTGTGAGTTCGAGGCCAGCCTGGTCTACAGAGCGAGATCCAGATCCAGGACAGGCACCAAAACTGCACAGAGAAAGCCTGTCTCGGAAAAAAAAAAAAAGTGATTGGAAGAACTGACAAAATACATCTGCAAAAACTAACAGACATCCCACACCTTAGGTACAGGCTGTGCAAGTGATCTCATCAGAGAAGTACTATGTGGAAGCGGGGAAGAGTGACCTTACAGGGGCAAGAGCTCACAGGCACCACCTCAGCCACTTGGCCAAGATGGGCATTAGCAGTCAGGGACTGGTATGTGCCTTTGATATGATGTGTGGAAGGTAACTCTTTCCTTCCATGGTCATTCTCTCGAAGCATTTAACCCCTATCCAATCCTGCAGACAGAATCTGAAAACCCCAAGGAGGGAGTCTACTAAATACAACGTGAGTCTTCTGTTGAATGAATAGACAAATGTTAGCTTTTATTTCAAAAACTACGTTATTTTCCTCTCTTCCAGGCATGGAGAACTATGCCAGGGAAAACGCAATCTGGTCCTGTGTTTCCAGATTCGACAGTGAATGCCTGAGCAATGGGACAGGACCCCATCCTTGAGCACATGTACCAGCTGCCAGGCAGAGGGCGTGGCAGTCTCTCCCTTCTGCTCCTTTTGCAAAGGGACAAGAGGACTCTCAGGGGAGAAATGCTCAAAAGAGCCTCTTGTGCTCATTTCTTCCCATCTCATATTGCAGAATCCACACCTTGCGCATTTTGTACTCATTAAATGTAGGGCCTTAGAAATCACCATTGCAATGCCAGGGGAGGGAGTAATCAAACTAATTCAGGTCCCCAGTTACAACCAAGTCTACAAGGATCTTTCTCAGTGTGGTACAGTGCTTTCTGATGGTGGTCACATTGTAGCTGGCTCCTGAAAGTTTTCATGTCTGACACAAATCCACATGATCTGTCACCATGCCAGGCGTCTTTGTACCACATGTTTAGTTAACTGACTTTTCAGTTTCCTAATGAGAAGCTCATCAAATCAGTAAGCTCACATGGTCTACATGAATTTCTGCTGCAACAAGCCTTCCCGATGAGGAGTGAAAATTGAACAATAAGGGTAAGTGGTAAGAAATACATGACAAGATCAAAGACCTCTGAGCCAGCATAGATGATCTGAACAACAACAACAACAACAACAAAGTTAACTATTTGTTGAGAGGGCTCCTCTTCAGACACCTGTGTAATAAGGCAATCCTCGGGGCTCTTTTGTCTGACTTCTGTCCTGTGTGGTCCTGGAGCATCTTCCACTGGCCTGCATCTGGCACTGTCTTACAAGGAGCCAGAACCAGAAGTAAGATCATGTCATTCTATAGGAAGAAGCAAAAGTTGGTTTCCAGGGTTACCTGCTGTGCTGGTTCAGCTCTTCCCAGCACTGCACCAATACTTGTGGACCCATTACCTGCTATGCGCAGAGTGCCCGTTACTGTAGGAAAGAAGAAAGGAGAGAGAAGGCCAGAACTCCAAACTTAAATCTCACAATCTTCAAAGAAGTTTACCATCTGCCTGGGGTGAGGGTGGGGGGTTGTTTTCCTGTGGCCACAGGTGAGCTTGCCTGGAGTGCATGCTGCCAGTGGGATGGAGAAGGAACCAACCCTCTGCTGTGGCCAGGCTGTGGGAGGCAGGGAGGAACACCAGGGCAGCCGACAGCCGTCCTGGGTTCCAGGCCATTCCAGGGACCACCTAAATACTCTAAATTTGGATGATTCAGGCCAATTTCTGAGAACCTCGTGTTCAAGTATTTTAGAAGGTGGGTTTTTATAAAGTGTTGGCTCAACTTCCATGACCTGGGAGAGACATTTTAGGAAACACTATTAATTCTTTTTTGTGAAAGAATATGACCCAACAAGTAGAGTATAGGTAAGGTGGGGACAATATAATTACCAACCAATTTTGTGGAATAAGCAAGTTACACATCTCTTGTCTGATGTAGGATAAGGCAAGCTCTGTAAAGCCTGATCCCTAAATGGCTTCCAATATTTCCAGCCCGGTAGCCCCCACACCACCCTCTGTGTTTTCTCCCACTTCTCCCTACCCTGTCTGTGACAGCAGACGCTGTGGGGTCTCTCAGCGACACCAGACCAGAGGGAAATCCACTTCACTTCCCTGGAGGAGGCTTGAAGGGATTCAGGTGACTAATAAAAGCAACACTTGTGACTCCTAAGTGGCCATTAATGAATAAAGAACCCCCAGGCTGCACTGGAGGAGAGGATGCCCAAAGGGTCCACAAAGGAGGATGAAAATAAGCCAGCTGCCTCCTTAATGCTGCTACCAACAGAAGCAACTCGCTGCTGGCGCAAAGCCCACTCGCCCAAAGCCTGCTCCCTTGGCGTTCTGGGCAGCCCTCACCTCATTACTTGAGCCCTCCAGTGTCCAGTCCCAGCAGGGCCTCAGCGGGCAACTCTTCCCTGCCCTTGTTGGGACCTGGCTGAGCTTGCCCATCGCGGTCCACGCTCCACCCACATCCACGAGAAGGGACATGCCTTGTGTCCCCAACCCAAGCCTGGCGCTTAGGCTGGTACCTCTCCTAGGGGACACGTCGTGGTCCCTGACCCCAGAGGAAGGGTCTCACCTGAGTCCTCTAATCTACGCCCCCTAAGACGGACCCGCCCTGATCCCCTAACCCTATAAGGAAGGCCCCCCTGCTCCCTGCTCCACAAAAGGGGACCCGCCCCGCGCCCCCAGCCCGGAGGGAGGGCGGTGCGCACCTCGGCTGGCTGGCGCGACCGACGTGTGCCCGCGCTCCTCTCCCGCAGCCCTCCCGTGCGGCGTCAGGCAGAGGCGGGGTAGGGCGCGGTTAAAAGAAGCCGCAGGTGGAAACCGGGGCTCCACCCGCACAGTCCCCGATTCCGTTCCCGCTGCGAACCGTGGGCGCCAGATCCGACCTGCGCTCCCGACCGGAGCTGTGGACACCGCTGCAAGCCGGGAGCCGGATCCCACCCAGCAGGTAAGCGCGAGTGGGAGAATTTCCTCCGAGAAGCCCGAATAGGTGAAGGAAGTGGACCGTCCCCTTCCTCGCCATATTTGCCCCTGTGGGGCGCAGGAGTAGCGACAGTCCCCAGGTGGCCCAGTGGCCACAGGCAGAGTCTTGACGGTGCGGTGGGTTCCCGCACCCGGGCTGCCGGCATCCTTATCTGCCTCCCATCGGCATCCTTTGCGCGCCCCCCGCGGGCTAGAACCGCTGCGAGGTGGTTATCATCCCCACCGTCCCCTCCCCCGCGCGCTGCTCCAGAAACTGGGATCAACTGGTTTGACTTGTGCACACATCGTGCCCCTCTGACTTGCACAACAGGTTTTAGAAATACATCAAGTTGTGTAAAGTGACCAGAGTCCGGACTGAGTCCTTTTCCCCACTTCCTTTGCTGGTTTGGGGCTGTCTTTGATTTGGAGGTCATCGACCTGTTCCATTTGGGTTTGGGGAGCGGAAATGCAGAGCAAAAGAATGATGTTTAAGTTCAGTCCAACCCCGAGACTTGGAGCAATGGATAAGTTTTGGACAGAAATGTCCATCCAGGTTGCATGATTAAGACTCAGGAACTTATGAAACGAAGATGACAGTAGTGTGCACAACAGTAATTAAAAGTAATTGGTGACACATCTGATTAAAAAGTTCAGACACGAGTAGTATTTCCTTGTCGGGTGAATGAGCCTCGTCCCAGGTGTTAGCCTGGTTTTTGCAGACTTGGGCTCCCTTCTCTTCCTGGGGACCGGGCCTCAGGTCTCAGAGAGTGTGGCCTTCATCTAGCTGTGGACATTGGAAGGGCTATGGATGTACAGCCGAGGTAAGGGACACCAACCAAGCGACTTTAGTCAGTTTGTGCCTGCAGCCTTGTTTTCCTTCAAGTAGACTTTATGCTTTCTTTGCCCCAGTTCCAGCAGAATCTAACCAGTGTTCTAGAAGAAAACGTCCTGTCCTGGTGCAGTTTTCTTAGACGTGCAGGATACTGCTCAGAACTGCCCCTGTAGAGAGCTTTGTCAGCTCTTTGGATCCAGCAGAGTCTGTAGGGGGTGTTGTCTGAACAGTGCCAAGGAGGGGAGGTGGTGATGGCGAGAGCTGCCTGCTGGGGTGCTAGCCTGTCACTGGGGTGTGAAGGGTTCGCATTCACCTCACCACTGTCACTGAGACCCAGAAGACTGGCCCATCCACCTGGGTCACCGGTGGCTGTTATTAAAGGTAAATTCCCATAGTGACTTTTTTCTTTATTTTTTTTTTCTCCTTTGCACTGTAAGAGAAGGAAAAGAGCTGGGTAGGGTCTTTCAACAATTTCAGCAATAGAAAGAAAATGCTGACTTGCACATCCTCACCAGGCAGTTCTTCTGATTCAGTCTAAAAATTCCAGAGACTATGACTTCGGGTGTATTGGTTCAGTGGAATACAATTATGGGAAAGTTGTTTTCAACCCAAATTTCTAGGCCCCTTAGGACATAATTTTGCATTGTTCTAACTAAGATTTTCAGGAGCTGTTGCTTGATCTGGGAGAGTGGAACTGGACCCCGGAAGCCTCCCCCAGTCCACCCCTTAGAATCATTTAATTGTAATGGAACCTAAATGAAATGTTTGGAGAGGGGAGAGCTTTGCTTGGAGCAGGCAACTGCTAAGAAGGCCTATGAAAGGGGTGTTGAACTTAATGAGAATATGTTTTGTAACTCAAATGGAGTAAGGGGCATCATTTTGTAGCTTGTCCATTCTTACATTTAAAGGCATATCAAAAGTTTCATTGGTGCTGAGTTGATGTTGACAAAGTATATGAATCCTAAACCTGATGCCATCACTAGTCACTGTTTTGAAATCACAGCTCCTGATGGTTTGCATCATTAAATTTCCAACTTGACTATCAGGTTGTCTCTTGGGTCACCTGAGACTTCTGGAGACTTCTTAGTGAAAGAAAGGCTTTTGAGATTTGGTTTTAACTCTGGGATCGGGAGGTTGGCTGTACCCAGCTTCTCAAACTCTTTGCCACTCTTTGCGTACTTGAAAATTGGGTTTGAGGTTTGGAATAGAGTATATCATCATCATCACCATTGTCATCATGATTACAGGGAAATAAGCCTACACTGGAGAGTGCCTTTGATGGGGTGGAAGAGCACAGAGCATAGGAAACTGACTGTACCCAAATTTACCCTTTAATGGATCTGGTGATCAAGGAAAGCTACCCGTAAAGTTCATCCAGTGAACTTGAACAAAATTTGAATGAATATGGCAACAATGATGTTTTTTTCCATTCAACAGGTGACATTCTCACTGCCATCCATAAACAGAGCAGCGTTGAGGGGCCTCATCACTGTGCTCCTAACTTCCGGAGGAGTAGGAGGAAGAGGCAGAAGTCCTTGCAGAGGGATTTCACCTTGGCTCTTGAGCTGGACACACTGGGAGTCCTTGGGAATAAGACTCAGGTTTGGGAGTTTTGTTTGGAGCTGGTTACCTTGTATCCTCAATTCTACAGACCTCACATGGGCCTTGTAAGGAGTGTGCTTTCCTCTTGGATCTATTAAGTAATCATCAAGTGATTTTTTTTTTTCAAAGTGTACTGTAGATTGATCTAGAAAAAGAAAGCTCTTTCTGTGTGCTGAGGGATTTGGTTTGGGTTCTGTCTTCCATGGAGCTAAAATGGCATTATTCAGCCAGCATGATTAAACTCCTAGGTAAAAAGTTTCGGCTCTTCCTTTGCTGAACACGCTGACCTAACTCAGAAGGCGAGGCTCTCTCTCCTCTTCCCCATCCCCTCCTCCTAGCAGCCGCTGACATTGACAGCTCATCTACCCAAATGTTTTCCCTTCAACTCTAATAAAACTGTCCTCAACCCTCAAATACCAGAAGCTTCAAAAGCCAGTTATTATGACATACACCTGTAAATCTCAGCCCTCAAGAAGCTGAGACAGGGGGATTATTATGAGCTTAAGGTCACCCTAGGAATACAAGGCCAGTCAGAGACACAGAGCAAGACCTTGTCTCAAAACAAAATTATAAAACTGATCATGAAATTTCATCACTGCTGGAACAAAAGTAGACCTGGCTTATTTGAAATGTGAAAAGGGAGAACAAATGTGCTTCATAACAGTATGTCTCAAAAGTTAGCTCGTTGATGTATTTTTAGAGTTACATATTTAAGGCTGGAAGTATAATATCAAGAATTGTGCCCTGTCATTAAATACATCACAGAAATAGATGTAATGTGTCTTCTTAAGCCTAAACGCAACCACATTCTTGTAAGGTGACATCTGTGGAGCTAAGCTTTATCTGTTTATTTGTTCCTTATAGGCAGGCCAGGAAGCTGTCAGATTAAACAAACTTCTCTGGTATACAAAGAAAGAGTTAATAGCTTGGTTTTCACTGAAAAGCCTCCCCCCCATCAGCTCAGGCCCTTGAAGCATGGAACAAAAGTGGGGTTTTGCTCACTGCAAGTAGCCAAGGGTTCTGGTGGCTGTAGTCATTTGAGAAATTTCTTGTGAATTAGTGACCATTTCTCACATGGTGGGTACTTCCACTCCTCTCCAACCAAAGTATTTAAGAAAGATGCCTCAAGGTCATGGGTTCCTACAAGAAGATGGGGTGCAGGAACTTCCTAGGACCTGTCTTCATACTGCCTCCCACTGATAAGGCAGGCCAAAGGGCAAGTCCTTTAATCTTTAGTAGCCCAACACCTCCACCCCTCAGGCACTCCTTGGGTGGGGAAGAATCTCCCAGAAGCAGCCAGGCTTTGCCAGGAACTGAAGTCATGTATACGGAAGTGCAGGGCTCAGGAACCCCCAAACTGCCTATCAACCTGGACTGGCTCCTAATTCTTACTTGTAAGGTGATCTCCACTTTCTTGCTTTTGGCCTGTGGAAAATGCTATGTAGGACAGATACCCAGGCTTTATGGAAGACACCCTCAGGAATGACATGTTCTAAACAAAGAATCTGCAAGAACCATCTCACTGCTGGAAAGGGCTAACCCAAGTTCACCTCATGTCCTTGGTACAGCCACTTAGGGCCGGGGTGAACTATAGAGAGTGGTATTCTTGTCCATTTCTTCTGTTATAAACAAAAGGGTCTTTATTACTTTTCAGAAGACCCCCCTTGAATTGGGTGACCTGCTTTTTGCTGGATTGTCTTGAGTGACCAGTAGACTAAACATGCTAGAAATATTTGAATTTAACCTTGTTTTCCTTAGTGACTTAGACTGCTGTAGTCTTTTAAAGCAATGGTTCTCAACCCCGTGGGTTGTGACCCCTTATGGGGTTGGAATGACCCTTTTGCAGGGTCGTTCCTAAGATATTCACATTAAGACCTAAGATATTTACAGTATGATTCATAACAGTAGCAAAATTACAGGTATGAAGTAGCAATGAAAAAATTTATGGTTGGGGGTCAGCACAACATAAGGAGCTATATTAAAGGGTCGCAGGAAGGCTGAAAACCACTGCTCTAGACTTTCAGATCCATTGTTGAGGCTGCTTTTCCTTCATAGTTTTTGTCTGAAGTATTTGTTTGAGACAGGCTCTTGTAGCCCAGGTTGGCCGGGGGCTTCCAGTCCTTCTGTCCAAGTTCCCATGTGCAAGGAAAGAGGCATGCACCACCACGCATAGCTAAACTCACGGCTTTTAATATTAAAGTAATATTAATGAAAATTGAATATCTTCTATTCAGGTGCAGTAGGTAGATAGAAAGAAAGTCTTCAGAATATTTAATTCAGAGGCCCAGGGTGGGAGTGGGGGCAAACAGTAAAGCTAGTGCCTCTATCTGTCCTGATTCTTGGGGTGTGGAACCAATATTCTTAGGAAGAAAATATGATCCCTCTACCACCTCTGTGACCTCCGCCCCTCAGCATTCATTCAAGCTCTGTGGTTCTTTGACACCTCCCTCATCCATTCACTTCTTAGAAGTCAGGTGAGCAGTGAGAAGGGACGTGAGGGAGAGCTTACAGAGGAAGCAGCCCTCAGGGCCGCGTGAGCCCCAGTGGCAGCACTGGGTGGGGGGAGGGAAAGCTCTACAAACCTCATCCATGGGGCCAATTGTTGAGCAAACTACAGAGTGTTGTGCGGATTGGTCAACGAGAGAACATTTTAAAACCAACAATACCTCATGGGGGACGAGCTGTGGCAAAGAAAGTGTGAACGGCAAGACTTCCACACTTCTGCCTCTTCACAGGCCACATACTGACATGCTTCCAGGACATGGCAGCAACAGTCAGGGAAATTTAATATAGTGTCCTTCAGTAAGAACTAAAACTTCATCTTCATAATTCGTTTTATTTAAGATGAAGTTTTATTTTTAACCACACAGATACTTATAGTGGGGAATGAAAGTCTCTTTGGGGCATGGAATACATAGTAAATAAGAGAGAACTCTCAAGTTGTGGAGCTTCAGACTGTGGCTTCCCAGTGATCCATCTCTCTGCCTGATGGGAACTTAGCCTGCCTCTGACCAAAGGCTTCCATAGCTTTACCAAGAGCCTGTTTCAATTTTTCAGACTCCTAGCTTTGTCTTAATGCTAAATACACAACCCGGCTTCTAAGTTCCAGATCAGCACAAGCTTTGAATCTTTCTGCTACAATTGCCAAGGCTGCTGGCCAGGTGCCCCACAGTCCAGACCCTCAAACTCTTTTGCTTCGGCCTCTTAGCTGATCCCCTTGTAAAATAAAAGATCCTCATTCAAGACTCCGACACCTACTTAGAGTCTCACAGGTGCCCCCAGAATGCCAGGATCTTCCTGGAACCGTGGAGTGAGTATGTCTTCAGGGAGCCTGGACACTCTTCTGGTGTAGCCCAAGTCATTTTTTCCATAGTAATACAAAGACACTAAAGTCCTGCTGATAACAATGCTCCTCATACAGAGCACTGATACTCTTTAACTACAGAGTTATGACGTATTATTAAAGGAACTGTGAGGATGCAACTATGTTATTGACATTATGAGATGTCTACAAACATTAACTAGGATATTGTCCATGTCATTGCCCAATTGCTACAAAGTAACTGAAGAGTGTCATTTTAGACCTTTGCTGGACGTTAAACAGAAGTACCCTCTGTCAGGCCCGGGGATACAGTTCAGCTGATAGAGTGCTCACCTAGCACACACAAAGTTCTGGAGTTCCATTCCCAGCATTATGAACAAATAAATGGATACTTTTTATTGGTTGCCAATTAAAATTGTACTGTCTGGAGTGAGACATGGTGGTACATACCTGTAATCCCAACTCAGGAGGTAAAGGAAGGAGAATCAGGAGTCCTAGGCCAGTCTGGGCTCCATGAGACTCTGTCTCAAAAGCAAAAACAACAACAGCAGAAGTTAACCATAGCCGTATAATCCAAGGAATGTATCCACTACTTTTTTGTACATTGAGCACAAGTAACTCTCTTACATTTTCACATTGTGGATTTTTGACTTTTGTTTTCTCATTTTGTTTTGGTTTTTACAGACTTAGGCCTCTCCGGTTACCTTTGGTCTGAGTTGTCCCATCTCTCTGTGGCCTTAGGTTCCCGACCCCTCACCTGCCTCTCATAACAATGGACAGAGTTTTTGAAAAGCTTCATTCCTCCACTTTTGCAAATCCTTGAGGATGGAATTCATTTCCCCCTTCTCTTTTTTATTAAAAAAGTTAAAATTTAACTCAATCTAGGCTGAACTAAAATCATTGTGTGCATTTGCACCTGTACTGGGGGTGGGTAAGCAAGTTCAGGTTCAGTGTGGCTACCAATCCAGACGTTCTGGTGATAGCCCTGTAGTCACAGCATGTGATCAGCTTTTGCAACTATGAACTTTCTGATGTTCTGGCCAATGGCAAGGGGACGAATTCTTGAAACCAAATCATGGAAATTTCTAGTTATACCCCTATCATGCCCTCTTCTATCCCCCACGGTGTGCACCTCAGCTGCCATTGTCTGACCCAGCAGGACAGATAGCATCACACAAGGGTCAGATGATGTGGTAGCTACTTGGTGAGCCCAAACTTGGTGGCTTTCTGGGAAAAAACATAGACTCTAAAATTAATCAAACCCAGGACATCCCAGGGGACACGGTGGGCAGTGTGAGGAGTGGCCAGCAATGCTGAGGGCAGGCTGTGGACTAGGGCGTGGTTAGACACTGACCATGGTTAACTTGGGGGAAAGTTGGACAGTGTTCCTCACCCACTTCCAAGAGAAAGTCTCCTGAGACCAGCAGCAAAAGGACTTTGGTGACTCTTTCATCCCCTCCAACTGGATGAAAACTTGCCTGTCTTCGTTTCTAAAGATTTTCAGTGTCTGTCATTCATTACTCCCACACACATACACAGTTTTTTTGTTTTGTTTTGTTTTGTTTTGTTTTTTTTTTGGTTTTTCGAGACAGGGTTTCTCTGTGTAGCTTTGCGCCTTTCCTGGAAATCACTTTGTAGACCAGGCTGGCCTTGAACCCACAGAGATCTGCCTGCCTCTGCCTCCCGAGTGCTGGGATTAAAGGCGTGCGCACCACCGCCCAGCAACACATACACATTTAAAAAAAAAAATAAGAGCATGCCAACCAATTCTTTCTTTTTGGTGATGTGGGATAAGAAGCAGCTGTTTGAATTATAATGAGAGTTGCCATAGAACAATTGTTCTCAACCTGTGGGTCTTGTCCCCTTGGGGTTTAAATGACCCTTCCACACGGATCACCTAAGACCATCAGAAAACACAGATATTTACATTATGATTCGTAACGGTAGAAAAATTACAGTTATGAAGTAGCAACAAAATAATCTTATGGTTGGGGGTCACCATGCCATGAGGAGCTGTATTTAAGGGTCACAGCATTAGGAAGGCTGAGAACCACGGCTGTAGAGGAAAGAGGATTCTTTTCTCTCAGGTTGTCAAATCAGTCTTTTAGAAAGAAGGAACATCCTGGGCTTCTGTGGCCCCTGGTACAATGGACCCGTATTTTTGAGCAACAGCCAACACATGGCCTGCTTCCATCGGAGGACAAGGAAACAATTTGTGTCAAACCTTGTGATTCTCTTTTGGGGAGGATAGTTGAAGATATTAACTTTCCTGAGAGCACATGATAGCAAGCAGATGGTCCATTCGAGCTAGAAATAAGTATACACTGTATAAGGTCAGCTGACAGCATTGTTTCTTCTTAGTCTGCTAAGTAAACCATACTACGGCATTCTAATGAGTGATTTTTGCTGTTATTTTGTGGCTTGGATAAAGTGCTTAATTACTAAAACCTATGGGGGAAGTTCTGAATCCCTCAGTAAAACCACAATGATACAATGTGTGCATTTGCCTAGTGAAGAAAGGGAATTTGGGCACGAGTTCGTTTTCCTGTGTTCTTGGGTTAATGACAAACACCACCTAATACACAACCTGTGTTCAATTGAACTTAGATAACTTATATAGCATGTGAAAGGCACAATTCTTATACTAAAAGTGAAATCAAGTACCTATTTACTGTGCCGATCATTTATTAAAACTCCTCACCTAGTAAGGAAGTTGTCAGGTTGATGCTTGCCTCGTAGGTGGAATACATGAAGTTTGTCCACTATTTGTGACTTGTGGTCAGAAATGAGAGAACATCTTTATAATGGCCGTTCCTTGTCAGAAAAGCACATAGTAGATGGCGGACTAGGCAGTTGAGACCTGCCTAGATTCACGTGACCTTGGAATTTCACTATGAGGGTGGTTGGTTAATTCAGAGGTGCCTTCCACTAATCAGTTCTGCTCCTTTTTGTCTATTTAGGAATAAAACCCACACGATGGACTGGGGGACCCTGCACACTGTCATTGGTGGTGTGAATAAGCACTCCACCAGCATAGGGAAGGTATGGATCACAGTCATCTTTATTTTCCGAGTCATGATCCTTGTGGTGGCAGCCCAGGAAGTATGGGGGTGATGAGCAGGAGGACTTTGTGTGCAACACCCCTGCAGCCAGGGTGCAAGAATGTCTGCTACGACCACTTCTTCCCGGTATCCCCACATCCGGCTCTGGGCCCTGCAGCTCATCTTCGTGTCCACGCCAGCACTGCTGGTGGCCATGCATGTGGCCTACTATAGACATGAAACCGCCCGTAAGTTTATCCGTGGGGAGAAGAGGAATGAATTTAAAGACCTGGAGGACATCAAACGGCAGAAGGTACGCATCGAGGGCTCGCTGTGGTGGACATACACCAGCAGCATCTTCTTCCGCATCATCTTTGAAGCCGCCTTCATGTATGTGTTCTACTTCCTCTACAATGGGTACCACCTGCCCTGGGTGCTGAAATGCGGCATTGATCCCTGCCCCAATCTTGTGGACTGCTTTATTTCGAGGCCAACGGAGAAAACGGTGTTTACGGTGTTTATGATTGCCGCATCTGTGATTTGCATGCTGCTCAATGTGGCTGAGCTGTGTTACCTGCTGCTAAAATTGTGTTTCAGGAGATCCAAAAGAACACAGGCGCAGAGGAACCATCCCAACCATGCCCTGAAAGAGAGCAAGCAGAATGAAATTAATGAGCTGATCTCAGATAGCGGTCAGAACGCAATCACAAGTTTCCCAAGTTAAGTTTGTCAAGTGTAGGTGAGCCCTGCCACAGCATGCGCCCTCTCTGTAGACGACGGCACTCTGACTACTCCCTCTAGGTCGAGAGTTTGTCTATAAATGACTCATAGCAAATAGATACTTGAGTTCAATTTTTGTACAACACCTGAGCTATTCACATACAACGTAAGTCAAAATTGAGGTCCATCTCTGAAAACAAAATCCTGGTGACTAATGAACCTTGAAGTCACCTTGACAAGTCCTGTGGGGACTGTCTGACTTAGTGTGGATTTCCTGAAAATTTATATAACTTGTTGATAAAGAGCGTTTTGTCTAGAAATTAATAGTTTTATCAGTAAGATATTTTTATAGGGTTGAATATTTTAGTTCTGACCTTGAACTTATATATAAAGTATTTTTTTTATGACTGGCCTTCCTTACCTGGAAAAAAAAAACAACATTAGCTTTGCAAGTGAGCCCCAAGTTTCTAAAGTTTGAACTTGTAAAGGGTCTAGCATCTTATGAATATTGTTTCACACTGAGGACAGTTTTATAAACTAGTGTGTGCTCTTAAGGTGGGATGTGTTCACTGGACAATATATGTTGCTGCTTGCTGAATACAGATGGAATTGAAGGAAATGGGACACTTTTAAAACTGGCCTTCTCCACCTATGGTGAACGGTGCAAACACGAATGTGATCACCCCAATAAAGCTTCACCCTGTCGCTTAAGCCTGTGTACACTGTGGGTTTCTGTTCCCTCCAGGGCTCCCCCCGCCCCCGCGCCCCTCCATCACCAGAGGTGATGAGTTTTTGCTGGGGAGACACCAGTTGCTGTGGGTGTAGGTGCCTGGATTTCAAGAAGCATGTTTCTATCCTCGTGTCTGTGAGCACCCTCAGCTTGGAGAGGATGCTCATAGGACTCTGGGAAATGTCTTCTTGGTCAGCTCCGCCTTGATGGTGCTCCTGTAATCTTAGCACTTAGGAGGCAGCAGAGGCAAGAAGAGGTCAGCTTTGGCTACATAGTGAGTGAGTTAGCCTGGGGTAAAATTTAAGACCCTACATCAAAAAACTTAAAAAGAGAAGAGTGGCGGGGGGGGGGGGGAGTCTTATACAAATATCTTGGTCCATTTTGTGATGCTGTAACAAAATGCCAGAGACTAGGTAACGTGGAGGCTGAGCACTCATAAGGGTCTTCTTGGTCATCAGAACATGGAGGATAGCTCTGTGGTGGGAGTGGGTGTGAGAGGGAGGGATCACACACACAGCATAAAGAGGGCCAGTGAGTCAGGGATGTGTCAGGTTGCTTATCGCAACCTCCTTTAGGGGTTCCCAGAAGACCTGCACTCATCCCTACTAAGGGCATGCTCCCATGACCTAAGTGCCTTCCAATAGGCTCCTCCCACAGGTGGGCGATAGGCCACCTCAACATCGCCCACCAGTTACTGATGTGCAACACTCTCAAACCACACCCAGCCTGTAGCAGCCTCAGACAAAGCTGACCTGGAAGGACTTGTTGCCTGAGCCCTTTGGTCCACAGTGACTGAGCACTGGTACCTCACACCCACGGATTTCCAGATTGGACACACAGGCCTCCCAGTGGGTGTGAGTGAGTCAGTGTAGACTGGTCACTCTGGAGAATCATGAAATAGGAACACAGCCTCTCTGGCAAGGGCTTGTTAACATGCTGCTCAATGCTTCGCCATCCCAAGTGACTAATGACATTAACTGGAGGGCACCTAGTCAATGGCAAGCATAGGAGGGCTTGACACAGCACTCCAGCTCCTCAAAGACCTGTTCTGGAGCCTCTCCCTAGAAGACCAAAGGAGTCATTCTCCAGTTCCCGTGGGGGTAAAGCAGACATATAAATCCCAGACATATTCCATCTATAAACAAGTTAGTGCCAATGTAGAAAGCAAGAACCAACCTTTAAAACAACACCACAGTTCCATCACTGTGAATAAGATCTAGTCAGCCTTTATAAGTCCTGATTCGCTTCCGATGTCCCTTTCTTTTTAATGGAAGGGCGGCTTTCAGGGACAGACATTGCAGCCTTGGCACAATCCCAGTCTGCATGGAAGAAGGGCTTCCCACCTTGCTCTTGAGACTGCCCTTCTCCTGCAGGACAGACTAGCCCTCCTTCCGTTCCTCCCTCCCTCCTCCCCCTCTCTCCAGCTCTGAGGTATAATTGATACACACAGATCTGCATATGTTTAATGTGTCTATTTTGGTGAACTTTGAGCTTTGTAAATACCTGGGATTCCAGTACAAATTTGGAGTAATACTCGATCTACTCTTCTAAAGGCTTCCTGGTGTCCTTTTATTTTTGTACAAAAAAGAAAGAAAGAAAGAAAGAAAGAAAGAAAGAAAGAAAGAAAGAGAGAAAGAGAGAAAGAGAGAAAGAGAGAAGAGAGAGAAAGAGAGAAAGAGAGAAAGAGAGAAGAGAGAGAAGAGAGAGAAAGAGAGAAGAGAGAAAGAAAGAAAGAAAGAAAGAAAGAAAGAAAGAAAGAAAGAAAGAAAGAAAGAAAGAAAAAAGAGAAGAAAGGAAGGAAGGAAGGAAGGGAAAACAAAAACAATTTTTTTAAGATTTAACATGAGATCTACCATCTGCACAAATGCAGGGAAGGGTACAATACCACCTTGTTTTGCTGTTTGTTTCGTGTTTTGATTTTTTTTTTTGTTTGTTTGGAGTCGGGGTTTTTCTGCACAGCCCTGGCTGTCCTGGAACTCACTCTATAGACCAGGCTAACCTTGAACTCAGAGATCCTCCTGCCTCTGCCTCCCAAGTGCTGGAATTAAAGGCGTGCACCATCTCCCAGCTACAATATCACCTTGTTAACTGTAGGCACAATGTGCCATAAATCTCTAGTAGAGCTTAAACGTCTATGATCACTGAAACTTCATACCCATTAAACTATAATTTCCTCAAGCCTCACCCCAGCCTTGGATACCACCCTCGTATTCTTTACTCCTGTAAGACTATTTTAGCCACCTCATAAAAGTGGAATGATATGGCATGTGTCTTTCTGTTTCATTGAGTGTAGTGTTTGCCGGGTTTGTTCATGCTGTAGCAGAACATAGGCTTGCTTCCCTTTTAAGGTTGAATAGTATTCTATTACATGTATACTCTATATTTTTCTATATATGTATACCCCATATTTTTCTTCACTGATGTGTCAAAACTATGACAAGACATCACCTGACATCTCTCAGGATGCCAATGTCAACATAGCAAATCAAAAACACAGGTGCTAGAGAGGACGCGGAGAACCTGGAACCACTGCGTTGCTGGGGGATGGGAAACAGTGCGCGGCTTCCAGTAAATACCAGAAGCAGATCTCCGGTCTGGTCCAGCAGCTGTACTGGAGAATGCACTTCTGGGGACACACCTGGCAGGGCAACAGAGTGTCGAAGATACATTTACACTTTCATGTGCACAGAAGCACCAGCCCCAAGAACCGGGAGAGGGAAACGGCCCTCCTTGCTATGCCCCTCAGTGTCCCTAGAGTCCCTCCCCTCAGGCCACTGTATCTCCTCCCCCACCTCGTTGCCACTGTTCTGAGAATGAGCATCATTCCTCTCCCCCCACCTGTTTTTCAGCATTGAGTCTGGGCCCACTTTCTCCACTGGACCAAAACCATTATCGGCATGGAAGACCTGAACACCCACCCCCAGGGCTTCTCAGCTAGCCTGCTACAACTTTTAAATCTTTTCCTGGATTCTGGCGCGCTGGCCCACCTGCAACTGTGCCTCTCTCCTCTACTCACTTTGCTTCCTGTCTCTTTCTTCAGGCCAAGTGCCTGCTCAGAACCTCCCTTCCCTCGCCTTACATTCTTCCTTGGCAGTGTCATCTGTCCGCATCTGGTATTTGCCCTACAGGGTAAGAAGTTCAGTGGTTTGCCCAGGGTCACAGCGATAAAGAGCAGCAGAGGAAGATTCACACCAGGTGTGTCTGCAAAGTCTGGAGCCTCACCGGCCCTACAGCTCATGAGCAGCCCACATGTCTGGAGAGACAGAGGTGAGAAGATCTGTTCAAGGTCATCCTCAGCTACATAAGGAGCACAAAGCCAGCCTGCCTCAAAAGGGAACAAAACCAGAACCCGTGTGTCTACCCCGTGTGACATGTGACCTACTGCTGGCTAATCATTCTTCTAAAAACCCCACCTGCTTCTCCCTCACTCTGGATAGCCCTGAGGGAAACCCCAATCATCATCATTTCACTGGTATCTTAGTATGAATCGTTTAGAAACAGGAAACCGAGGCATAAAATGACTAATTCCCTGCTCCTGGGAGCTGTTGCAATTATTTTCGAGGGAAGTTTTTACATCCCATAGTCTTCACTTTTATTCCCTATATGCACATTTTTTAGATGGGGTTTCAGTACATAGCCCAGGCTACACGCAAACATCATTTTTCTACCTCCACCTCCTAATTCCAAGTGTGCCCCACCATGTCCGGCACCTCAAGGCGTTTTTGCTAAGAAAGGAATTGTGCATTGATTTGGAAACTGTACTGCTGCCTTTGCCCCTGTCACCTCTGACAGGAAACCGTGTTTGCCTGCCTGCCCCCAATCAAGTGGTTTCCCTCCTGATTTATTCAAGATTCTTTTTTCTCGGTCTTTAGTTTGGTAAGTTTAATCATGATGTCTTGGCACATTTTTTGTTTGTTTGTTTTTTTCCCACTTAACTTTCACTTTTTGGCTCTGAATTTAGGTCCCTCACAAAATTTGCAAAGTTTTTAGCAAATATTGTTTCCTTGAATTTGTTCGGTTCTGTGTCCTTCACAAAAACACTGGGGTCCCTCTGTGGTAAAGAAGGTCCCTGGAGCTCTTTTTTCCCAGGCTTCCTTCTCCCTCTTCTCAGACAGAATGCTTTCTGCTCTTCCAGTCCTCTGACTTCTTAGTCCTGTGCCTCTGGGCCGTCCGCTGAGCTCTCCATCTGCTGCATTTTTCAGTTCCAACATTTCCACTCGGTTTTCCTTTCCGTCATTTTTATGGTGCTGTGGATTGAATGGAATGTCTCATACATGTGGGGCCTCTCCTCTCTCTCTCTGAGCTACTGTACCCATCTCTCTGCTGAGGCTTTCCATTTCTTCAGTTGTTCCAAACGTGTTCATAATTGTTCATTGAAGTATTTTTATTACAGTTGTTTGGATGTTTTGGTTGGAGAATATGTGGTGTGTGTGTGTAGTGTGCGTGTGTGTGTGTGTGTGTGTGTGTGTGTGTGTGGTGTGTGTGTGAGTATGTGAGTATGTGGTGTGTGTGTAGTATATGTGTGTGTATGTGGTGTGTGTGTAAGTATGTGGTATATGGTTGTGTATGTGGTTTGTGTGTGTGTGTGTGAGAGAGAGAGTATGTGGTGTGTGTGTGTGTGTGTGTCTTCCAGAAGCTGATGTCACTTATCTTCTTCAGCCCCTTTCCACCTTAATTTTCAGACAGAGTCTCACGGAACCTGGAGCTCCCTGACTTCTAGACTGGGTACTCAGCAAGCCCCAAAGATGTTCTTGTCTCAGCCTCCCCAGCCCTGGGATTACAAGCACGTGCACCATGCCTGACTTTGTATATAAGTGCTAGGAAGTGAATGTAGGCCTTATTGATTTATTTTTTTCATTCATGTTGGAAACTTCTTGGTTCTTGGAATGACAAGAGAGTCCCAAAGGCATTTGGAGCACATGCGGATTTCACTGAAGTTTGTTATTTTAGCCAGAGCTCTCCGAGACCACTCTGATGGCAAGGGCAGGCGGCTCCTCAACATTGTCAGCTGGAGGGAAAGTGTAGAGTTCGAACAACCAAGGTGGGCAGGGTCTCCTTATTGCTGCTGAGATGGATCTAGAGCTCCTACTGTGGTCTCCACCAATACCACGTGGACATCCCAACTCCCGCCATGCCTCCTATGGTACAACACAGGGCTAGGCAAGGTAACCCGTCGTCCAGACTGACGCGGTACCATGGAGCACAGAGGCCTGGGATCCAGCCGGGATGAAAGTCCACGCTCCTATGTGAGCTTTCCTGACACAGCCTTGGTGGAGAGAACACCCTGTTACAGTCTCACCCAGATACTCTGGCTTTCTCTGGCTTGGCGGGGAGCTTTTCTGGAGTAACTGGTTCGGCGGCAGTAGCAGCTAACACTGCTGTGTCTCACTCAGAGTCCTTTTCCTGGTCCTTTCCCTAGAAACAGAATGCTTTCCTGGGATTATTTCTAATTCATTCATTAGCAGTTTGTGGGGCTTTGGGGAGTTTTTGTCTGCACCCATGGGTGTTTTGGACCGCTGGCTTTCCCGCCTCTCTGCCCTCAGCACAGTCCTCTTTGATGATCTCTCATTCATGTCTCCACAGTCACTGCTTCCTGGCTTCTGGTGTCTGCTGCCTCCAGAAGCCACTTATTTTTGCCTCTGGGCATTGCAAAAACTCTGTGTCCCTGGAATGTCCTGCCTGCCTGTCCCCTTCTCAGCCTGTCCTCTGGACCGGTTCAAAGTCTGCACTGTGGAGTTTTTCCCTCTGCCATAGGCAGACCTATTCCCTCCCCATCCCCGCTTCCAGCCTGCTCCTAGGCTATGAGTGCATTCTGGGGCTCTCCCTGCTACTTCAGGGGCCCTCCTCCTTGTCCCCCAACACGCTCTTCACACAATGAGCAGGCATAAACACGTGTTGGGTTGATCGGCACCTGGAATACCAATGCTTTCGCTCCCAACTCTGTGGCCGGCTGTTGGGTAAGGAAGAAGGCTCATTAGCTTCCTTACCATAGACTCCAAGACCAGTAAACAACTTCCGTCTGCCAGTAACACCACAGTCGCCATGGTTTCTCCCACCCTCTAGGAGTACTAGGTGAATGCTGATTGACAAACAGAGCAGAGCTGGCCAAGGCCTTTTCAGGCTGTCTTAATAGGAAGGGGGGAGTTGGTGCTGTAAAAGAATGCCTAGAAACCATTCAGAGGGCAGAGCACAGTGGGGAACCGGGGCTTGACAGCCAAGACTCTCTTTAAATTCATCATCCTCAGAAACAAGAAGGTGCTTGTCAGCCTAAACTATGTCTATATATGATTTATTAGACAGGCAATAAAGTAACCTTTCTTGCTTTTCCTAACAGTTTTGTACATTTATGGACTTGGGTTTACTTGGTATTTTGCTTTTTGGTTAGCACTATGTTGTAAGGAATTATTTAACTGTTCGCAGGGTTATTCGTGGGTACCGCTGAGAGGTTAGTCTCCTGTTCAAAATTCCCTTTTTAAATCTTTTTTATTTCTTATTTTATTCATGTACTTCTCTCTCTCTCTCTCTCTCTCTCTCTCTCTCTCTCTCTCTCTCTCTCTCTCTCTCTCTCTCCCCCTTACAGGTTCTTTGCATATATATCTTGTGCTTCAGTTTTGTGTCTTTTGTGGGGTTCTGGAGTGTGTGAACTGTGTGAACGAGTGGATCTCTGTATCCATGTCTGTTCCTTGTGCCTTTTCCTGGGCTCTTTTCCCTCTGTTTGTTTTGTGTCCTATTCCGATGTGTTAGTTTTTGCTTTATCTTTTTATATTTTATTATTATGCCTTAGAAACCTGTTTGTTTTCTAATGAGAAACAGAAAGGCACTGGATTGGGATGGAAGGGGAGGTGGGGAGGAACTGGGAGGAGTAGAGGGAAGGGAAACCATAATCAGGATATATTGTATAAGGAAAAAAATTATTTTCAATAAAAGAAAAAACTTAACAAAAAATACAGCTAGAGACAGTCTCTTCTGACTGGTCATCGGTGGCCATTTGACATCCCATGCTCAGAAAAGCGGAAGGGGAAATGGAGCTTCATGCCTGTAATCCCAGCACTTGAGAGGCTGAGGCAGGGGTATCAGGGTTGGGCTACATAGTGAGTTCCAGAATAAGCTGGATGAGAAAAGAGGGGAAGAGAACCCCAGAGGGGATGCATGCTGCTTCTGGAGCTTCTGAATAGTCACAGGAGAGGGATGGTCCATGCTAGAGTTGGCACTGAGCTGATAGTGGTATGGTGAACCTGCCTGTAATCCCAGCACTGGCAGAATGATAGTGGGTTCAAGGCCAGCCTGGCCTACAGACAGAAATACCTCAAAAACATTAGCATTTGAGCCAGCCCAAATATCAGAGATAATCTTGGCTAAAAGCATGTCACAGCTTCTCACCCACGTCCCAGGGATTTGTGACTTTACATGGGAAGGATCATGGTCTTACGAGTTCTCCAAGGTAGCTCTGTCAAAAGTGTGCTGACTTGGTCTGGGGCTGCTCTAATAGAATGCCGTAGACTTCAAGGCTCAAACACAATGGAGGTTTATTTCTCACAGTTTGGAGACCTAGGTGGTTCACGACAAGGCACCACAGATTTCCACTGGTCTCCGGTGAGGAACCGTCCCTTACTTTGGTTGTTTGTGTCTGTGTTCTCATAGGGATGAGGGATGGGATGGGCTCTCTACGCCCTCCTATGAGGATGCTAATTCCTCACCATCTCACCACCTCCTAAAACCCTCACATTGTTAGGACGTCAACATGTGACTAAGGCGGGGGGTCACAGGCGCTGAGTCCAATCACCAAATCACAACAGTCACATGAGCCTAGACACAAGCCAGAAGTTCCCAGATCTGCTGATCAGAATTTCTAATCTCAAAGCCCAGAAGTGCTCAAGCCCCTTGGGGCCATCCTCATGCTGGTGTTACATAGACCCAGAGAGCTGCAATTTCCCGTAAGTTCTATGAAACAGCTCCCTCCTGAGATGTCCACTCTGGAAATGTGTCTTCTTCCGCCACAGGGTAATAAAAACGACTGTTTAAATACCGTAAAGTGATTCAGATCTTTACAGCCCAATGGACTCAAAACATTAGTTTGGTCTTTCACAAATTGTCCCCTTCAGGGAGGGGTCTGGGGGGTGACCCATGACCACCAAGAATATCACCAGCCTAATGCTGGTGATCAGCTTCCATCGATCAGGAAGTCATTCTTCCAAACACCCTCACCCGGCCATCACTCTCTTCCAGGGCCAGGCTACACTGCAGAATCTGCTAAGCTCTCCTGGGTCTCCTTTCTCGTTAGCTATTTATCGTACTCCATTCTGTGTCCTTTGCTGCCCTGGCCCTCATGGCTTCCCTGCCAGCAGCCTGCTTTGTTTTTAGGGCTATCTTCTTTCTCTTTCTTTCAAAATGTTCTCCCTTATCTCCTTTGGTACCACAAAAGGTCAGGAGCCAAACTCATCACCAGATGAGAACCAAGTGTCCCCATTTGCTCCTTACCTTGACTGGAAATTAGTCCAGGCCCACCATGGTGTGATTATTTGAAAGAAGGCTCTTGTTCCAATCAGTCTCCTCTCCCAGGATGGAGGCAGGGAGAGAACTCCTAACCAGGCCCCTTTCCCCCGCCCCCCCATCCCGCCCTTGTTATACCAAGGGCTCTTTTCCTCAAGCACCCTCCAAGATGCTGCTCCAGGTGTTACACACCCTCCACTCCTCAACTCCTGAAGAGCAGATACAGATGGCCAAGCTGCCGATGGCCATCGTGTTGACAAGGGGAAGGACCAGAGACTCTGACAGGAGAGGGGATGTGAAGAAGGGTGTAGACAGCATGCCTTAGTTGAAGACTTTCCAAGGAGCTGTTTACATTTTTGCCCTCAAATGTCACATCCCGGTGTACCGGCCTGGGGAGAAGACAAACGCTGAAAGCAACCTGCTAGGCAACTCAAGAACGCCCAAGTACACTTTCTTTCCCAGTCTGAGTGCTTACCACCATCTCCTGATCCACTGTCAAAAGTCCATTCTTATTTCTTTCCTACCCTGTCAACGCGTACCCCCCTTCGGTTCTGTGACCTCAATTTAAACACTTTTACCTTTACTTCCTGTCTATACCAACGTTGAGTTCCACTCGTTCTTCGTGTGAAACTTCTCGAGGTAGAAATGTAGCAATCACCTCTCTTCTTTTTTAGATACATACATGGAAGGCAACATTTGCTTTCTCTGCATTACTTAAAGTGCATCCCCGAATTTTTTATCTTTGTTTTTACTTTAATCCATTTGAAATATTAATCTCAGCTACTCTGTAGAGTGAGGCAAAGGATTCCAACATCAAGGCCAGTCTGGGCAAAACTGTGAGATCTTGGCTCAAAACCAAATAAGATCAAAACAAAATACTTCAAATTTCTCTTATAATTATTTCTTTTATTCATGTGTTTTATCCCCAAATATTTGGTAACTTCTAGACACATAATTATCTAATTTGGTTCTATAAACATCTGTATGGTTTCCCTTCTTTATAATTTATTGAGACTTGTTTTATGATTTTAGAATTTTAGATTTATGATTTAGAAGAGAACAGATAGAGTTTGTGGGAGACAGTTATGCATAGATAAGTTTATGAGCACAGGACTCAAATATAAATGAGGTTGTGTTAGTTGATAGGGTTTTGATCTGCTGTGTCCCTAGTAACTTTTGTGAACATTTTCTATGAATTCTGTTAGTCTATGAATACAGATTTGTCATTTTCCCCTTTGGTATTTCCAGTTTTAATTCTTGTGTTCTGCAACTCTGCTATGTAGTGAATCCACCATCAGGACTGATGTCTTCTTGATGAAATGGCCCTTTGCCTAGTTGCAATGCCTTTTCAATTCTGCTCATCTTACTTTGAGCTGTGCTTTTTGTTTGTTTGTTTGTTTTGTTTTTGTTTTTTGAGACAGGGTTTCTCTGTGTAGTTTTGGTACTTGTCCTGGATCTCGCTCTATAGACCAGGTTGGCCTCGAACTCACAGAGATCCGCCTGGCTCTGCCTCCTGAGTGCTAGGATTAAAGGCCTGCGCCACTACCTCCCAGCTGAGCTGTGTTTTAATAATACAGCATTCCTGCTTCCCTTTGATTTGGATTGACATTATCCTTGTTTTCCACCCTTTTAATTTCCACGTTTCTGTGGATCTACTTCTATTGATTATTTTTCCTCTTTATTGTGGGTTTCATTTTTCTTCTTCTTTACAAACCTTTCAGTCTTTCACTAAGTGATGGATATTGTATATAAAATATCTCCAGGGTGTTTTGTTTTTTGTTTCCAGTGAATACAAGTCCTTTTCTTTCTGCCAGGAGCTAAAATGACAGCCTGAGCAGTCAGATTTCAAGATGAAAGTGGAGTTGAGGCTGAGTCAAAGTGATAATGTGAGTATATAACTGAAGCCTGATGCAAACAAGGACCCCTGGGCTCCTAGCCCAAGCTCACCATCCCCTCCTACACACACTCTGTGGAATGTTTAGTCTCTTTGGTCTCATCAGTGTTTGAAATAGAAAGCATTTGAGACAGGCTAAATATTTCTTGAGGCTTACCTTGCAGTCAGCTTGAACATGGTTCGGGAATTTAAGCACCTTGAAGTTGTCTAATTCTGTTTTCCAGTCATGTACCAACTGCTATGGTAAATTGGGAGAAGATATGATTATAAAACCAAAAGAAGTCATAGTTGCATTTGGGTTGGTTTGCTGTCACTGTGACAAAATACCTGAGGTGAACAGCTTACGGGAGGAAAGGGGTTTTGGTCTCATGGTTTCAGAAAAGTTATTTTTGTTTTGCTTTACATTTTCATCTGTATATATATATATATAATATATATATATATATATATTATACAGAACACTGTGATTAGGAATGATTTTCATATTTGTATATTGTATATTTTGTAGCAGGAATCTTAAAAGGTCTTATTAATAAAAACAAACCTGAAGCCAGGTATTGGGGTGAACGCTGAAAGATCAGAGAAACAGAATAAGCCACAGCTACCTCACCTCGCCAGTTCCTCAGATGATCCTGTTTCCTCAGACTGGAAGCCTCTGTGTCCTCATCCAAATGGGTCTCAGCTGAACTGCTGCTCAAAAGCCTAAAAGCTTAACCAGGCTATAGTTCCTGGTCCTCACACCTTAAGTACCTTTCTGCCTCCTGCCATTACTTCCTGGGATTAAAGGCATGAGTCACCATGCTTGGCTGTTTCCAGTGTGGCCTTGAACTCACAGAGATCCAGGCAGATCTCTGCCTCTGGAATGCTAGGATTAAAGGCATGTGCTAGCACTGCCTAACCTCTATGTTTAATACTGTGGCTGTTCTGTTCTCTGACTCCAGATAAGTTTATTAGAGTGCACAATATTCTGGGGAACACAATACCACCACAATATTTTTATACCATTTGCACACCCCTTACCTTCTTGTTCCTGCCTCACGCCCACTGATCCTCCTCCTCTGAGCTCGTCTTCCTTCTCCCCTCAGGGTTTTGGTGTTTTGGTTTTGGAGAAGGGTTGCTGTTGCTTTCATTGTTGCTGTTGGCATGTGTGAACAAATGAACTTCTGTGGAGTTCCTTACAGGAATATGGTTCTAAGGGTTAGTCACAGGGACATAGGGAACTCACCAGTTGCTACTCCACTGAAGAAAACATTTCTCCCTCTCCATCAGCCAATAACTGCCACGAATCCTCAGGGAAGGGAGAGGAGGTTGTGATCAGTTGGCTGCATTGCAAACAGAGCATCATGGTGGTGAGCGTTAAACTAGCTCACTTCTTGGGTGCCAGGAAGCAGAGAGAGATGGGCAGGGAGAGCTAGATCATCAATTCAGTGAGACTGGCTAGCCAATGAGCTCTGAGGATCCATCTTCTTCCCTCACCCATGCACTGGAATTACAGATGCCCAGTGTTTTACAGTTGCTGAGGATCCCAACTCAGGTCCTCTCGTGACCACTCTGCCAATTGAGTCATCCACTCTGCCCAGCTCTTGGATTCTTAACTTTGTTTCTACTTCTGTTGAAAGGAATCAAAAGCACTCTTTTGGCTAGACTGATAACACATGCTTATTATCCCAGGATTTGTGAGGCAGAAGCTGGGGTGGGAGGCACTGTAAGATCAGGGTCGGCCTGCTCTACACGGTGAGTTCCATGCAGTCAGGGATACCATAACAAGGCCTCATCTTAGGAAAACAGCAAGAAAGAAGAAAGAGGAAGCAAGAATTCTTCATTGACTTCTGCAACGAGGTAAGCATGAAGCATCTGAACATGTAGGAATATCCAATTGTGCATCGATGATTAACACACTAACCTGTATCAGTTTACAACCAGAGATTCTTTCGTGTGTGTGTGTGTGTGTGTGTGTGTGTGTGTGTGTGTGACTCTGTATGTCACTTATACAATCTAAACTTAGCCATGTTACATCTGCAACATTGCTTCCTTTGATAAATCGTAAGCACAAAAACTCCTTTCAAAAGCCTAGAAGAGGCCAGTCATGGTTGTGCACGCCTTTAATTCCAGCACTTCAGAGACAGAAGCAAGGGAATTTCTGAGAGTTCCAGGCCAGCCTGGTCTACATAGAGTTCCTGAACATCCAGGGCTGCATAGAGAGACCCTATCTCAAAACAAAAAAACAAAATTGAAATCAGAATCCAAGCAGTCCAGTAGCCTGCATGCACATCATGGAATTGTCAGAAAAAGTGACTGTTCCCATCTAATGGTAATGCCGAGACTCTGCCCACTGTTCAGCACCATCTTCATGTAAGCTACATGCACACGGGAGTCCCAAATCACCACCACCAGCAGCAGCCTAGTCCTCCAAATTTCTCACCAACTCGTCCATTTTCAAATCCAGGAGATGATAGAAAGTTTCAGCATTTGCTGTCTCTTCCCAGAGTCCATTATCCAATGAAAACTTTTATGTTGGAAGTCTCCAAGGGGCCAGGCAGATGGTCAGTGAATGAAACACTTTGTGTGCAAGCGTAAGGGCCCGGCTTTGAGTCCCCAGAACCTATGAAAGCCCAGTGCTCCCACAGCAAATGGGAAGCTGCAACGGGAGAATTCCTGGAGGCCTGCTGAGCAGCTAGCCTGCCTCAAACAAGGTAGAAGGCAAGGCCTGAAACCTGAGGCTCTTCTGCCCTCCACACACAGCTGTGCCACATTCATGCCTACACACATATGCACACACACACAAGCTCACATGAATGTGCACATATACCCTTGCACACATCATACATAGGCACAGGCTTCCATGTAGTTCTTTACATACATAAGTCCACTAAAATGATGGGTGGGTAACAGTGCTATTTATCAAAAGCACTGCATATACTCCTTTTAAGACAAACTTTTATTTAGTAAAAGACCTAAAGGTTGGGCGTGGTGACACACACTTTTAATCCCAGCATGAGAAGGCAGAAGCGGGTAGTTCTAGGCCAGCCTGGTCTCCAGAGCAAGCTCCAGGCCAATCCTGTTTCAAAAGAAATAAAAATAAAAAGGTAGGGGTGGGGGAAGAAAGACCTTGCTAGATGTTGCTATTGTGTTTAGCTCAAAATGGGGAGTCCTGGAGGGAAAGGTATAGTGTGAGAGACCAGATGTCCTTTTCCAACCTGAAGAATGTCCTTAAGCTGCCCACCCACAACACATCTTGCCAGCTAGGGGCCTGTTGGGATTGTCAGCTGTGAACTTAAGGCACAGCCGAGGTGGGAGGTGACATCTGGAGCCTCCAGGTCTCTCCGCTATGTTATAAGCCTGTTTCACCTGCAGCTGCTGTGATATATCTGGTCTCCCTGAAGATGGAACAGAACAGGGGCTTTCCACATTTGCTTGTGACAGATACTGACAGCAAGGAATGCACTTTACACCGGATCTGGGGGTCTGTATGCACAAACATCCCACAAAGCATTACTTACCCTTGTTAAGAGCAATGCACTCTGATATTCTCTTTTTTATTGTTTCATGTCTACATAAAGAAGAAGAGGGGGAGGGGTAGGGAAGAGGAAGGGGTAGGAAGAAATCAACTTATTTCCCAGCCTACTCACGAGATCAGGACCAGCAACACTAGACTAGAAAAATACATGGAAAATTCTCCCAGTACAGGGCTTCCGGGCAAGTCTTTTTAGTGCCATCTACTGTGCACTCTAGGTATTACAAGCACTTGTGTTCCATTCTTTACTCTGGCCCTGCGATTTATTTTCCCCCTTTTCTTTTAAGAACACTTCTCCCAAAATGGAAATGTTTCTCAGTTTAAGGGGAAGTTTAAATGAATAGCTACCACATACATAAGCTCTATTTTAAATCCTCAAGCCAAATAATTTCATATTCAGTCCTCGAAAGGGAGATTTGCAGGTTGCAGGACACACCAGAACTGGGACCTGGGGAGCAAAAACCTAACATCATGATCAGTGGTTTCTAGGAAACAAAACCTTAAGTCCACAACACTGTAGATGAGTGTTTCACACAGAATTGCTATTGTCTGTCAAATATAAAATAACCAAGTATCAATAATCCATTATCAACCCTGACTATAATTTTGTTCTACAGTAGCACATGAGGTCCCCTCCCCCTTTGCTCATCCCAAAAAAGATTCAAAATACTATAGGGCACAATACTGTTGTCACACAAATCAGAATACGGAAATCCCATTGGCTCCTTGGTGGATGATGCAGAATTTCCATGCTGACTAGCCACTGTAACACACAGAATTTCAATTTCTGTTCAGCAGAAAGGAATGTTTTCCACTGGCCAGCAACGGTACTTATGGTTGCTTCGTTACAGGATATGTGTGTATTTTTGACACAAACATGTTTGGAAGGACCTTTGTCATTCTTCCATGGTCTGCTCAATTAACCACAGAAGAGCCACAGGGGTGTGTTTGCAAGGAAGAGTCCGTGCTCACCCAGCCATGCCACTGAGGCCTCTCACCACACTCTTGCAGCTGAGAGACAGCTATTTTGATTTCACCAGAACATCTATGTTAAAATTTAAAAAAGAAAGAAAAAAGAAAACAGAGCCACTTACAGCAGGCTGCCACAGCTTAAAAGTTGGGGGCTTAAATGTCTTTAATTTGGGAGAGGTTAAATTGTTGAAAGCCTGAAGTGCTTTTTAATTTTACTCTGAATATAACAGTTGGCTTTTTCTTCCTAAATGATTTCAGAATAATAAGTTTTAGAAAGCATAGGGATGGTATGACTCAGAGATAAATGAAGAAACTAGGTTTGAAGGTACAGGCCTGTGGGGCCAGCACTAAGGATGCAGAAGCATAGGTGTAATTCACATCATCCTTAACTGATGGGGAGTTCAAGCCCAGCCTGGGCTAGAGAAGCTGACTCAAGACAAAATAACAACAATAGAGATTGTAGTGAAAGCCCATCTCGTGTAATAATCACCCACACAGACTGGAGGGTCCAGAAGAGCTACTCCTGCTGTGACATCACATTATCAAGTGTAAGTCATTATTAACTATTCATGGAAGCCAGAGGCCCTTTGCTTTCCAAGTGCTCTTTTGGGAAGAGCTGAATATGATTTATTAATCATACCTATAGGATTAATGTTTCAATAGCAAACTCCGGAAAGGAGTATGCAGCCCAAAGGGCTGATGTCTCTCCCCAAGGCGATCGATGGGCCCAGCTTATCTGAAAACTTGTCAAGTGGTGGGACAGGGACTCCAGACACTCACAAGCCCTTTCTTGTCCTGAAACATTCTCTGCCATCACCTGCATTTGATTTGTGACTCAGAAATTGTGAAGTGTGTGTGTGTGTGTGTGTGTGTGTGTGTGTGTGTGTGTGTGTGTGTTGGAGCATCCTTCCCAGGATTCTCCAGGAGGAATCCGGTAAGCAGTCATTCATCAAAATGGCAAGATGTATAATTTATCTTGCACTGATTTCTTGCACAATAACGAGTTCTTTTGAGTTTATTTACAGAAAACAACTATCAAATTAAAATACTAAGTAGCCTAAATATTAGCCTGTCACCTTTCAACATCATGAAGAAAGTGATAACCAGCGAGCATTCATGTTCTCAGTGCTAACCAGACACTCGCCTGTCTTGACACATGAACGTGACAAGGTGCAGGGCTCAGAGCTCCTTGCTGGTTAATCATCCACAGCTACTTCATAGGCCCCTCCTCAGCCCTCACCGTTGTCTGGCCTTGCTGTTCCCTTCATTCAAGGACAGCCTAGAAGATGTCATGGGATTGTGCTTAAAGCCAAGTCAAACAAAACAAAACAAAAACAAACAAACAAAAACAAAAAACCAAACCTGTTCTCTCTCTGTCTGGTTAGTTTCTACACGTGAATAAGACAAAAGTGAGCTGGTCAGCTGCTGGTCCGTGAGCTGCTGCTCCCTTCCCACCGCGTTACCAGGGCTGAGCTTCTCACAGGCCGTATGCTGAGACATGAAAGCCAGGGAGAGAAGAGTAGGGTTTATTTCCAATGCTCAGTTTATCAAAGCAATGCTTGTAATGGAGGTGGAGGGGGGCACAAATTCTTTTCTGTGATCTGTTAACTGGATGCACATCTAGCTTCATTCGGAGATAATCTCAAACGGTCAAACCTTTCCCAGCTCCCTTCTAGCCTCCCCTCTCCTCTCCTCTCCCCTAACCCCCTCCCCTGGAGAATGCACATGCACAAATAAATTCACTATTTCCTGCCCTAGAGGAGCCTCTGGTCTAGTTGGGAAGAAAACATAACACAAAGAAACAAGGGGAATTGGATGAAACAGATGAAAATCAAGAGCTGAGTTCTCAGTGGGGACTTTAGAGGAGATGAACTATAAATCCTAATATTCCCACCGGCTGTGACCATCAGCCAACACACGGCCATTATGCAGATCTGCAGAAGCAAGTCAGGGAACTAGACGTTGAACCTATAATCATAACGTGGGCATTAAAACCTCAGATGAAACTGCTCAATGGGGAAAGTGAGTTGATTCTCATCTCCAACTTAACTTTTTTACCAGCCGACTTCCTGCAATGATTCTCGAAGCTTCTCTCATTGTCGCTGAATGAGAGTTCCACTTGGCCTAGAACTGTACTACCCACGAAAAACTAAAGGTACAGACACTCTTCTACCACTGCCAGCTGCCACCACCTCACCACCTCTAGGCTTCATGTCTAGCTGTGCTCGGGCCAAGGGAGTCGTACCACCCCAGCTGACTTGGCCAGTCATCCTTCACACACTGATTCAGCACCTCTCTCAGAAAGGCAGTCTAAAGGATGTGGGCCTCCTGGGGTTTTGTCTCTTCATTACAGACACCCCCTCTTAGGTTAAGACTTAACAGAAAGAAGGGAGGGTAAGTAGCCTCAGCTCACACCCCTCAAGCTAGGTCTGCGCTTGACAATAAGCTAGCTTTGCAAGGAAAAGGGAGCACCCTCAGCTCCTTCCCTCTCACTGAGAGTCATTTCTTAGACCTCTTGGGCCTCATCAGGATGAATCACTATCTCTTCACTGATCTGAGGAAACCCTGTGAGGACATGAGGTTTGCACCCCAAACTCAGGTCGCAGGTAACTGAGGAGGGTGAAGCTGGGCTAGGTGTCCCGAGCACAGCCTGCTCTTGATATTTTAAGTTCTTATCTAAATGCTCTGTGAATGTCCACTTTGTTTCATTTGCCTCTCAAAACTATCCAGAGAGCTAAGCAATGTGAACACAGACCTCATAATCCATATCCAGCTTGGCGGAGAGGGAATCGAACTGTAGACACTGCCAAGGGTCTTCCCAAAAGTCTGGACTCCAAGAGGGACGGACGGGCTTACCTGGCTCTCTTTCTTTCCTGCAGATTCCGGGCGCCCCTTCCTTGCAATGATCTCAGCTGTGGAAAAGAAAACACAGCACCTTCCCGAGGCAGTGACATGTCTGCTTCCAGGCCAAGCTGAGACTTCAAGGCCAGCCCTGGAGACTCACCTCTACACCGCCCCCTGGCCTAGCCACTGGCACACTGTTCAAAGTGATCGAATTAAGTCGGGAATTCAGGGAAATAGAAGCCAGAATTTGGCCAGCCCTGACGGCGCCCCCTGTTAGTCTGCCTTAAACCTGAATTCCAGGTGCCCTGGCTCTCTGGGCTGCGGGTCCCCTATGGGAGAGGAGCCTCGTATGCCATGGAAGCTGCGGGCCGACACAAAGTTTCACCTCCTTGGAATGCCCGTTTTTCATATACGTGTGTGTGTGTGTGTGTGTGTGTGTGTGTGTGTGTGTGTGTGTGTGTGTGTACACGTGTGTATGTATGGCACTCTCCCACTAGTGAGAGTAGTAATAACGACATTATCAACTCTCTTTCAACACTACCCACTTCCCCAAAAGCTAGGAGCTGGGGCTTGGAGCTTTGCGACCTTGGGTGGTGGGTCCTGGGTGGTGACGCGGGGTCTGCAGGCTCCTTTCAGGCTGCACACAGGAAAGTCTGGATCTCTGGGATCGGGGGAGGGGGCTTGGGGCTGGGGCTCGAGGAGAGCCTGCGGTTCCGGGGCCCGACGGCTCTAGGTGCCCGGAGAGCCCCGCCCGCGGCGCTGGGGGCGGCGGGCCACTCGGAGCCGCCTCCTCTGCAACTTTCTCAATCGCCCGGGGTGAGAGAGGCGGGGTGAGGGGTGCGGTTAAAAGACGCCGCGGCCGACAGGTGTCCAAGATCGCAGCGCTCTGCGCGCTCCGCTCGCCCAACTTGCAGCCGGTCGGCGGCGCTCCCGCCTACAGAGCGCAGCCTCGGCCGGGACCAGCGGCGAACCAGCTCCGGATCAGCCCGCGACCCACTCCGGACCAACCCAAGACCAGCCCGAGACCCACTCCGGACCAAGCCGGGACCGGCCCCGCTACCCACTCAGGACCTGCACCTTCCAGGCAACAGCGCCTTGCCGCTTCTCGCCAGCCAGCGCCGCGCGCTCCTCGGGACACAGGTGCGACAGCCGATCTGCGCCCCCGGAGTCACAGCGGTGTAGCCCGCGCTTGATCGCGACGCCCCGCAGCGGCTGGAGCTCGAGTCTCCGCCGGTAGGGACGCGTGAGGTGCGAGGCGAGGTGCGGGCCGCCGCGGTCCTGGGAAACCGAGGCCCGAACGCACTGCGCCGTCCCCGCGGGCCACCGCCACCCGCGGATAGGGACCCAAGCCGCGAACGCGTTTCTGCGGCTGGAGCGGCTGGCCGGGCTCGGAGTTGGACCCGGCTGCTCCCGCCGTGCTCGCTGCTGCGCACGGGCCAGGAAGCGTCCGCACAGCCCGAGCGGGGAGGTCCCGCACCGCGCGGGGCGGGGAGGGACGCGGGGGACAGGCCGTTCCGCGCGCGACTGCGACGCGTTGCCAGTGTTCCTTTGCTAGAATTTCCCCGAGGCCTCCTGCCTGCGGTGTCTGCCGCCATTGAAAGTTTTTTAACTAACCGAAAGCTTAGCAGGAAAACTCGGTTTCATTTGTTTAAGCAGGAGGCCTCCGTGGGAAGACACTGACCTTTACCACCTAAAGCCCTGGGGTGACGCGGGCGACCGCCCAAAACGCGCGTCGGTAGCCGCTCCCTCGAGCTAGGGGACCCCAGCCTGCGCTTGAGTGGTGATTTTGATTGCTTTTCGTTTTCCTTAAACGCTTTTTAAGGGTTTGCGTTCAGGTGGGGCTCTGCAGCTGGAAGTCCAGACAGACTCAGCAGATGGTGTGCTGCTGGGAAACGTGTCCATCGGGACTCTTGCATCAGCCCCTCGGTGCTGCCTCACTGGAAGGGAGCATAAGCCTAAATGGGACGAATTGCCCAGGTCTCTGGCACTGTCCTGAGAAGTCTAGCGCAGCCATGGCTCTATTTACCCCGGAGTCCTTTGGAAACTCTGGGCTTAGTTAGTTACAATTGTGAGAAAGGCAGAGAGTGAGGTGGGCACAGCGTCTGGCGGCGTTCCGCCAGCTCCCCAAAGCACCCTTCAAGGCAAATAAGGGTATATATAATATATCCATAATATTATATATATTAATATAATATATTACATATAAAATAAGGAGAAGCTCCCGTCTCCTTTTCGGGAGCTAATGATTGACGGTCCCTCACACTCTGGCAACACTCCAGGCAATCTGCAGTGACCCAGGCCTGGTAGGGACCTGCCTGTGACCTCCCTAGTCAGAGGCCAGATCACCTCCTACACCACAGTTGAATATTGACAATTTCGCCCTGCTGGCTCAGTACTCCAAGCCCCTTGTGAGGTCAAATTTTAATCTCTCCCTCATCTTGGAAAGGCCATTAAGACAAGCAGCTGCAACCAGATGTGCCAGGGTCCACACCTATTATGACCCAGGTACTTGGTTTTCTCTTGGAGTTTTTTCCTGGTCTTGTTTATTCAATCCTGTGAACCTTTTTCCCTAATTTTTTTTTTTTTGGTTTGGTTTTTGTTTTGCTTTGTTCTTCTCTCTTTTGGTGTTTTGTTTTGTTTTTTGTTTTTGTTTGTTTGTTTGTTTGCAGCCCAAGTTTTCCTCAAGTTAGCACAATCCTTCTGCCTCTGCCTCCAGAGTTCTGGGATTATAGATGTGTACTAACCCCAGCTTCGTGGAGTTAGAAGCTAACCAGGGTAACAGAGCAAGCTCAAACTCAACAAATACTTTAATTTTTATAAACAAGTGAAGATTTTATTGTGAAGTTTATTTTTCCCAATTGACAATAATTGGGCTAGTCTGTGGATGCTATAGGCAGGCGAAGGCACATACCCCACTCACCTATGAGTTCTGTATTTTGGGTCAGGTCTGTGGATGTTTCTTTCAGTCCGTGTCCTGATCTCCACTCAGCGAGTGGACATGAACTTAGAAGGTCGAATTCCAATCTGATTGTTTTGTTAAACAGAACACTGGTTGCTTTCAATACTTCTGCTTGTTGGGGGCAGACTACATGGAGCTGCGAGACTGTTCAAAGGACAACCGGCTTCCCTAAGGGACTCGGAACAGTCTAGGTATAAACGGGTCAGGGCTGAACCTGTTCAGCCACTGTTTCTTCCTGTGCGTTCCCATTTTCCAAGTTGGATGGGACCAGTGTACGCCAGCTTCCCATGGCCCTGTCTCCTCTGACCAAGACACAGTTGAGTGGGCCCCACCAAGACCTTGGTGTTCTGCAGCAGCCACCATGGGCAAGGCGGGGGACTTTCACCCTGAGCCTGTGTAGTTCACTAGGAAACAGGATACAGCTTGCCTACAACAGGGGGCAGGATGCTTTTAAGGGAGAGCAAGAGGATTCATTACAGCTTGGAAGGGGTGCAATGCAAGTGACTCATCAGGACAGCAGGAGGGAGGGATCCTGTCAAAAGAGGGCTTGATTGTGACAGACAGGGCGTAGCTATGAATCAGAGAGGACAGTTCCTTCCCTGGGATGAAACAGAAGGGCATTGGTTCCTGAAAGATCATCCAGGGCACAGTCAATACACACCTCTTGACCCAAGGCAACTTTGCTTCTGGACTGATGGTGAGAGCCTTGGACCAGTAATTGGGGAACCACTGAGTTAAATTTCCTGCCACTTTTCATAATTATTTATTTTAGAATCACGTCAAAGTTGAAACCATAGTTCACAGTAGCAAAGCTCACTTGCCACACACATCCAAACAGATACGGAACATTAACCAAACAGTTCTAACTGGACAGCGGAGTCACCAACCTGAATGTAAAAACCTAAGTGCAGAGACTTTTTTTTTTTTTTTTTGGACCCTATTCCTCTTATACAGAAGGCAGAAGCAAGCTTGTAGTGAAAGGTTAAGCTGAGAAATCTCAAATGCAAATGTAACTGTTAGTAAAGACAGATCACCCTTGCCTCCCAAGCCCAGGCATATCAGGGAAACTGTACTGGGTCACATGGAACTTCACTGTCATCCAAACTGGGCAGCTGTGCCTCTTAAGGTGAAGTTGGTCCAAGCTTTGGTCGGTCACTGTGATACACAGCAAAGCTTGGTGCTGCCAACACAGCCTGTTGAGTGACCTGTAAGGAAACAGGAACACATGAGGTGGATTTAGTCAGAACTCAGTTCTGCCTTTAGACTAACAAGTACTTTGCTTTGGTGCACCCCTGTACCCACATCTTTTTTACGTGCTAAGGACTGGATGAATCACTCAGGTGAAGAAGTGTCTTTTAGAGAACTGTACTAGAGAGCACACAGACACATGGTAGAGATGGTTTGGGAACTACACACTTAATCTGATGGTAAAGTAAGTTGTATTGTCACCATCCTGGAGGAGACTGTCCCCAGAACAGGGCTAGGACCTGGATGCTGGCCAGACCAGTGAGTGACACCTGTCTTGTGTTCATTTGTCGTTTCTAGTGCCACCCACCCAGAGGACAAGATGGATTGGGGCACGCTACAGAGTATCCTCGGGGGTGTCAACAAACACTCCACCAGCATTGGGAAAATCTGGCTCACCGTCCTATTCATTTTCCGCATCATGATCCTCGTGGTGGCTGCAAAAGAGGTGTGGGGAGATGAGCAAGCCGATTTTGTGTGCAACACCCTCCAGCCTGGCTGCAAGAATGTGTGCTACGATCACTACTTCCCCATCTCTCACATCCGGCTCTGGGCCCTGCAGCTGATCTTCGTGTCCACGCCAGCCCTCCTGGTAGCCATGCATGTGGCCTACAGGAGACACGAAAAGAAAAGGAAGTTCATGAAGGGAGAGATAAAGAATGAGTTTAAGGACATTGAAGAGATCAAAACCCAGAAGGTCCGTATCGAAGGGTCCCTCTGGTGGACCTACACCACCAGCATCTTCTTCCGGGTCATCTTCGAAGCTGTCTTCATGTATGTCTTTTACATCATGTACAATGGCTTCTTCATGCAGCGTCTAGTGAAATGCAATGCTTGGCCTTGTCCTAATACAGTGGACTGCTTCATTTCCAGGCCCACAGAAAAGACTGTCTTCACGGTGTTCATGATTTCGGTATCTGGAATTTGCATCCTGCTAAATATCACAGAATTGTGCTATTTGTTCATTAGATATTGTTCAGGAAAGTCAAAAAGACCAGTTTAATGCATTGCCTGGCTGCTAGAGCCAAGACGGAGGAAAAGGATCAGGCAACCTGTGCTTAGTTGTCAAAGCTCAGCCACCAGCATTTCCTAAGACAAACATTCTCATCTTAAATGCCACCATTTGAAGTCCCTGTAGGCCTCCATGGGACTCCAGAGGCCTCTATGGGACTCCCTTCCCCCAAAGCTCCCAAACAAAGGCCCAATTCTATGCCTGTATTAATCGGTTCTAAAGTTAGTTCCACTGAGACTCCGGGCTGGTAGCGACTATTCTTGTAGGATACATTCACAGTTTAGACAAAGGATCTCACATTGTTTCTCTTTCTCTGAGGACAGGAGAGATGGGTCCAGTCCTGAGGAAGGTACCCAGCAAGTTCACTGGGCCTCCCTTAGGGTACCCTTCCCCGAGTTGCCCCAGTTAAAGGAAAAGAATCTCCACTCTTATGTGCTTTGATAGTTTAAGTCTGCAGTAATGGACAAACTTATTTGATACTTCAAGCGCTGTGTCTTTTTTTTTTTTTAATGAAAACCTTAAAATAAGATAGGTTCTTTTGTTCTCAAAATGATCTGGAAACCATTATACATTCCTCCTATTTCGAAGGTTCAGTTTGTGATATGAACATGGTGTGTAGTCAGATCTCACAAGGTCTTTAGAACGTTGGCCTTTGGTTACGGGAAATCTGCAGTGTGGCTGAGAGGCCACCTACGGTATCCACCATCAGTGTGTTGAATACAGCGCAACACATCACAACCTGTCTCAAATGAGACAAACTGGAAGCTTTTTGTGCTGGCTTCTGACCAGAAGGGGCCTCAATTTAAAAATCCAAGTGTCATTTTGCATAAGAGACACATAGGATACGCCAACAACTGCCACCTGCTATGAGCCTAACTCAGCCCCCTCCCTCCTGACATTTGCTGACTCTGTAGCTGTGGGGTGTGGCAGCCAGCATCAGAAGACATCGACTTCATGAGTGCGCTTGGGAGTTTCACTGCCATGGTATAATTTAAGGGTGCAGAAACAAAGTGGGGTGGAGGCAGGGGGTTAACTATTTTCAGAGAACCAATGGAACTTCTAGACTCTAAATTCTGTCGATTAAAACTGAATTTTTCTACTTTGAAAGTCTGTTTGCTTCCCTCTTCAGCATTGGCTTTCTTAACTGGAAACAGAAATATGGATATTTGGAAAAAAATAGGAAGTAGAGTTTAGGTCAATAAGAACTAGAGTTTAGGTTAATATGTTACTCTCCTAGGGCAAGTTGAACCTTAGCATTGCCATTATGCTTAATGTGTTTCCCACAAGATGGCACTCAACGACTCCAAGGGGGACACTTCTTACTGCCAAGAACGGTACTGGGAAGCCATTTTGTAACAATAAATAAGAGTTGTGGTTTCATGCTTGTCACTAAAATAATTTTGTAAACTCTTATATGTCACTTATTAAAATATGATTATTTTGTATACTTTAAAATTAAACAAGGTTTTTAATAGAATACCAAATTTTAACTTAATCGATAGTCTTTTTTTTTTTTTTTTTTTTTTTGGTTTTGCTTGGTTTTGTCTTTGAGACAGGGTCTCGCTATGTCACCCTGGCTGCCCTAGAACTCACAAAGATCCGCCTGCCCCTGACTCCCAAGTGTTGAGATTAAAGGCGCACACCACCATCCTCAGCTATAATAATCTGTGTATACATATATTTCATAGTTTATACTTTACAGCATCCCCTGAGTGTGTTCACAGGTTACCCACTCACTGTCCTGGGATTCTTCTGCCCTAGTTACAGAAAACTCCCGGCGGCTAGAAAAATTGGTAAAGAGGGAGGGGCAGAACATGGCTGCCCAAATCCTTAGCACCTCTAAGGGGCTCAGTGAGCCCCATCCTAAGGCCTGTAGGTGTGGGAGTTAGAGCACAGCCTTCAGAATGCTAAGCCACAGGGACAGGATCAGTCTGGTTTCAGTTTAAGAGGTTCTTGGGCCCAGCATGTAGTTGCTGCTAAAACACCTTGTCTCCCAAGTATGAGTCCCCCAGATTTGAGCACCAGTATTACAAAAAGAAATAAATAACACTCTTCATATTTAAAAATTAAAATACCTTCATGGTGAAGTCTGCAATGTGAGAACCGTCCTCTGTGGAACTTTTCCAAGATTTCCTTTGTGTCTAGAAGCATGTGGCCCATGAGACAGCTTTATGGTTCCTCAGGTCTATCCCATGGGACATAACTTGCCAGGCAAGCCTGTCCCAGGTAAGTGACTGCCTACATGCAGCTCTCCCCTGGATGACACCGACACTTCTTCTGTCCTTTAAGGTACAAGCTTCCCATCAGAGGTTGTCAAAAACATTTTAAACATCAATGATAATATTTTTATGGAGGACTATGCACTTGTTACATGCCTTGAGAAGAATAAAACTCAGCCCACTTCCACTCAGGTAATAGAACAGAAGTGAAGAGTCTCCCACCTGCCAGGGTGCCCTGTCCATACCCTGTAAAGAGAACCCACAGCTTTTTAAATGGCTAGTTGTACTCCCACACATTATGAAGATTATCACTCTTAAGGTATTAAAAGACAGGGCCAAAATAATTACAAACCACCAACCATGCCTTCATAGGACTGACAGAGAGGTCTGGCCACAAGCTTGCAAATTAAAGCTCAACTTCTGAAATACGATCATCCTGAACTATCAGTTGACAATTTGCCCCTGAGGAGCAGCCCACCATGTGAGTGAGCTCTGAGGTTAGAGGTGATGCCCCCAACCCTCGTGGCATTCACTGACAAAGGAAACACGGTGCCACCTATTGAGAAGCAGGCCGCTGCTGTAAGTGGGACAGCAGTGTTCTGTTGGTTCCCTGGGCCTCAGCTGCCTCAGTAGCATGGGATCTAACTCGGTGACTCACCAGAGAGCAGCTTGCAAATGCCGAAAAGATCACAGCAGAGCAGAGCAGATGAGAGCTCCCTGCTTACCCTGGCCTCTCCTTACAATGGGCTTCCCAACTACTTCCCAAGCCTGGGGAAATCAACGGGGCGATTTACATAGACCCCCACTATAATGTGATATTACCATCATCTCTTTTCCACTCAATAGACCCCGAGGGAGATGGTGAATGACATCTTAGATAGGAATGTCTCCAGCAAAGCTCAATTAACTGGAAGCTTGAGAAAGTGCTTGTTGACACTGAAATAAGCCTAACACAGTGACCTCTGAGACCAGCCACACCAGGAGGGGAAAGAGGGCTGAGTGCAAAGACAAGTGACAGCCATGTCACTCTGTAACTCAAGAAAATCAACGGCTGAAGAGTAAGTAGCTCCATGCAAGATGCCTCACACGAGCCTACCACACGCAGGCAATAGGTTCCATTTCCAACCTTGGATAAAATAAATAAATAGGAATGGTGGGCAGAGGCACACGCCTGTAATCTCAACACCTACGAAGCGAAGCCAGGAGAATCTGAAGTTCAAGGTCACCCTCAGTGACATTAGTTCAAAGCCAGCCTGAGCTTCATAAGACTATCTCAAAACAGAAAAAAAAAGACTAAATAAATACAAATAAATGAATAGCAAAGAGAATCAGTACTGTAACAAAGAATGTTACAGGTGTGTCCAGTCTGTACTACCCAACAGGCATACCACGTGTCTTGCCTCCTTTTATCCTCACAGCAACATAAAAAGCAGCAGATCATCACCTTTACTCCTGTGGAGGAGGATGGTGGGGAGGGGCGTCAAGAGGGCACAGCTCTGGCGACTGTCAAGATCAAAGGCTAATAAGAGCAGTCCAAGCACAGGGTGGTTATGTCAGCTGGCCTCCTGGAATTCCTCTGGTATACCCCCTCCCACAGCTAAGACTAACTCCACAGGCCCGCACCTCTGTCTTTTGCAATGCTGTTGGAGTCCATGATGTAGCCACAGCCTCACAAGATCCCTTGGTCCATTCCTCACATCCCCATGATTTTTTTCATCAGCTGATATTTATTGAAAACTAACTGAGTCCCAGGCATTGTTAGTCCCTGCGACTGAAGTTGATTAAAAAAAAAAAAAAAAAAACATAGAACTTGAGCCTTTATGCTGAAGGAGGCTGAATGTCAACAAATTCCATAGATTCTCTTTGCTGTAGGCCAGTGTCATAGGAAAGAGAGAGCAGGGAGTGTCAGACACCAGAGAATGGTACCCATACCTGTTAGTGTGGGATGGTCACTCTTTGAAGAAACCTAAAGGAAACAAGGAACAAGGAACCTCTCAGGCAGGGAGACAAAAAGACTGGGAATGAATTCCAGGAATCAGGGGGATGTAAGAAGACGTTAGGGCCAAAAATGGAGTTGGCCTGTCCACATGAGAGCAAGCCAGCCACCAGGAGGATCTGTGGTCCTAAGAGTCTCTTCCATGCTGTGCCTACGTCGGACTCCTTTGCCACACCTGCTCTGATTCCAGCCTTGCTCTGCCCTCACTTGGAGCACCAAGAGCAGATCTAGTTTCCACTTGAGCACTCTGCAAATAGCTGGGAATAGATCCAAGTTCAGCGCAGACTTGATTCCTTGGGTTGATCATTCACTCATTCGACATTAAGCCATTGCTGTATATGGCCCTAGTAAGTATTAGCTGGTTTAAGCTTCTCCAAGAATGAATAAAGCACAGTCCTGATCCTCAGGCTGCGATTAGGACCAGTTATTAAGGTGTAATTGACATATAATACAGCACATATTTTACAGATCTCTCTCTCTGTCTCTCTCTCTGTACTGGTGACCCACTGAAGGGAGATGTGCCTGGTGTCCAGTATGGTGCCACTCTTCTAGAAAGATGTTGCTGTCTAATTTCAATCTAACATTTTAACAGCGCTATCACCTTTGGTCAGTTTTAAATGAAAAGGTTACTAATGTCACTTGTGTAAATGTCAAACATAGAGACACATTTTTATTTCAAATTAAATAACCCAGAGGTGTATAAAGTCAGAGGTAGAGGCCGGGCGGTGGTGGCGCGCGCCTTTAATCCCAGCACTCAGGAGGCAGAGGCAGGTGGATCTCTGTGAGGTCGAGGCCAGCCTGGGCTACCAAGTGAGTTCCAGGAAAGGCGCAAAGCTACACAGAGAAACCCTGTCTTGAAAAACCAAAATTAAATAAATAAATAAAGTCAGAGGTAGAATTCAGCCTCATTTCACTTCTTGCCCAGAATTCTCAATTATTCACATCTCAACATAGATCTTTCTGGTGTTTCCCATACAGTTGTAGACACAACCCCAACAGCAATGGTTCAGTTTGAATGTCTTTTTGATGGTGCAAAAGCACATCTAATGGAAACCATACTCTGATTCAAACGTGGACCTCTTCCTGGGCTACGGCACTGTTGGGTCTGATCCTCTCTCTTTCCTGGGAAATAGCAGTGACTGCAGCTCCTAATTAGCCTTGAGATCTTGAGGAAAACCCCAGCACTCTACAGCATGCTGTGAAACCTAGCTAAAATACTTAGTGAAATGAGCGGATTTCTCTGTGTAGCCCTGACTGCCCCAGAACTTGCCCAGGCTGGCCTTGAACTCAAGGGACCCACCTGCCTCTGCTTCCTGAGTGCTGGGATTAAAGGCATGCACCACTACTGCCCGGTAGACAATCACATTTTCATTTCAGAATTTCTTCAACTCACCATGAAGTTTTAGGCTACAAGCCTATATTAGCCAAGGATCACCTGTCCTTGTACAGGTGTATACTCAGGTATACAGTCACAATGGTTTGTGCTCACATTTCTACATTTTCATCACATTGATTGATGATCGATTGATTAATCTTGCCTGTGTATGACATGTGTGTGGAGGTCAGAGGACAGCCCGGGGAAGTCAGTTCTCCACCATATAGGCTCCAGGGATCGCACTCGGATCCTCAGGCTTGGAGGCAAATGCCTTTACCAGATGAGCCATCTCACAGGCCCTTTGCTTATTACATTTCTAAGGTCCCTTTTGCCATGATAGTTCCTACTTAGTGATATGTCTGGAACTCTTCCCAGATTTGTATACTTACATTGTTTCCCAGTTTTCACAAAAACTGCCCTCCCCTTCCCTAACAAAACAGATTTCCATTTGTAGAGTTTTCTAAAAACTCTATTTTTTTTATGGAAACTCTGTCCATTTCCGCCTGTTCTTCCAGACCTCAGCCTCTGTCTTCTGCTTATTATCAGTTCCCTCAAACTATAGAGCATCTGCCAGCTTAATGAACATGATTTCTTGTGCTCACTTAAGCCAATAAAAAGTGTTGAATATGGAATGCCACCAAAGACTTCCTTCTGGTGCCACATGGGTTCACTTCCCTGCAAGGTTTGAGTGTGGACTTTTAAGGATAGATGAACTTAGTGACATCTAGTTTGCAGGCTTCTGTGTTGGTATGAGGAGACTGTGACAGTTTATTGAGCATCTTGCAAAGCCCCCTCCCTAATCATGCCTGTCATATCGTGAGCCATTTAAAAAGGGCTGTTCATTGAGATCTTCCTGTGATCTCAAATACGAAGATGAATGTGGAAGGAAGTCACCGTGTAGGAAGATGTGGGAAAAGTGGCTGCTGTGTGGTGTGCAGCAGAGGCTGTGACAGGTGTGCCAAGCTTACAAGAACCCAGGACATGAAATAGCTTCATGGCTTGGGTTGGATTTTGGGAGCCCTCGTGAACAACTTCATAAAAGCTAACTCAAGAAAGAACACTAACTTTAAGGGAAGACTTGAGACTCGTAGTTTGTTTGGTCTTGTGTGTGTGTGTGTGTGTGTGTGTGTGTGTGTGTGTGTGTGTGTGTGTGTGTGTGTGTGTGTTTCTGTGAGAAGCTCAGTAACTCGTCAAGGACACCTTCCACTAGTTATTATTATTTATAACTAGCTGAAGGGTTTCTTGGAAGCCCTTATCCAGGGTAGAACCTGCAATCAGGTGCAGTCTCTCTCTGCTGCCATCTGCAGTCCATCGGGGGTAATTGCAGAGTGTCACCTTGCAATTCCCTTGAGCAACAGCTTCAAGACGTTCCTCAGCCTGAACAATGCCCCTTCCACAGAAATCTCTGTGTTCCCACTGCTCTGCTTTGCGTTTTCAGTTCATAGATCTCTACCTGCTGTTGTTTTGTTAGGGAGATGGTAAAAGGGAACAGGAAGTTCATACACAAGTTTTCCTCACAAACGGAACAAGTGGAGACAGTGTGTGGGCCTCATGTTGCTGTGCTTAGCCTTACACAGCTTCTGAAGTCGGCTCTTCCTCCGGCATCAGGTTTAAAAGCCCACTATTGGATCATAACTGCAATGAAGTCAGGCTGCTTCTTTCCACGTTCTTCCAAGCAGGCACATTCCTTACTCTGTGGTCTATAGCTAACATCAAAGCGGTGCCTCTTTAAAGAGGTCAGCATTCCTTGGTTTTTTGTCCTATGTTTGTCTGTTTGGGGTAGGGAGTGGAATTCAGGGCCTCACACATGCTTATGCAAGTGGCCTGCCCCTGAGCTACACCCTGCCTCCTTTATAATCTTAAGGACAGAAGTCACCATTGAAAAATTTCAGGACTTTTACAAATGTGACATTTACTTCTTAAGACCTTAAAAAATGAGCTTGAGAAAATTCTAAATTATCGTTACTCAAGAAAGCATTTTTTTTTCCTACCTACTAAACCTTTTCCAAAAGGAAAAAGCAATCTCAACTGAACAGATTGTAAACCCTGTTCAGAGAGTCACCTACTCACACCTGCCTCATCAATAAAATGTGCTCTATCTGCGGAACAGAGAATCCTCGAGCCTTAAGCAGGAAGGAGAAGCTGGCTCACGTGACCTGAACAGACCTCGAGGACATCAGGCTAAGTTAAACAGGCCAGACACAAAGGGGCAAATATCTTGGAGTTGGTCACACAGCAGTAACGTAAACTGCACGCTTAGAGACAGGTAAGATGACAATTTCTTTAAATATTCTTACCATGTTTTAATTAGTAGAAAAAGATCTCTTTTCTCTGCATGAGAGCCGATGGATAGTCTACAGTGGAAATCACAGTTCATTGAGATGTGCTCTGAGTGCAGACACACATCATAATGCTGTTGACATCTCTGACTTCCCTTGTTAGCACTATGCCACACCAAACCCCAAAGCCTATATAAATTAACCGTGAGCACTAAATAATTAAAGCAAGTCAGCACATGAAGCTGAGGCTTACCCAGCCTCGTGAAAAACAACCGTGTTCCAGTCTGGTCAAGTTCTTTAAGGGAGAAATACCAGAAAATCATCCTGCCTCTCATTCACGAGACAGCCAGAAGTGGCCTTTGCTCATCTCAAAGCTACTGATGGTGTCCTTGGAAGATTACAGCAAGGAGAGCACTGTGAGTAAATATCATTCTCAAATAACATTGATGAAAATGGGCTCTTGCCCCCACGGCAGCCTTTCAAAGCTCCTGGTTTTCAGGTTCCTGGATTGTTAAGCCCATGACAACTTATTTCCCAAATCTGGCATGGATTCATGCTTAGGTTTATGTCAGTGATCTGGTTTAGGAATTTCCATTTCCATCCAATCCAGAAACAGAAGTTTTAATGATCTTAACATCTTCTGTATCCACAAGTGTGTGAGGAATCGCACTGACACTCGCCACCAAACATAACCAACTACCTGAGTTTAATCCTTCGCACCAGCTCCTCCTGCAAGTTGTCCTCTGACCTCCACACAGGCTGAACACATGAATGTGTGTATGGACACACAAATGAATAAATGTAGTAAAAGAAATTTTAAAGTCTGTGTCTGAGCTTCCAAAAACACTCTCTCAGTACTCCTGGAAGTGGCTACCTTTACCTTCCCCTCCCTCCCCTCCTTTACCCTCCCTCCTTCACCTCCCCTCCCCTTCCTCCCCTCCTTCCTCTCCCTCCCCTCCCCTCCCTCCCCCTTCTCCCCTCCTCTACCTTGTCTTTTCTAGGAACAAACACTCTACCACTGAGCTACCCTCAGCCCTGTTTTATTTTTTACTTTGAGACACAGTCTTGCTAGTTGCTCAGGCTGGCCTTGAACTCACTCTATAGTCCATGTAGGCTTTGAACATTCCATCCTCCTGCCTCAGCTTCCTAGCAGCTAGGATATTATTAGCCTGTGCCCTCAGGCCCCACCAACACTAAGTTTGTAAGGAAGCAGGAAATGGACACCTTTTATTGCCGGCATTCTCTCACTAGCCTGCTTTTCCTCTTGGCTCGTTCTGCATTCCGGGGCAAGGAGAAGAGGGGGTGGCGTCTGGGTCCAGCAGGATCCCTTTGAGGGGGGGTCACATATCAGATATCCTGCATATCAGATATTTATATTATGATTCACAAGAGTAGCAATATTACAGTTATGAAGTAGCAATGAAATAATTTCATAATTGGGAGGTCACCACAGCACGAGGAACTGTATTAAAGGGTCACAACATTAGGAAGGTTGAGAACCACTTGAGACAGGCTGAGAGGGGGCCAGGGCATATCTATGCTTATAGGACTATGTTATGGGAGAGTTAAGATGAATTCTTCTTTTTTTTTTTAAAAAAAAAGGAAGGCATGATAAATGCCCAAGTTTAATTCTGAGTTACTTATCTCTGTCCAAAATGTTATAAAATGGCATTATTCCATTTATCTACACAACTGAATAGAAAAACCCAGACAGTTATGAGAAAGCTTAATTGAGTCCCAGGATGACTTAACAGAAAGATCATGAAATGGCCTAGGTTCTGAAGGAGTTAGGAAGCTCTCTAAACTCAGGCCTGGAGCCTTGTAGAACAAGGAGGCCATGCAGAGTAAGGAAGCAGCATCGTGCATCATGGGAGCAGAAGGTTGCTGGGCATGGCGGAGCACATCCATCATCCCAGCACTCCGGACACAGCAGCAGGAGGATCAAGAATTTAAGGTTATCCTCAACTGAAAAGAAGGTTGGAGCCAGCTCAGGCTACATAGCAGAGGGCCGAGGGATCACAGAGACAAGAGATACTCAGGCCCGAGCAGTGGGAAACAGGAATGACGTAACCAGTGTTAGGATCCTGCCCTCACTCCTGCACATGCGCAGCTGGGGGTCTTGTGTCTTACGTCATGGGGTGGGGCGCTGTGACTCCGTACTTGCTGTGTGGTCACTCAATCTGTGCCTTAAAAAGCCAAACGTGGACTCCACCCTCTCTCTCTGTTCCTTCTCTGCTCTGCTCTGCTCTGCTCCCCCCTCCCACCATCTTTCTCTCTCTCCAGGCCTGGCTCTCTTCTTTCCCCTCCCCTCTTTTCCCTCCTAATAAAGCTCTAAAAACTAACACTGGCTTCTGTCATGACTGTGACCTTTCCACATGATAACCAGCGCCGTTTATCATCCCTTCAACCAGGGTACCGGTGTTGAGACTGAGTTAAAGCATGTTGAACATGAGTCACGTGCAAAGTGGGGAAATACAGCAGGCATGGGAAAGGCTTGGCAGAAATTCATGACATATGATCAGGGCTAAGGGCTGGGGCATGGCTCAGTGGCAGAGGCCTTGTTCAGCGTGCAAGACGCCCTGGGTTCCACCCTAGTGCTGCAACACAAAAACATCAGGGCTAGAAACGTGCATGGGGGCAGCCGTCCTGTGGGCTTCTGTCTGGGGTCATAAGTAGACACAACCTTAAAGGAAGACAGGAGAAGGGCAGGCAGAGGTGGTGGCAGGGTCTGGATCAGAGTGAGAGTGCCAGGGGCCAGGAAAGATAAGAGAGAAAACTGAACTCTGAACCCTCTCTGCAGTCAGAAAAGGTGCTGGGATCCCTCAGAGTAACAATGTGACAGTATCGAATATTTGTAACTGTTGGGAAATGCAAGAGACAATGGAAGGGAGTAGGGGCTATCCTATCCCTGGAGGGGAAGCTCAGGGAGCCTGTCTGAGCCAGCTACCTTGGGTGACAGCCTCCCTGAAGAGAAGCTTTTAAAACTGCTAGCCCAGCCACAAGGTGGGGACAGGTATACTCCATAACTGTCAATCATTAGTTAAACCACAGTGAGACAGCTCACAGGCAAAGTCCAGCAAAGGCAGGTGCTGAGGGCAGTTTGGTTAATAATGGTGTTGGAGGATCTTGTGGACAGAGCACAGGCAGCAGGAATGAAGTCAACGGTGAGGCTGAGAGGGCCACTCTGCCAGACTAGGACTGGAGGACACTGGTTAGGCAGATGACATCGCTAGTCAACAGAACTGCAAAGCAAATTCACAGTGAGATACGGCTCATAGCTCGTTGGGTGGCTTACCAAACGGACCGGATAACTAGTGCTGAGATGTGGGCACAGAGGGACCCTTACGTGGCTTTTGGTGGGAAATGTACATAGCACAGCCATTGTGAAAACCACGAGGGAATACCTCAAAAATTTACAACAGCAGTACAGTATGACCCCAGTCCCGAGTACAGTCCTAAAGGGTATGAAATCAATATGACAGATGGGAGACACATTTGCACTTCCATGTTTACTGTAGCTCTAATCTACCCACACAGGCCAAGACATAGAGTCAACACATGAGTTCACCCACAGATACATGGATGAAGAAAAATACGCTATGAATGGGGGCCAGCGAGATGACTCAGCCTGATAACCTGGGTTCATTCAATTCCTGGAACCCACGTGGCATAAGGAGAAAACAGACTCCCACAAGCTGTCCTCTGTCCTCTACCTGTGTGCCCAGGATTGTGCAAACACATACAGTCTTTCAAAGTATGTATAAATGGTATGTTTTTATATATCAACTAAAAATAAATGTCTAGGAATGAAGGCACGTAATCCATGACTTGGGAGATGAAGGTAGGAGGATTAGAATGTTAGGGTAGAAAGAGAGGGAAAAAAGGAAGGAAGGAAGGAAGGAAGGAAGGAAGGAAGGAAGGAAGGAAGGAAGGAAGGAAGGAAAGAAGCGGGGAGAGAGACAGAGAGAACCTTTGGAAGTAATTGGAGAAGTAAATTTGGAATGTTCTCACTATCAAAAACAAAACGAACAAAAACCTGATAACTGAGGTTAGAGTGATCTTGCTTCAATCTTTGCACTGTGTTTACATGTAAAGAAATAACATGTGGCTGGTAAACATGTACAGTTATTCTATCAATGAAAAACAAAATAAAACTTTAAAATATGAAAGGCAGCCGGGCGGTGGTGGCGCACGCCTTTAATCCCAGCACTCGGGAGGCAGAGCCAGGTGGATCTCCGTGAGTTCGAGGGAGGCCAGCCTGGGCTACCAAGTGAGTCCCAGGAGAGGCGCAAAGCTACACAGAGAAACCCTGTCTCGAAAAACAAAAACAAAAACAAAAACAAAAAAAAAAATATGAAAGGCAAAAGCCTGTGTAGCTGAAGTTTTCTCCAGTCCTGCCTGGCCCATGGTCAGAACAAATCTCTCTCACCTGCCAGTCCCGCAGCTGCTCAGACCCAACTGAGTAAACACACAGAGACTTATATTGCTTACAAACAGTATGGCCGTAGCAGGCTTCTTCTTATCTAGTTCTTCTATCCTAAATTAACCCATTTCTATTAGTCTATAAGTTGCCACGTGGCTCGTGGCTTACTGGTACCTTACATCTCGCTTGTCATGGCGGTGGCTGGCAGTGTCTCTCTTCTCTCAGCCTTCCTGTTCCCAGAATTCTCTTCTCTGCTTGTCCCGCCTATGCTTCCTGCCTGGCTACTGGCCAATCAGCATTTTATTTATACAGAGCAATATCCACAGCAAGCCTGTGGATGTGAGTAGAAGTCTAGCAGGACCAGGGTCCTGACCTCACTGTCCATGTCCATTCTCACCACCTGCCTGGCTATGCTCTGCACTCACCCCCTGCCTGACTGTGCTCCATCCTCACCACCTGCCTGACTGTGCTCCATCCTCACCACCTGCCTGACTGTGCTCCATCCTCACCACCTGCCTGACTGTGCTCCATCCTCACCACCAGCCTGGCTGTACTCCATGCTCACCTCCAGCCTGGCTGTGCTCCATGCTCTTGGCCCTTACCTGCACCCTTGCTATGCTTTCAAGGATTGAGACTAACCACGGGACATTTAGGTTTTTCCCCTCCCAGGCAGCAGCTCTTCCACACACAGGGCCCAGGGCACCAGCTGTCTCAGGCTGCCCTGCTCTCCACACCTCCAAGGTGGTTCTGTTTCTGGTTATGCAGATGTGTAAAGCAACAAGATTGCTTGCTTCCACAGAGGGCTCCTCAGAGGGGATAGGGATACAGACCAGATGGAGGGTCCCTGCCACTTCCAGCCTGTCCACGCAGCCAGAAGCTATAAGCAGAAGCCCTGTTGTAACCTTTCCCAGAGAACTAGAAGCAGTTGAGCAATACCTTCCCAGCCCCGTCAGCTCCCTAATCAAAACAAGAGCAGAGCCAGAGGTGGCAGTGCTGCATGGACAATATCAGCAGCAGGGCAAGTGCAGGACCGGGTTGCAGTTCCCAGCATCCACGTTGTGACTCACAGCTGTCTGTAATTCCAATTCCAGGGAATCTAACCCCCTCTTCCAGCTTCCTTGAGCACCAGGCATGCACATAGTACCCATATATGCGCACACACACACACACACACACACACACACACACACACACACACACAAGACACACATACACATAGAATAAAAATAAATACAACTTCTAAGCCAGGCTGAGGTACATAATAAGACCCTATCTAGAACTAAAAGGCAAACTGAAAAGTATCTCTAATGGTAACATTGGCCCCAGGAACAGCCTGAAAACATCAGCTCTGCCACAAGCAGTGACCTTCTCAGAGCATTAGAACATTGGAGCAATTGTTTTAGACCAAGGTCACTTATTCAGTCACCACCAAGGTCAGGTGACCGAAAGGGATCAACAGCTTTTAGTACAATGCATGGCAGTTTATCTGTGTGTCCCAGACCCACAGTATTAAATGTTACATTTCTTCACACCAACTTTAGGCTGACTCAGTTGATGGAGTCCATGGAGTGTGTGTGTGTGTGGAGGGGTGTTAGGCACCGAAGTGAAGGCCATGTACACAACACCCACTTGGGGTCCCTCTTGAAGATGGTGGAGATGAGAGAAGCTGGAGGGAAGGATTGCATGGTCCCCGCTTCAGCTTTCATGAGTGAGGCGCTAGGGCAGGTGTGTGGTTGGCTTTTCTCTCTCAACATCCAAGGAGTAAATAAGGTAAGGTTTCCTACCAAGTGCCCGGTCCCTGTTGCCCGGGTGACCCTTCCTCTGGTCTCTCCTCCTCCTGTAAATGCCTCCTGTTTTGGGGACAGGAAGCCTCACCTTGCACTGGGTCTCAGGTGTGCTGAGGCTATTCAGGATTTCGTGAACTCACTTCACGTGGTGCAAATTCTTCACAGCAGAAAGAGGTCACCTGAACAGTAGCTGCATTGCTTTCTTACACAACCACTCAGATTCTTAAGATAAAATGCCACACAAAACCAAAATTCTGCAAAAAGCCTCCCAGAAAGAGAGCCTCCTTCCCAGAATTTAGAATGCCCACCCCCAGGATCGCCATAGTGTGCATTTGGGCTCTGAGCCCCCCCCCTTTTTTTTTAATTGACATTGTGATCTAATCACAGGGCATATTTAAATCCTAGTCTGGATAAAAGGATACAGAAATATTCCAGTAAGCTGTCTTTAACTTGGATAGACAGCCCTGATGGGAAAGATAGCCATTTGGGAAAGCCTCACAAGATCTTTATCACACAGCAATTTGAAGAATTTACCATGGACATCAGTTAGGAGCATCTAATATTTGTAAACTGCTTTGACTTTTGCCTCAACCCTTCCCTTCATAGCTAAGTCCTGTGACAGACAGCCATTTGAGTCTGGAGGTATTATCCCAGGTTCACAGATAAAGAGGCTGAGCTCAGAGCAATTCACTTCCCCCGAGGGAATACTACTTAAAATAATACAAAACAACTTCTAATACTAGACACCCACATTCACACAACCTTTTAAATGTTCAAACTAATTTAAATGATAACCAAGATAAGAAAGTGGTTGGCAGAGTTGCTGACACACCATGTGGGCCTCGGTGAATTTAATTGTCCCTTCCCTTTGCCAGTGTTGACATCTCTAGAACGCCCATAAAGTGGGCGTGGCCTCCCCTGTGTGACAGCCAAGCAGACTGAGAAGGAGGGCTTGTCCCAAGAAGACATGACCAAGCCACCAAGCTGGAATTGGAAAGACCTGTGCCTCTTGTGTTTTTTTAATGATTCAATCGGACTGTGTGCCCAAGAAAGCTTTTTCGTAACTGGTAAATTATTTTAAACGTCTCCAGTATTTCAACAGCTAGCACTCAACCTTAGATACGTACATTCCTTGAGTTCAGCATGGTAGCAGGGCGGCAGGTGTGGCGGTGCACACCTATATACCTCAGCTCCATGGAAGGGAGAAGCAGGAGGGCCGGAAGTCATTCTGACCACATAGGAAGACTGAGTGAGGTCAGCCTGGGTTACTTGAGAAACCCTGTCTTGCCAAGATGAAAGAAAGAGAGAAAGAAAAGAAAGAAAGAAAGAAAGAAAGAAAGAAAGAAAGAAAGAAAGAAAGAAAGAAAGAAAGGAAGGAAGGAAGAAAGGGAAGAAAAGAAATGGTTTGATGGTATAGTGCCAGCCAGGCATGTAAGAGGCTCTGGGCTTCATCCCCAACACCGAAAAAAAAAATAGTAATAGCAATTAATTAAATGGTATCAGGCCAGTGACTTCAACCAAAGCTCCTTAGAGAGGTCGTGTTTTAGCAATCAGACAGGAAGTGGACTCAAAACCTGCCACCATCGCAGGGTCAAGAGTACAAGTGTTTGAATTCTGAAGTACTGAGGCCAAGACAAACAGCAGGAAAATGATCTTTTAGTAATCCATACGCATTACTTCCTCCTCAACAGAAGCCAGAAGTAGGCAGCACCCCTGAGTTCCAAAGAAAAGGAGACGACGCACTGCTTGTAAAGTCTCAGCAGGCACTAGGACACCCCTCATTTCAGACTTGGGGTTGCATGATTCAAGGTGTGGAAAAGAGACCCTAATTACAGACATCCCCAGGGTGTTGGGCTGGTGTGGGTGATTCAGCCTCTGACTTCTCTCTGAGTTGATGCCAAGACGGAGTCAGGACTGGTTTGTCATGGGGCTTGAGAGCTTCCCTCCCACATCTAATGAGCAAGCACAAGAGTCTCTGGACAGGGAAGGGACGGTAACATTGCAGACACTGGAGGGGGAGGAGCTGGGAGGGGGCGAGGGGCAGGCAGGCACAAGATCACAGGTGCTCAGGCCTGAGGGTCCTGGGCCAGCACTGACTAGGCCAAAGCAAACATAGCCAAGGTATGTCAATATGAGCTGAGGGGACAGGGCCTGGATGAGACAGCCAGAGACCAGGCCACCAAGAGGAAGATGACATGGAATGTAAGAAAATTGCAGGAACCATGGGGCTGTGACCAGGAGAAAACACACAGCCCATGTCCTACCCTGCCCTTAGTCAAGCCATTACAGAATGTAAGATCCAGGAGTCTCCAAAATGAAAAGAGATGCCCCTGTCCCCTTCCTATTCCATGGGATTAAATGACACCTCTGCCTCAGATGGGGCCCCATCCCTATGCACTCATACTGCAAAGTGGTACCCTGATTGAAAAACACCCAACGTCCTTCTTTGTGTCCCTCCCTACCTCCATCCTGCAGCCCCTCTTTCTTCTCCATCTGGGAGATAGACTCGGCTTGCAGAGCCCCATACCCTCTACCCTGTTCCGGATGGCACTCCCCTCAAGCCCAGGGGGTATTTGGTCCGTCCTTAGGAAAAGAACAAAATCTATGAATAGGTAGTTAATCTATTTTAGAAAGAGGCATCAAAAGTTCCCCTCCCTGCTGCCATGGTGGCACACAGTTGCATCCTGGCGCTCAGGAAGGCCGAGATAGGAGGGTCATAAGGTTATAGCCAGCCTGAGCTAGATGGTGGGACCCTGTCTCAAAAAAAAAAAAATACGTAAAACAGGGACTGAGGAAATGGCTCATTTGGTAAAGGGTTTGCTGTCTGAGCATGGAGACCTGAGTTTAGACCCCCAGCACCCACATTAAAAGTGCCACAGATTGTGGCACCTGTCTGTAATCCCAGCTCTGGATGGTATTCCTAGAGCTCATTGGTTAGCCAGCCTAGCCAATCAGTAAGCTCCAGGGTTAGTAAGAGACTCTGTTTCTGGTCCTTCGTTGGTTGCCAGCCTAGCCAATCAGTAAGGTTAGTAAGAGACTGTTTCTGGTCCTTCAATCGCTGGCTTCCATACACACTACACATATATTACAGTCACACAAAAATAAACAATCAAATTCAAATAATAGGAAACGATCTTATTTTGTCTTTTTAAAGCTGAGCTCTCAAAGTTTCCATCTGCCTGTCCTGCGTGTGACCTCTGCATGTTTTACCTCTTGAGCTTGGTAAAAGTAGGATATGGCTTGTCCCCACCAAAACTTGTGCTGAGGCTTGATCCCAGCGAGGTGGTGCTGAGAGGTGGTGAGGCCTTTAGAAATCTGCTATCATGAATAAATGTTTTTCTCATGGAAGTGTGTTAGTGGCCATAGGAGTCCACCTCCCCTCTTCTTCAAGCACTTATCGCTGCTCCCCCCTCTTCCCCTCCCCCCACTACCCTGGGGGGGAGGCCCTCACCAGAAGACAAGTAGATACTGGCGCCTAATCTTGAACTTTCCGGCATTCACTTCATGGACCAAAAGAAAACCCTTTTCTTTTTTCTTTTTCTTTTTCTTTTTCATTTATTTTTAGGTGTGTGTGTGTGTGGGGGGTCTCATTGTGTAGCCCTGGCTGACCTAGAACTCAGTATGTAGATCAGGCTGCCTCAAACTCAGAGATCCACCTGCCTCTGCCTCCCAAGCGCTGGCTTTAAAGATGTACACTAACTACCACACACGGAGATTGCTTCTTTTGTTAGTGTATTTCTCATATAGTTCAGATTGGCCTGGTACTCACAGCAACCCTCCTGTCTCAGCCTCCTGCGTGCAGGAAATACACGTGTACATCACCACATCCAGCTCTAAACATTTTTTTTTTAACTTTATAACTCACTCAATTCAGACATTCTACAACAGAAAGGGAACTCAGAGTGTGCCCTTGCCACCAAACCCTGGCTTGGATCCACATGAGTGAAATTCTGAACCCACAGAACTCCCGCCTCCCTTCCGGTCACTGAGTCTGTTGCGTCTCCACCTACAGAACAAAGAAGTCAGAGGTTTCCTCTGTTCCGGTGCCTAGGAAACTTTTCATAGTGGTGTGAATGTTCCCAAAACAGTCAGAAAGGATGCTAAGTATGGAAGAGCAAAATTCACTGAGGCCAGCCAAGCATGCCTGGTGAGTGAGGCAGCCTCTCCAGAGAGCACCACAGGTCCTCAGGCCTCCCTCTGGTTCCTGTCCTCCCTAAGAGCTTACCCCTACCCACCAGACATACTCAAAGGCAGCGGTCAGTGTTTCACAGTGACATCACATCCTCCCTTGATGTCAAAGATAGTCACTGGGACCCTCCTGACTTTCCTCAGTGCCTGCATTTATCCAACTTCAAACTGACCATGTCTGGAAAGCTCCTGACATGAAATCTTCCTCCTCCACGGTGGAGTCTCTGCTGCTATGTGATGACCTGCCAAGATCCCCATATACAGTACAGGAACACATGGACCCTGACTGTCACCAACCTCCAGAGCCACCTTTAACGGGCTCAGAGGAAGGGATGCTTGAGGTCAGCCCTGGGCAAAGCACTGAGGAAATGACCTGATTGTTACTTTTTTCTCTCGAAAGTGACCTGCCGCCCATATAACAGCTCATTGTTGACAGTTTGACCTTTGGATACCATCTTCCAATTTCCCAGGGATTTGTGCCCTGCATTCTCTGACCAAAATATTTCAAATGAAATCTAAGATGGTTCTGACCATACAAAGTGGAACATTAAACCTAAAAGATGTTTCATTCCCGGCATCATTTACACAAGTAGTCCCCCGGGGGAACACACCAGCCTAAGCATGAACCACAGCCCCAGGATCCCACAGTCACATGACAAATGTCCATCAAAGTTCAGGAATTCTTGCGCGCACGGCTTCCACCCCCTTCGCTAGCACCATCTGATCCTCCTCCCACGCCCCGTCCACTCACATTCTGGTGGTCCCTCAGCCTCTGTCCCTGACATGAAACATCTGCGCTCCTCACCTGGCCTTGCTGCACCTGCTCCTGGCCGGGAATCAGGAAAGATGCTCCATCCTTCTGGGACAGTCTGTGACAGTGACCTCTGCCTAGCCTCACAGTCCTGAAGGCCTGGGGCCCAGTACACAAGTGCTGTAGCAAGACCTTGCTGCTTGTATTGCTTCTAGACCTAAGAAGGGAAGAGAGAGAACCAGCTGTCAGCTCATCTTCTCAGGGAATTCTGGAGCCTGGAGTCTGGATATTCACGAGAGTGAGAATCTTTCCAGAATTTTCTGCTGCCTAGAAAATAAATTCACTCCTCCCAAGCCTATAACATTCTGGCCCCAGTCTATGCTGCAAATTCATTTGAAAAAGAAATCTCCCATCAACTCTCAGGGCTTCACTTGTTTCATTCATTCATTCATTCATTCATTCATTCATTCATTCATTGGGGGCACATGCCACAGCATATGTATGGAAGACAAAGGACAGTTTGCAGGAGGCAGTTCTCTCCTTCCACCATGTGGGTCCCAAGGATTGAACTTAGGTCATCATGTTCATCAGTGAGTGCCTTTACCCAGTGAGCTTTCGCTCCAGCCCCAAACTCATGTTTTCATTGTTTCTTGGGTGAGATCCTTCACTGCTGGGCCCATGGACATTCCCATTATCTTGTGTGTGTAGCACTAATCTTAAAAGGTCTTATTAATAAAAACAAACCTGGGTGTTGGGGCAAATTCTGAAAGATCAGAGAAGCAGAACAAGCCACAGTCACTTCACCTTGCCAATTCCTCAGCTGATTCTGTTTCCTCAGACTGGATGCCTCTCAGCTGAACCGTGCTGCTCAAAAGCCTAAAAACTTAACCAGCTCTAGTTCCTTGTCCTCACGCCTTAAATACCTTTCTGCTTTTTGCCATCACTTCCTGGGATTAAAGACTCTTGTTACCACCCCTGGCTGTTTCCAGTGTGGCCTTGAACTCACAGAGATCCAGGCAGATCTCTGCCTCTGGAATGCTAGGATTAAAGGCGTGTGTGCCACCATTTTCTGGCCTCTATATCTAGTGGCTGTTCTGTTCTCTGACCCCAGATAAGTTTTTTTAGGGTGCACAATATTTTGGGGAACACAGTATCACCACATGTGTGGATGTGTTAATTAGGGTCAGAGTGAAGGTTAGGGTTAGATTCATCACCTTAGCTATTTTGTGTACCAGGCAGTGGCATTAAATACATTCATTTGTTGTGTGCATATCACCATCCAGCTCAAGAACATTTCATCTTCCTAGAGAGAAGCTCTGTAAGAACACCTCGCCCTTCCTCCCACCATTTTGAGTTGAATCAGTATTTGGCTTGTGACTGGCTCATTTCACTTAGCATGACATCGTCAGAGTTCGCCCATGTTGCAATATGCATGGTCTATAAGGTCCATAGAATGATCTATGATCACCATGTTTTTAAGTGAGTGAGTTTATGAGGTATATGGCAAGACAAAGTAAACACTAAAACGTGAGTAGCAAATAGACTCAGCAGATGGCAAAACATCATCGAATTGGGCACTCACAACATGCAGCAGAGACTGGAGTAGCCCACTTGAGACAGTAAACAAAAGATAACACCGTCAAACTGAGGGCTTACAAACATCCAGCAGAAACAAACCATAGAAGGCCCGTCAAGGCAGCCAGCTGGAGTTCCTGATTGAGCTTCCCAGGCCAGGCAGAGTGTCCTCTTGGGTAAGGCTTTCACATAAATAAATAAATAAATAAATAAATAAATAAATAAATAAATAAATAAATCTAAAATGAAAAACAAATAGCAACAGATAGATAACATCATCAAATCAGGCTCTTAAAATGGTCCCGCAGAAACTAACAGGAGAATCAGAGTTAGTCAGGTGGAGTTCCCAAATGAGAGGGTCCCTGATAGTGTCCTCTCTGTCCTCTCTATGGAGAAGTCTCCAGCTTCCCATTTCCACTGCAGACACTTCCGTATTATTACATAAATATCAGTAAGACCTGTTGGAAATAGTTTACTTTCTAGCTGCTCTCAACTTAGACAGTTTTTAAATAATATTTTCTTCTTCTTTGGAAATTTCATACCTTTATACAATGTATATTGATCAGATCCATCCACCACTACCTCAACTTCCCCTAGAGTCCCACCCCATCTCACTCCCAAATTCATGTCCTCTTTTTATTTTATTATTTTTATTGTTATTAATAACCCCAAGTCCAATTAGTGCTGCCCATGGGTGTGTGCCCATCCACTGGGGTATGAACAACCTACCAGTGCCCATGTGCCCAAAAGAGAGTGACTCTGTCTTCCTCAGCAGCATTCGACTGCCAATAAGTTCTCCAGTAGGCATAGGGCCTCAGGGGACCCTTCTCCATCCATACTGGACTTTTGACTGGCTTGGTCTTGTACAGGTCTTGTTCAGGAAACCATAGCTTCTGTGAGTCAGTGAGTGCAACTGTCTGTCATGCCTGAAGTCAGCATTTCATAGCTCTCCTCTCTACATACCAGCTCTTACCCTTTTACCATTGTCTCTTCCATGAAGTTCCTAAGCCTTGGATGTTGTGAAGTTGATAGAGATGACCCAACTTCTCTTGAGCACTCAGAATTATTTGTATGCGGCACTCTGACCTATTATGAGTCAACCATATCATGCTTCAATACCTTTTGCTGCTTGCTAATTTCCTTTCTCTTGTTATGGAGTTAGAGGGTCAGCCTGGCCCAGGACGAGGTGGTTCGAAGGATACAAGATACAGTCTCCTTGCTCAGAGTCAGCTCTCATGATCTTAAAAAGCACATGACAATTTACTAATATAATGTACATTACAGTGTATCCTGGCTACTTCAATGTCAACTTGACACAAGCTAGCGTCATCTGAAAGGAAGGAACCTCAAGTGAGAAGATGCTTCAATAAGATCCAGTTGTAAGGCATTTTCTTAATTAGTGATTGATGGGGGAAGGCCCAAACCATAGTGGACATGACCATCCCTGGGTTCTATAAGAAAGCAAGCTGAGCAAGCCAGGAGGAGCAAGCAGTAAGCAACACCCCTCCATGGCCTCTACATCAGCTCCTGCCTCCAGGTTCCTGCTTGAATTCCTGTCCCAACTTCCTTAAGTGATGAATAGTGATTTGTAAGCATAAGCCAAATAAACCCTTTCCTCCCCAAGTTGCTTTGGTCATGGTGTTTCATCACAGCAATAGTG
>NW_026294413.1:67397570-67623495 GCF_007827085.1 Peromyscus californicus insignis
CAAGGCGTGGAACCAAGTGGGCTAAGGAGCACTGAGCATTCAGTCTGCAAAACCAAGTGGTGGTTTTCCTGAAAGTTAATTTGTAAAGAAAGCTACCTCGACTAAGAAAAAAAAAATAATTTCTATCTTGCATTAGGTGACTTGACAAGGGTTCTTGTGTATTTGGGTAGGAACCCTCAGCACTAACCTACTGGCTTCCTTATTTAGGCTGAGCCTGTGGCTCTTGAATGCAGAAATATTTTCCTAACCATTTTCTTCTCTCCCAACGCCAGGTCTCAAACAGATGCAGATTAGTTGTACTACTTGCTGCTCAGCATCCCTCACAGGGCCACTCTTGCATCCTACTCACCATTTCTGCCCTTTCTACCAGACAGTTGTGTCCCTGTCAGGATGGTCACCTTCAGTTCTCCCCTCTGTAAATCCTGCTGTGCTTGCCCCCACTGTCTCCTGACTCATGCTGTTCTGCAGTGCGGATGTCCTGCCCGCTTCACTAACTAGAGGAGGCCTTTGAGGACAGGGACCGTCTGCACCTTACACAATGCTGTACGGCAGCAGACTCGGCACACTGGTACCTATTGATACATCAACAATGGCACATTGCTCTGTATCCATATAAGGAAACTATTAGGAACAAATCTTTCAATCATCCAATTCAATGCTTATGAAACGTCTCAGGAACTTGTTCAAAATCAGGCTTATTTAAAACAAGCATTGGAACCAAGGCAGTAATTTCTTATACGTTAACAAATAATTTATAGTCACATATGAACACATATAACATGGCTTGTCATTAAAAATATTCCTCAAATTATATTCATTGTGGTATTTCATGACAAACAGTTTCAACTTGACTATGCTTTAAAGACAACTTACCATAATGTGAATGTCCACCTCTCTCTTTGAAAGCAACTCTTGAAGCAGCTCTATGGCATCTGGCTGCCACACATTCCCAACCTGTATGGAATGAACACACTTATATTTCCATAACATGACACCAAGCAAGAATAAATTAAAACACAAAGAAACAGCCATAAGCAAGGACTGCCTGGCGGTAGAACCAAGTACACGAGTATTCTGGGCAGCCAACAAGCACCATCTTTAAAATTTCATATCTAGGGCCAGAGAGATGGCTCAGCGGCTACGAGGGCTTCCTCCTCTTGCAGAGGACTAGAATTTGGTTCCCAGCACCTATGCTGGACAGCTCACAATTACTTGTAATCCAGTTCCAGGGCAACAGACTCCCCTTTCTGGACTCTGTGGTACCCATACTTACGTACATACCCACACACGGACACATATTTATTAGAAAAATAGAAGACATCTTATAACAAATTCATATTTATCTGAGCTTCTCCCTACTGTATTCAATATTTTATGCTTTCAAAGCATAAACTAGGGTGGGGATGCAACTTAGTTGGTAGAGTGCCTGCCTAGAATGTATGAAAGCCTGGGTTTGATCATCAGCATCATATTAACTAGGCATGGTGGCACACACCTATGACCCTGTTATCTGGGAAGTGGAGGTAGAAGGATTATAATTCAAGGTCATCCTCTGCTACAAAGGGGGTTAGAGACCAGCCTGGGCTACAAAACATCCTTTCTCAAGAATTACAAGGCTATTCCCCCAAAAGAACCCTCTAAAAACAACTCCCCAAACTTACATTAAAGACAACATATCACAGTTAAAACTTTAAAAACAGTTCAATATGCCCATGCAGTGCTTATATAGGCCAAAAGTATATATTCACCAAGGGACATATTTCTTAACATGGCAGAGCCTCTAGACAAGAAAACAGCCATGTGATGAGTCCTTTGCAAGTAGCTCATGGATCTCCAGGGATCCTGTGAATGGATATACTTCAGTGACATGTTGACTCACTATCACAAAGAACTCAATTCCAAACCACCCAGCCGAGCCATTCCTAACTCTGGAGCCCCAGAAACTGCAACAGGAAAGGAGTTTACAGTTTGAGCTTTGTTATTGTTAAAATTGAAGAAATAACTGCTTAGGACCGTCTCAGCAGAGTATGACCAAATGCTATGCTGCCATTTACTCACAGGTTTTATATATTGCAGTATAATTTTGTAGTCTTTCTCATTAAAAGCCTTTGAAATTTTACTTGTAGGTATTTTTAAAATTTATATTGCTGGATGGGGGCTGGAGAAAGAACTCAGTGGTTATGAGCACTTACTGTTCTTCCAAAGGACCTGGGTTGGTTCCCAGCACCTACATGTTGGTTAACAAGCATCTGTAACTCCAGTTCCTTGGATTCTACTCCCTCTCCTGGCCACCGTGAGTACTGCATGCATATGGTACATTTACATACATGCAGGCCAAGCACTCAGACACATTAAAAACAAAAACAAACCCTTTGCCATGTATGGTGGCGCATGTCTTTAATCCCAGCACTTGGGAGGCAAAGGCAGGAGGATTTCTATGAGTTAGAGGTCAGCTGGTCTACTTAGTGAATTTCAGGACAGCCAAGGCTACACAGTGAGACCCTGTTAAAACCAAAACCAAAACCAACAACAATAAAACTTAAAAAGAAAAAATTGTATTACAATTGAAAGGGATTTAATTATATACACTAATTTCTAATATCACTAATATAAGACAATATTTAAAATTAACTGCCCACACACTCCTCTGCTCACCGGTAAGGTCTGATAGAGCTGACAGGGAATACAAAACGGGGGTGTATCAGGATACAGCAAAATAGGATAAAGATGGCACTGTGGAATCTTCTCAGTGAACCCATGATCTAAATATTGCACCTGAAACAGACCAAGTAATTTTTCTGATTAAGATTTATTACTAAGCTGGGTGGTGTGACACACTCCTTTAATCCTAGCAGAGGCAGGAGGATCTCTGAGTTCAAGGCCGGCCTGGTGTACAGAGGAAGTCCCAGGACAGTCATGGCTACACAGAGAAACCCTGTCTTGAAAAAAAAATTACTAAAAGCTGGATGACAAAGGGGATTTTCTAGTTTTAAAAAGTAGGATAGGGGTAGGATGTTATGGACTATCAGTAAAGAGCACCAGCTGCTCTTCTAGAGGACCTGGAGTCAATCAATCTCTAGCACCCACATGATGGCTCACAACTGTCTATAACTCCTGTTCCAGGGGATCTGATACTGTCTTCTGGCTCCTGGGGGCATTGTATGCACATGGTGCACAGACATACACTCCCCCACTCCAAGACTGAAGACCTGAGTTTGATCCCTGGAACACGTATAAAGGTGAAAGGAAAGAACTGACTCCACAAAGCTGTCCTCTGATTGTCACATGTGACAGGAAGCATCCTTCCTAACACACCCCTGATAATGATAAATAAAATCTTAAAGTTTAAAAGGCAACCAAACCTCTGGTTCTCCTGGTGCAGATCTAACTCTGGCAGTTGAGAGAGGCAGGACTGCCATAAATTCAAGAACAGTCCGAGTCGCACAGTGTGTTTCACGCCAGCCACGGCTAAACAGCAAGACCCCGTGTCAAACAACAAACGGGAACAAAGGAACAGAAGGCACAGGTACCTGTCAATAAACTCAGCACTTGGGAGGCTGAGGCAGGGGCTTGGACTTTGAGGCCTGCTTAGGCTACACAGTCTCAAAAGGACAAAACAAGCAAAAAGTTTGTACCCAATAGCAGGATATCCCAGCACCCAGGAACAGAGGCAGCTGGATCTCTATGAGTTAGAGGCCAGCCTGCTCTACATATCAGACCTACATACTGAGACATTAAAAAAAAAAAAGAAAATCTATATTCCCTCATCCCATAGAGAATGAAACAATTGTTAAAAGAGGTTTTCATACAGGTAGCCTATAAATCAAACCTTTCTATTATTATTTTTAAAACTTGGGTATTAAGGAGCTGGTAAGACAACTCAGCAGATGAAGTGCTTGATGAGTAAGCCTGATAGTCTGAGTTAACTTCCTGAAACCCATGTAAAGATGGAAGGAGAGAACTGACTCCAGTTTCCCCTGGCTTCTACATGCATGCAGTGGTGCACATGTGACCCCACACCTATGCACAAATAGTACACTGCAATAGGGCTGCAGAGATGGCCGAGCAGCTAAGAGCATGTTCAGCTCTTCCAGAAGACCCTAGTTAAGACTCCTAGCAACCACATCAAGCCACCTGTAATTCCAGCTTCTGGGGATCTGACCTCCAAAGGCACCTGCACTCACTTGCACACATCTACATATGAACAGGTGCATAATTTGATATAAAAATAAAACTTTAAAAACAAACACAAAACTATTGAGTACTAAATACCTCAGCTAGCTTTTTTTGAAATGCTTTTCTTTTGATCATTCAATTGTTAAGCTGTCTTAAAATAAGGAATACTAATAAGGTTTTTTTGTTTGTTTGCTTTTGAGGTAGGATTTCTCTGCATAGCCTAGGAAAATAACATCTCTCCAAATGTTTTTCAGTGTGGTAACTGTGTTCATGATGCAGAAGAAACTTGAAGCAGTAAAACTGATGCTATAAAGTAAACTGCATAGAAAATAGTAAGTTATACAAAGTTGAATTTAGCTAAAGGAGTGCTGCCTCCAATACAGCTGGAAGATTAGTTGCGCATTAGCCAGGCTTGTTAGAAGCTCTAGGAAAGAAAATCCTGCACCATAACTGAAGCTTAGAGCTGGTTTCTGCACTAAGATTTCTCCAATTAGGCTCCATTCCCATAACACCAAGAGACAACCCTGACTTCCAACAGGCTATTAAGCCTATGCTCTTATTTAAAAACATGCCTCGCCTGGGCAGTGGTGGCGCACACCTTTAATCCCAGCACTCGGGAGGCAGAGCCAGGCGGATCTCTGTGGAGTTCGAGGCCAGCCTGGTCTACAAAGCAAGTTCCATGAAAGGCGCAAAGCTACACAGAGAAACCCTGTCTTGAAAAACCAAATAAATAAACAAACAAACAAACAAATAAATAAATCATGCCTCTAAGGGGCAGCCTAATGGCTGAGCCCTGAGTCACAACTATTATCAAGTCCTAGCCTCTACTAAGTCCCTACTCTCTATCAGGAGAAGCATAATTCTGCCAGGTGGGCAAGATGACTATGGGTAACAGCTATTGGAAAAGAACAACATTGGTGTGTGTACTTAGGAAATAATTCTAACAATATCCTTGCTGTGTAAATCTCCCATCTGCCCAAGTGGCCAGACTTGCAGTCTCCCGTCTCTGTTTAACCTGGAGTGGGGACATGAATGAGAGGTAAGAATAAAAGCACACATGGAATGTATAAGCCTAAGGTGGATATAAGCTCATAAACTTTCTGTTTAGAGCTGGCTCCCTTTTGTGTACTAGCCAGAACCAGTTGTGCCCTACTATTAAAGAGTTCTTTCCTTATTAACCACTAAGTGTGTGGTGTGATTTCTCACTGGGGAGGCATGTTAATTCTATAAAATTTACACATGTGAAAGAAGCTGAAACTTCCACTATGTAACTATTAGGTATCATCATCAAGCAAGGTAAATTTCTGTTTAAATTAAAATGCAAAATGTTTCTCTTTAATATTTTACCCCACCCCAATTAGTAGTAAAAATTTCCAGTATTATATAGCTGATGAAATAGTTAATCAATTTCATCACTTTACTTGGTAACTGGAGGTATTTATATCTCTATTTTATATTTTCATTTTTCAATTCATGAAGCAATTTTTAAAAATTCTGAAAGAAATGTAAGAGCTACCTCACTGTTCTGTAAGGTAAACTAACCCATAACTTGGAAAGATTAGCCAGGGAGCTAATTAACATGTCAGAGAATAAGCTGTTTTACTTAATAATAACAGATGTGCTATTACATAGGGCTACCAGTTAAGCTAAGCTATGTCCATTAGGCACTAGTAGTCACATATCCCACCTGCAATGATTTCTTCATTATTTGGTTTCTAATATATTTGAAAACAAAGGCTGGGTCTAGTGGTGCAGGTCTGTAATACTGGCACTTGGGAGGCTGAGGTGGGAGGATCCCAAATTGCATGGATGGCCTACATAAGAGACTGTGTTTCAAAACCAAAACCCAAACAGAAAGAAAATACCAAGAGCAACAAAAAGAAAATAAAAAGGAAAATCCTTGTTAGAAACAACAGTATAATATAGTGTATTGATCTTCCTAAGTTCACCAAAAGGTGTTTTCATCTAAAGTCTGGTCACATACTCCTCTAGTGTTTAGACTCACCCTGATGGTGCCTCCCACAACCTCCATGACTTTGCCGCGGTACCACAAAGTATCAGATCCTCTCACTGCACAAGGTTCTCCCTTTTTCCAGATGTATGGCTCCAAAAGACCAAGGCACTTTAAATTACTTTGAATTTCATCCATCATTTTGATGAGCTCAAACTCTGTAGAATTTATTGAAAATAGAACACACTTAGGAAAATGTGTTATTAGTTACTTCTCACTAGCAACCTACTAACTTCCTAACTTAGGTAATACAAAGAATTATGATCAAGTTTCCAATAAAATTTTTATAAACATTTAATTCAGTTAACACTTAATACATGTTTTTAAAATTTTACTAACAGCACATAAACACTTTGCTATTCTGAGAATACAAATACCATAAAGCACTCTTTGCAATTTACCGCCTACCAGATAAGCTAATATGGAAGAACTGAGTTTAAGGTGTCACTTTGACAGCACAGTAAGTATAGCACAAGTCTTGTATTGTCTATTGCTTAGGGAGAGATAATACTGAAGATACAAGTTAGAATTCTAACTTTTATGTGTACACATGTGTGGAGGTGCATACAGAGGTCAGAAGACAACCTCAAATGTCATTCCCAGTCTTATTGAGACAGGGCCTTGCACTATCAAGGAACTAGCTATAAAGATTAGGCTGGCTGACCAGTGAGCCCCAAAGATCCACTTGTCACTGTCGACTCAGTGCTACCATGCCTAGCTTTCTAAAACAAGTATTTTCTAATAGTGTGTGTGTTATGTGTGCGAGCCCATGTGAGTGCTGTGGAGCCTGACCCTGATGGCCAGATTCCTTCCTCAATTGCTTCTTCACCTCACTGTCTGAGAAGGGGTCTCTTACTGAACATGGAACTCACTGTTTAGCTAGCTAGACGGCTGGCTAGTGAATCCCCAGAGTCTGCTTCCCCGTGCTCCCAGCTTTGGGTTTACCGACATGTGCTTCTACCCCAGGTTCTAGGTGGGTGCTCGGTGCCTGAGCTCAAGACCTCGTCTTGGCGCAGCAAGCACTTGACCCACTGAGCCATCTTTTCAACCCCATATGTGACTTCTTTTGTGGGTTCTGGAGACATAACTGAGGTTCATACGCTGCCTGGCAAGCACTTTACTGACTGAATTATCTCCTCAGTCCAGCCCCATTTTTCTTTTTACTACAAATTGCTTCATTAATTCCACAGTATCTGTATGCCCCCTTATAACTGACTCCATTGGAAGCTCCAAGGCAAGCTCTGGAGTCAGTGATCACTTCATTCTTGCTTCTTTGGTTCTGCTATCTTAGGTAGGTGTATAAGTCTGAGTTTGTTCTCTGTAAATTGGATCTGACCGCATCTACCCACATTACTGGTACCCAAGAGGACTAGATAGGATATCAGTTAATGATTAAATATGTCAAATAAAGCTTCTAGATTAGTTGTTATTCTACATCTCAATTATTCACAGGCTTACTCTTTCAGGTGCTCAACAAATGGGAGAAAAATGTCAGTAAATTCATAGCTACCAAACCCTCATCATCAGGTGACCCCCTAATGGAACTCCTGAGCCTAACTAAGTCTGTGAATGCTAGAGTTACATGAGTTAGGGATCATTTCGAAAGCACACATTGCATTTGCATACAAACCCCAGGCAGCCTCAGGAACTTGCAGACATTTGCTGTGACTTCTTATTTTAACAAATTCAAACTTTTGTTTTCTATTTTCATAGAGAGCATCCAAATGCACTGATTTATGACCTTTTGTTATGTGAGTATTAAAAAAATAATACAACCACTTCTACACTGGAACGTGTCATTCAGGGAAACTTGAATCCATGTTCCTGAGCCATGGTCACTCATACATTGTTTAGAATAAATGATTTTTTTCATTCCCACTGGAGCAAGAGCTGTGTTTTGCACTGACATATGGGACATAGAACAAGTAACTATGTGCACACTACACAATATATATTGAAGAGGGAAAAGGCTATAGTATGATTAAGGGTAATACTTTAGTAAAGGTGCCAGGACAGAGAGAATAAACGAGAATTGTTTAGAAAAATCCATACATATACAGAACATTCTAATCTAAGAATTTTATGCTTTTACACTGTATTTGCATCCTTTCCACCTCCCTCTCCCTGATCCAACTCTTCCCATGCCCCCCTGAATTCATGAGCTCTTTTATACATTTATATGTGTGCATATGGCTATTCACCTTGGGGTGGAGGCTTGTGGAAATTTCCTCCATCTATTCTATGTGTCAACTGGTGTGGTCTTTGCAGATCCTGTGCAGGTAACCATACTGTTGAGAATGGTAAAGGCAATACTACCTAGCAGTGGGGAAAGTGAAGCATACTAAGCAAATGGGATAAGTCAAAACTATTCAATCTTTACAAAACCAAGTTGAATGTCTTCTTTACAGCTCTCTAAAAATCAATTCTGGAATACTTTAAAGACTTAAATGAGCCGGGCAGCTGGGGCACACGCCTTTAATCCCAGCACTAGGGAGGCAGAGCCAGGCAGATCTCTGTGAGTTCGAGGCCAGTCTGGTCCAGAGCGAGATCTAGGACAGTCACCAAAACTATACAGAGAAACCCTGTCTCGAAAAACAAAAAAAAACAAACAAAACAAAACAAAAAGACTTAAATGAAAAACAAATTTATAAGGCCAGGTCCAGTAATACATTCCTATAATCCTACCACTTGGGAAGGAGTCCAAAGAGACTCAAATCAAAGGCCAACCTGGGCCACACAGTGAAATGCTATCTCAAAACTTTCAAAAAAAAAAAAAAGAAAAGAAAAAAGAAAGACGCTCCTGCCCGTCCAATGACATATAATGTTTATCAAAACAAAACATAAAAACAAAATAAAAAACAACAAAAAAAGAAAAATTAAAAAAGCAGAATTGTAGATGTCTTCTATAAAGTCATTCAGTAGAACATGTTTCTGATCTCAGAACAGAAAAGGATTTTTCATGGTACCAGGGATCCAAATCCAGGGCTTTAAGCAAGTTAAGCAAACACTCTAACATCAATGCAAGCTCAATCTCTAGTCCTCTAGTTCTACCTTGACTCTTCAGGACTGGTACTGTAGCAGAAATATGTGCCTCTCCCCACCCTTAAGAATTTACTTTACACTCTGGAAAAGGAGATATTGGCTCTGGCTAATGCCCAAAGAGGAGCTGACCACAGATAGAAGATGTTATTAACTTAGGTACATCTTGGGCTTATCATTCCACATATGGTGTCATCCTTCAATTTCTTTCAGGTCTGGGTCCTAGTTTACACTTTGAACAATTTAAACAGAAACTGGAGATTGCAAGTCTGGCCATTTAGGCATATGGGTGATTTACACTGCAAAGATACTATTGCCAAAATTATTTTTAAATACACCAGTGTCGTCATTTTTCGAACAGCTGTCGCCTAGGGTCATCTTACCCACCTGGAAAATAATGCTTTCTTAAGAAGGTAACTGAGGACCTTATGGCAGGCCAGGACTTAAAGATGGTTGTCACTTTGTGCTGTCCCCTTGGCTGTTTAGAGACATCTCTGATAGCAGGTTGTAAGTCAGAGCTGTCTCCTTGTTATGGGAGATTAATGGCTGGTCAATTCTGGTGACTAAATATTACATCCTAGCATCCTGAATTCTGCCTGTCTCTAACAGTCTGGTTAGCACACTAATTAACTCTGGGGTATTTTGGAGGCAGCCCCCCCCCCCCAGCTAAATTCTCCTTTGTGTGACTTAATGTCTCCTATGCAAGTTTATTAGTAAATCCTTTATTACTCGAGTTTCTTCTACATCAGTACCTAAGTTTGGTTCTGCTGTAAAGCTCCACTTACAATTAACAGTGCTCTTTGAAATCCCCAGCACTCCTTGATGCTGAACACTCCTCTCCACCTTTAAGCTTAAACCCTTATGGTCAGGACCTTGGTTTGTTTGTGCTCTTGGTACCAATTAATAAGGATGGGATGTTTGAAATGCTTGACGATTTGAGGACATTGAATTGTGTGCTGAGTGGCTGTTATGTAATAGGGAAGTGCAGACTCAGTTTGGCAGAGCATTCACTTTGCTTTTCAGTGTAGCCTGACTTGGCATGCACCTTTAGACTCTGGCTTAGTTTTTATATCCATGTCTGAACCATTTGGCTCTTTCTTGGGTCAGTTTACAGTATAAGCTGATAAAATATCTTCACTGTCAGAGGCTTGAATAGTCATTCCTTTGCTGTGCTGTGGAATCAAGATGAAGACTCTTGGGAAACCTGTCTTCCTTATATTTGAATTTGAATAAAAATTTGAGAGATCTAGCCAGCATGGTGATGCACGCCTTTAATCCCAGCGCTCAAGGTCAGCCTGGTCTACAAAGTGTTTCAGGATAGCCAGGGCTTCACAGAGAAACAAACAACAAAAACTTGAGACAGCTCTATTATAATTTGTGGGAAAACATGGAGAATACTAAGCCTATGGTATTTTGGTGGCTCTAAGGGAGAATTTTAGCTGACTAGTCCTGAGTCTGCTGGGTGACACATGCCTTTAATCTAACAGTTGGGAGGCAGAAATAGACAAATCTCTATGAATTTGCGGTCACCATTTGCTACACAGCAAGTTCCAGGCTAGCCAAGGCTACATGGTGAGACTCTGTCTCAAACAAAACAAGACAACCCCCCCCCCCCCACACACACACTTTAAGAGTGCTTCTGACTTAATGCTTGCGTCACTTTGTGTTTTAATGTGGATCTCTGACAACTGTCTAATGAAGGCTGAAAATTTAATGGTTGTAGCATTAGAGATTTATCTACAATGGGTGTCCCTGGGACTCTATAGAGAAATGCTCCCTCTGACTCTCTAGGCATCTCTAGGTAACTTGGGTTTTAACTGAAGTTTTGAAGTGTCTGGCCACATGAGATGCAGCAATCTCACAGGAATTACATGTCAAAAGAGAATGGGATTAAAAACTTAATCTGCCTCTAAGATTCCTAAAAGTAACCACTGAATGTTTAGCTTTTTTTTCTTTTTAAAAGAATCACTGCATACTAAAATCATTCTTGGTATGTCTAATTTAAAAATATGAACATTTTAAAGATGACTTTTGGACTTCTAGGAACTGTTGCCTACTTTTTTTCTTTCTTAAATAAATGTGGTGATTCAAGGTTTTTATTTCAGTCAGGCTTAACTGAAATGTAGTTATTCAAGTGTTAACTATGGGATCCAGTTTTTTGAAATGTTAATTTTGGAACCTAAGGCTGAGGGGAAAAGCAAACAAAACTAAACCTCTTGTATGGTTACAAAAGATCTAGCAAAATTGATTTACAGAAAAAGTTTTGAAAAGATGGCTTATTGTTTAATAGTACTCACTACCTTTCCAGAGGTCTATAGCCCAGCTTACAAACTACTTACGTCAGCTCCAAAGGATCTGACTCCCTCCTCTGGTCTTCACAGTGCCACCCCACCCCCATTCACATAAAAATAAATAAATAGGTTTATGGGTCTGGGGAAATGACTATAGTGTTCTTGTATAGGACCTGAGCTTGGTTAGGGTGGCTGGCAAACACCTGCAACTCCAGTAGATCTAATGCCCTATGGTCTCCATGGGCATCCAAACACATGTATACCTCCCCCAACACATACATATAATTAAAAATAACTAAATAAGAGGTTTAGAATAAAATCAGGTGATCTTAATTTCTTTTATTCTAACATAAATATATTTTACATTTAATTACCTGTTCAAAGACCTGACAAATCTTTACTGCCCTACAGTAAACATTTAGGTATTCTATTTATTTATTTTTATTTGTTTATTGTATATACAATGTTCTGCCTGCATGTATGCCTGCAGGCCAGAAGAGGGCACCAGACCTCATTATAGATGGTTGTGAGCGACCATGTGGTTGCTGGAAATTGAATTCAGGACCTCTGAGGAAGAGAAGCCAGTGCTCTTAACCTCTGAGCCATCTCTCCAGCCCCATATTTAGGTATGCTTAATTTCTTAAAAATCTATTAAAATGGGGGCTGGAGATTGCGCTTAGTAGTTAAGAGTGCTTGCTGCTCTTCCAAAGGACTCAATCCCCACACTAGAGGCTCACAACTGTTGGTAACTCCAACTCCAGGGGATCCAACACCCTCTTTCTTCCTCTGGTACCAGCACACATATGACAGACACATACATATAAATGCAAATAAGATAATCTTTAAAAAGAAAAAAAACTAAACAATGTTTTTTCTTAAAATGGAGGCTTGCAAGAAAGATGGCTAGTGGGTAAAAGTGCTTGCTATGCAGACCTGACCATCTGAGTTTGATCTCCAGATCCCACAGGAGAAAAAGAACCCATTCACAAAAGCTCTCTTCTGATCTTCATATGCATGCTGTGGCACACACATGGCCTCATACAGACTTGAACTTTCTTTAAAGCCTATTAAAATGTTATATTTGAATCTGTTAAGCAAATTTCATAAAACATTGAAATTTTTTTGTTTTGCTTTGACCACAACACATTGACATTTCTGATCTTTAAACTAAAATGTTAGAGAATAAATGTAGTGGATAGCTGTTTGAGACATGCCCTAAAGCACTGCCCCTAGTGAGGCAGCTGTAGCTGTTAAACCTGTCTGTGACTTTGAGGTACTTGCCCCTGGGGCGGGGCCACCAAGGACACTTAAGACTGTGGACGCAGGTATGACTGCTCTTCTTGGCTACCTTGTGGTTTTGGATGCTGAGGTCTTGAACCAAGCTGTTCAGTGTGGGACATACATAGCTCAGCTTTCCTGGATCCTATGATAAATGGTCTCCTGTGGTTGTAAGTTTACCCCCAAATAAATTCCTTTGATCATTAAATGGACTCCATAGATTAATCCCATTTAAATAAACAATTGAAACAGTACAGTTTATTGAAAGTATAGGCTTTTTACTTAATATAAAACAATATTCCTTGAATTTTGTGACAAGTTTTGTTAGGTTACAAAATTTTGTATTGGATTTTGATAAGGATGTTTTTCTAAGAAAGATTTTAAAAAGAATTCAAGTGGCTGGAGAGATTGCTCAGGAGTGCTTGCTGAGAAATCATTATGGTCAGAGTTCAAATCCTAACACCCATATAACAAGTCAGAGGTCCTGCAAACATCTGTAACATCAGCTTCAGGGGATCTGACACATGTCTGTCTGTTCATGCAGATGCAGACATGTAGACAGGAAGACTGACAGACAGACAGACACACACACCCTTATCCATGTTGACAGGCTGTAGGAGGAAAGCTTTCCCTTAATATTCTCTTTGAAGGTCATTTTTAAGTTCAGCCTCCTGTGGTACCTGCTATTAGGTCAAAGTGGGCCCCGAATGGCAGTGCTGTTGACAGTGTCCTAAGAAGAGGGCCCAGGCCCAATCCAGGCAGATTCTTATCAGGTAAATAGAAGATTCTTATCAGGTTAACAGAAACCAAAACTCAGCATTACACAGAAACCCCCCCCCCCCCCCAGACAGGGTTTCTCTGTAGCTTTGGAGCCTGTCCTGGACTAGCTCTGTAGACCAGGCTGGCCTCGAACTCACGGAGACTGGCCTGCCTCTGCCTCCGGAGTGCTGGGACTAAAGGCGTGCGCCACCACCGCCCGGCTCAAAGAAACCTTGTAATGCTGGTTTCTCTGCCCCATGGTCATTTGATGGGGGCAAAGTGCATCTAGTCATGGAAAGCCCGCCTCAGCATAAAGACCCCCACTCTGATGATGATCACAAAAATACCCACTTGCCCTTTACTACTGAGCCACCTCTCTAGCTCGTTCTTTTGCTCTTTTTTTAAGATTTATTTTTTAATTACATGTATACAAGCATGTCTATGTGGATGCATGTGCATTGGATGGATGCATGGATATCTAAGAAGGTCAGAAGACAGTGTTGGATACTCTGGAGCTGGAGTTATAGGCAGTTCTGAACCACCCAACTTGGGTGCTGGGGCCTCAACTTGGGGCTTCTTCAAGAGCTGTATGTATGTACTCTTAACCACTGAGCTGTTTCTCCAGCTTGGATTTCTCCATAATGTAGACAAGCATTGGGACCCACAGGCAGTCCTCTGGCTAGGGAGTTCTGGTAACAGTATGTTGAAATTATTTATTATTATTATTATTATAAATTATTATTATTATTTAAAACAACAACAACAACAACAAACCCTCAAATAGCTTAGCTAGGCATTGTTAAAAGCACCCTGCATGCACTGGGTGAGATCATCTAATCCTTCTCACAGCCCCTTGAAAATGAGTTTCAGAGAGGGTAAATTTTCCCAAAGACTTCCAGTTTTTTTCTATCATACTAGAAAACTTGGGCTGCTAGGCCCAGAGTTACTGAAGAAAACTTTATAACATAAAAGACCTTACCTGATAATTTAGGCACTACAAATATAGTTCCATCATCACCAATGCAGCTCACCACTGCCTCAAATGCATTCGTGTTAGGAATAGCTGGTGCTTTATAGCATCTGGTGGTTCTAGTTTCTGATTTTTTCTCCTTTGAATCAGGTACTTTGTGTTCATTGGTTTTATCAGCAATTTTCTTGTTAGTGTCAAAGTTAATTTTTAAGCACTTAGTAACCATTGAATCTTCTTCCAGGGAGATTTCCAAAGACTTCTCAGATGAATGGCTATTATTTGATTTACTAATTCTGTAACAAACAAAACAAAAACCATATCCAAATGGGAGCAAAGATAAAACTCTGTAGACAAAAATATGAAAAAAAATCATTCAAATATATGCTAACATTTAACGAAAACCTTTGCTCTAGTCCAGGATGAACGAGTTTTTTAATGAAGTGGGCTAGACAGTCACAGGAGGAAAAGAAAAGAGGAAGATTGCTTGGTGGCTCTAGATGGCATCATACAACTGTTAGATCACTCTCTGGAAAAACAGACCATGCCTCCCCTGGCATCTACTTCTCTAGAAGAAACTGGTAACTATAAGCAACCTGCTTCTTTGACGCTGTGCTGCATAGTTTTATGTCAACTTGACACAGGCTAAAGTCATCTGAGAGGAGGGAACCTCAACTAAGAAAATGTTTCCCATAAAAAGGCTGTAGGCTAGCCTGTACAGCATTTTCTTAATTAGTGATTGATGGAGGAGGGTCCAGCCCATTGTGGGTGGTGCTATCCCTGGGCAGGCAGTCTTAGGTTCTATAAAAAAGCAGGCTGAACAAGCCATGGAGAGCAAGCCAGTAAGCAGTACTCCTTCATGGTCTCTGCATCAGCTCCTGCCCTGTTTGAGTTCCTGTCCTGACTTCCTTTGATGATAAACTGTGATGTGGAAATGTAAGCTCCCCAACTTGGTCATGATGTTTCATCTGTGCATCACAGCAAAGAAACTCTAACTAAGACAGGCACCCATTCCTGGGGAAAGTTTTAAAAGAAAGACATGTTCTTGGAAGCTCTGTATGTGCTAGTGTTTGTGTCTTCTCTCTCCCCTCACATGCTATCCAGGGCAGCTATTTCTCCTACTCTTTTATTGAAAGCTAACTTGAACGTAAAGCTCTATCTTTTAGGCTATCTGTGCCCACGATCCCCACTTTGGTGAACTTCATTCTGTCTTAGGACTGCTGAGCTCTTCCTAAACCCCTAGCATTGGGCTACGACTTTCTTGCCAACCTATTGAACCTCTCTGTTCATCTTTTGGTCTCCTCCCTGCCACCCTGATTGATATACAGGCAATCCTAAAATCAAAAAAGTTACTTTTGAGTTCTCAAGAAAAACATGTATCTGAACATATTTGTATCTATATCTGTATCCATTTGCATCTATATGTATCTGCATCTCTACCTAGCTGTTCCTGTATCTATATTATCTGCATCTATGTATCTGTTGGTATCTCCTCTGCAGGTAAAATCCAAGATGTGAAGTGAACATTCAGGGCCTCAGGTGGCTTCTTTAAAACCCGTTGCTGCTGCTCAAGAGGATGTGACTATCTTTAACTCTTCAGTAGACCTGCCTCCAGAGCTGCATTCCTTGAAAGCAGTCACTGCTTCTCCCAGGGGAAAATATGTCAGCTTTTACTTACAAATGCTTAGCCTTTCCACAATGGTGAGTCGGCTCCTTCTCCTGGTGATTCATGCCTAAGGTAAAACCAGGTTTCACTCCCTATAATAGTCAGACTAGAACAGAGTTCCAGATTCCTCAGTGCCTGCCTGTACCTGACCCTCACTGAGTTACAGGTTTTTAAAAAAGTTAATCTATGAGTCAGGAAGGTGATGCATGCTTTAATCCAGCTTTCTATGAGTTCTAGGCCAGCCTGGTCTATATAGTAAAACCCTGTCTCAACAAACAAACAAGTCTAGGGTTCCATACAGACTTCTAAATGTTTTCTCTACCTATCAGCTGCCTCCACTCACACCTCTTCTCCTTCCTTCCGAGAAGCTCACAAAGCTCCACCCCGCTGCTCTCTTTTTGTTGCCCTGCCCTATTGCAGCTCTCAGTCAAGCAGCAGGTGCAACTCCTAGATTCCTCTCAGAAAAGCTCCCTTATACACTTCTTTAAAACCTTTCTAAGGAAGGAACATTCCTTCAGTGTTGTCCTGTGTTGGTCAGCTGTCATGTTTTTCTAAGGGTTTTACATAATCCATTTTATGTAATTTATGTCCTGTTATTTTATGTTGAAAAAAGAAAGATTAATTCAGATAATAAGGTCTATAAGTTACTTATCAACTCATATGACACTTATGCTTGATTTTAAGACATGTAAATCATATAGATACAAATGCATGAGTATATATACACATATACAGGTTTTACATTAAATTAAATACCCCACTCTTCCAATATTGAAATATTGAGATATTTTTTTGTAAAATATCTTTTTCTGTGTCAAAGTTCAGCCTCTTGAGTTTTCATTTAAATGTAATGGTTTTACTCACAAAAGTTGTTTTGAAGATTTAAAAATAAGCAACTCCAGGATTAACATACAAAATGTTTCTGCCTTTTTTGGTAACTAGATAATTTATTGTTCAAAATTGTTCAACAACTTGCATTCAGTTCTTGCTACAAATGTAACTTGGAAATAACCCTCTTTTAACAGGGTAGCAAATTAATTAATGTTACTATGATTTATAATATTAAGATTGTTTTTTAAGTACTTATTTATTTTTATTTTATGTGTATGGGTGTTTTGACTACATGTACGTCTGTGCCTTCAGAGGCCAGAGGAGGGCTTTTGATTTTCTAGAATTGGAGTTACAGATGGTTGTGAGTCACTCTGTGGACGCCTGGGGACTGAACCCAGGTCCTCTTCAGGAGCAGCCTGTACTCTTAACTATTGAGCCATCACTCCAGCTCAAGTAGGTCTCCATGCTCTCACTCTGTCCTTTCTCTCTTCCTCCCCTCTTCATGTCTTCCTGCCATGATGTTCATGCTAGCTATCTCTTTCACCCTAACCAAAGCTCCATAACAAGCACTCACACAGCAAAGACAAATTTGCCCAAACCAGCTGGAACCAGTATGGATGTTAGAGACAACTGATAACTACTCTTTGCTCCACACCATCAGCTTCCACAATTGTGGGTTTCCACCATCATGGATCGGATGCCATGGTACATGTGAAAACCACACATAGGAACAAAAAGGGAATAGCCCTATTCTGGGATCCCCTCCCACTCAGATTCTCTGCTTTTCTCCCACCTTATCTTATGAGTAATCCTCCCTGTGTTAACATGCTCATAAAACTAGCTCTCCAAGACCCCAGTGATGTAGCTCTCTCAAGAAGCCCACATGTACCCTTGAAAGCCAGTACGTAATAGGCTGCTTTTCAGTTTGTAAGAGCTTACTGACATGAATAAAGAAACAAGCAATCTATTTCTGGGGTAGCTCGTTAGGGGTTAGATTATAAATCATCTTTAAGAACAAATAAGATGCAGCTCAGGTTTGAAAACACCCACAAAAGATGGCACAGGCATCACTAGAAACTGACGTCAAAAAGATACTCAAAAGTCTGTACCTTCTTTCTCTCAAAGCCAAACCTTTTTTAATCAAGTATTTAGAAACATCAACACGTTCTCCTTTTTCATCTCGGCAGAAAATTTTCACAGGTAATGGCCATGTTGTGCTGTTTTCCTGAAGAGATTTATCAGACAAAAAGTGAAATCTCACAAGCAGTATTTTTCAAAAGAATTTCTTCTACATTTTCTATGCAAGAAACAATCCCAGCTAACTTTATTTTGACATCTAAATATATAAGGGAAACAGCATGGAAGGGAGTCAATACTGATAGAAAAGCATTTTAATTTTTTATATTGTATCTCTTTTCAGGTATGTGTTTTAGGAATGAATTAGGAAGACCTCATTACCAAGGTAAAATATACCAAGAACAAAACAAATAAAAAAACTGTCGCCACCAAAAACCCCAATCAAGTGAACTGCAACAAAGTTCCCCTCCCTAACTGAGGTGAGAGGAGTATCACCAGTTAGCATGCTTCTCTATTCCCTTCTGCTGTGGGATGTTCTGTATGTTAAATGTGTTGCTCTGATTGGTTAATAAATAAAACACTGACTGACCAGTAGCCAGGCAGGAAGTACAGGCGGGACAAGGAGAGAGGAGAATTCTGGGAAGTGGAAGGCTGAGGCAGGGAGACGCGGCCGCTGCCATGACAAGCGAGATGTAAGGTACCAGTAAGCCATGAGCCACGTGGCAAAGTATAGACTAATAGAAATGGGTTGATTTAAGATATAAGAACAGTTAGCAAGAAGCCTGCCACGGCCATACAGTTTGTAAATAATATAAGTCTCTGTGTTTACTTGGTTGGTTTTGAGCAGCTGCAGGACTGGCGGGTGTGAGAGATTTGTCCTGACCCTGGGCCAGGCATGACCAGAAAAACTCTAGCTACACCCTTCAACTCTGAAAAATTTCCAATGTGTGCTTTACTTTCCTACAAAACACAAAAGAAGTTACTACAACACATGTTCTCCTTCACAGGAAAAGGTATAAAAAAAAGCATATGTAAAAAAGGTGATATGGAAAATGAGTTACATGAGAAAATTCAATAAGGCAGAACAGAAACAGAGGAAACTACAACACTTTCTTATGAAGACATGCTTCTCAAATCCACACCCACAAACATGCACATTCTATCAGTTCTTCTTTACTTAGGAGCTTAATTTTCTTTTTCTTTCTCTTTTTAAAAATACATTTATTTACTGACAGCTGGGGAACCTGCATGGGACCGAACCAGGCTCTGTGAATGTGGGTGACAGTTTTGAGGCTTGATCTGTTTGTGGGATCCCTGGCAGTGGGACCAGGACTTATACCAGGTACATGAACTGGCCTTTTGGAGCCCATTCCCTATGGAGGGATACCTTGCTCAGTCTTGATGCAGGGGGAGGGGCTTGGTCCTGCCTCAACTTGGTATGCCAGACTTCACCCTCTGAGGAGTGGATGGGGAATGGGATAGGGGTGAGGTGTGGGGGAAGGGAGAAGAGGAAGGAAGGGGAATTGGGGATGGTCTGTAAAATTAAAAAAATTTAAAAAATACATTTATTTAATTTTATTTCATGTGCTTAGTGTTTTGTCTGTGAGGGTGGATCCCCAGGAACTGTAGTTACAGACAACTGTGAGCTGCCATATGGGTGCTGGGAATTGAACCCAGGTCCTCTGGAAGAGCAGCCAGTGCTCTTAACCACTGAGCCATTTCTCCAGCCTGAGCTTAATTTTCTAAAGACTTTAGAAAGATAGTTTAGTTTATATGTTTTCTTCTAACATTCAAAATTTCAACTCAAGCACATGACTTTAGAAATACTTTGATTCAGCCACATGAACACTTGTGGGAGATCTATTTAACTCATTTACTTATTTTAGCTTTTTTAGGTGGGCAAGCTAGCTGAGCAGGTAAAGCTGCTTACTGACAAGCCTGATGACCTGAGTTCAAATACCCAGGATCCACAAGGTAGAAGGAGAACCAAGCACAATAAGTTGTACTCTGACCTCTACATATGAGCCATGGCTTGTGCTTCCACATGTGTGTATATGTACTTTAATAAATACACATACATATATGTATATATGCATCTATATCACTTATTTATTTATTTATTTATTTATTTACTTATTTATTTATTTCTAAGATAGAGTCTTACTATGTAGCCCTGGCTGGCCTAGAATTTGCTGTGTAGACCAGGCTGTCCTCCAGCTCACAGAGATTTCTCTGCCTCTTGAGTTCCGGGATTAAAGTAGTGTACCAACACGCCCTGCTAGGCCTTTAACCCTTGATCCTCCTCCTACCTCCTGAGTTCTTGGATTATTACTGTATGTCACCATGCCACAGAGTTATTATGTACAGATATAATACCTTAACACAAGATCAACATAGTTTGGAAATATATTCCAAACATTTTGCTGTTATCTTAACAAGAAAATAAACTTAGACTAGACGACAACTTCAGTGAAATAATAAATATGTATCTGTTATAACTGTTTACCTTGTGTCTTAGTTAGGGTTACTGCTGGGATGAAACACCATAACCAAAGCAACTTGGGGGCGGGGGGACGGGGGGAGGAGATTTGGCTTACACTTCCACATCACTGTTCATCACTGAAGGAAGTCAAGACAAGAACTCAAACTGGGCAGGAACCTGGTGACAGGACCTGATGCAGGCCATGAAGAAGTGCTGCTGACTGGCTTGCTCCTCATGGCTTGCTTGGCTTGCTTTCTTATAGAATCCAGGTTACCAGCCCAGGAGAGGCACCACCCACAGTGGGCTAACCCACCCCCCCATCAATAATTAATGAAGAAAATGCCCCTTTCTCAATTGAGGCTCCCTCCTTTCAGAAGACTCTATATTGTGTCAAGCTGACATAAACCAGACAGGACACCTACCTACCTGTAAGATTATGGTTGCTATAGCTCCAGTGAGGTACAGTGACAGACAGTCACAAGCTGTTGCTGTCCACTTGTCAGCTTTCCACCAGTCGGTCTGAAGCAAAAGTAATGACTATTTGTATTACAACGAGTATCACAGAGTACTGAAATAGTTAGAAATCATACAAACACACACACAGTCTGAACCCTCACACATAGTGAGAAACCAATGTGAACATGGACTTAAGCTATTTTCTTTCCCATTTTCATAGCCTTTATAACCTTTCTACATGAGCTCATATATATGTAAATTTATCTCTATACTATAAATATTATATATCTTGTGTGTGTGTGTGTGTGTGTGTGTGTGGTGTGTGTGTGTGTGTGTGTGTGTAACTGTTCTACAGCTACACTGAAGTTTGGCTGGATATAAAACCTATAGCTCCCCTCTTAAGTATTTAATTATGTCACTTAATTATTTTTTATTATAAAGCACTAGTGATGACGTCAGGCTTTTCTTTCTTTTGTAAACCAACTTTACTAAATTATCTCTGAGAGATGACTATTCTGAGTTGATTTTCTTGGATACAGCCATGTACATTCTCGATCACAGTTCTAAACAGTCTTTCATGAATTACAGTTTTTTTTCTTGTACTGTTATCAACTTTTTCCTTTTAGATATCTAAGCTTATGCTGACTCTTAGAGATCTTTTTTCTTTTGGATTTTTTTTCAAAATTAGAATTATCCTTAGTTCTCTTTTAAAAAATTATACTCTGTATATGTGTGTGTCCATCCAAAAATGCCATACTACCAATGTGGAGGTCAGAGGACAACTTGGGGAGTTTGTTCTCATCCCAGCCAGTGGGTCCTGGAGACTGGACTCATCAGGGTTAGTGGCCAAGAGCCTCCACCCACCGAGCTGTCTCCACAGTCAGATGTGCTTTTGTACTTACTTCTCCTAGCTTAGCCCACATTTCTGATATTTACTTCTAATTCTTGGGTTGCAAATTGACATCTTTTCAAACTCTGCTTTTTTTTTTTTATTATTCTGAACTAACTCTGCCTTCTCTCTTCCTTTTTTGGATGCAGGTCTCACTATGTAGTTCGTTTTTAAACTTATGATCCTCTTGCCCTCAGTCTCCTGAATGCTAAAATAACAGGTATGGACATCACACTCGGTTGATTTTTTTTCAGTTTTCTGATTCTATTTTCTGTTGGTCTTTCATACCATCTACTACTATTACCAATTTACACCTTTATCTTCCTGTATAATTGGAAACTTATGAAACATATTTTATTTCCATCTGCTTTTATTTTTCCTCAAAGCTTTTTATTCTTAAAAGTTTGAATTCTATTTAGCCTTCCTCTATTTCTTTAATGCTATTAAATTTATAGGCTCAAACATTTATTATTCCCTCTTCTTAAAACCCTTAATGAATCCAGGTGCGGTGGCACACATATTTAATTCCAGAACTTGCTGTGGGATGGTCTGTATGTCAAATGTGTTGCTGATTGGTCAATGAATAAATCACTGATTGGTCAGTGGCCAGGCAGGAAGTATAGGCAGGACTAACAGAGAGGAGAATTGAGAGAACAGGAAGTTGGGTGAGGGAGACACTGCCAGCCGCCATCAGGACAAGGAAGATGTAAAGTACCGGTAAGCCACAAGCCATGTGGCAAGGTATAGATTAATAGAAATGGATTAATTTAAGCTGTAAGAATAGTTAGCAAGAAGCCTGCCACAGCCATACAGTTTGTAACCAATATAAGTCTCTGTGTTTACTTGGTCGGGTCTGAGTGGCTGTGGGACTGGCGGGTGTCAGAGATTTGTCCTGACTGTGGGCCAGGCAGGAAAACTCTAGCTACAAGAACTCAGGAGGCAGAGGCAGGTGGATCTCTGAGTTCGAGGCCAGCCTGGTCTACAGAGCGAGATCCAGTACTACATAGAACATGGTTCTCAACCTTCCTAAAGCTGTGACCACTTAATACAGTTAGTTCCTTCTGTTGTGGTGACCCCAACCATAGAATTATTTCATTGCTACTTCATACCTGTAATTTTGCTACTGTTATGAATTGTAATGTAAATATCTGATATGCAGGATATCTGATATGTGACCCCTGTTCACAACCCACAGGTTGAGAACCACTGACACAGAAGGATCTTGTCTCAAACCCCCTCTCAAAAAACCCTTAATGAGATTGTATGAAAGCTTCAGAATGTATTAATTAAAACTGACAAGAAACCATGCTAAAATATTTAAAATGATAATATACAATAATGAGAAAATTACTTAGCTAAAAACTACCTTATATCAACAAGTGAACATTCCAAAGATAATCTTCCCATTGTCTTTAGATTTTCTTGAAGTTCTCTTAAAGAGTGAATATTCACTACTAGTTCAACACCCACATCATACAGCAAGACCTATGAGAACAGTAAACTTAAATTTAGGGAAAGGCAACATTTCAAGAATTTTTTTTTCAAATTGCAAAGCATAATAAAAGCTGAAATAAGTAATCACAGAACAAATTAAAATGTACTTTCATGATTATGTTTAACTCTGCATTTACCTCCACCAATGTGTCTGTAACCACTCTGATAATCTGGCCTCTTCTCCACTGACTTTTAGATGGGACCTTAACAGCACAGTGCATATCACGTTCCCACCTAACAGGTCTCCATTCAGAGTCCTCATAGGCAGCTGTCATCTTCTCTTCCAAACTGTAGGATACAAAATGTTTTAATTTCAGATAATTTCTTATCTAATTCTCTGACAAGATATTTTCTACCAAAACCCTTTGGTCACTGCACTCTGGCCAATCCGGATGCAATGTTCTTTGATGGTATAAAACATGTCCACTTTTGAACTATTTCTTCCCTCTGCTTGAGATAAAGGTTCATCAGACACAATCCTGGGCTGATGCTCTCCTGTCTCCTTCTGGACACATTGATAACAGTTTAGGATGGGAACTTCCCCACAGGTATACACCATTTTGTACAGCTCAAAGTTTTAATTTTTATTTGTTTGAGACAGGGTCTCGCTATGTAGCTATGGTTGACTTGGAACTCGCTGTGCTTTCCAGGCTGACCTTGAACTCACAGAGATCTGACTGGCTCTGCCTCCTGTGTCCAGCTTAAGACACATTTGAAAAGCCACTGTGCCTGTGAGGTCTTCCTCAAACATCTTAAAACCATTCTCCTTCTCAAATGCTTTATTATTCTCTTATCATCCCCCACACTAAGTTTTATTTGTTCATCATCTCTCTTTACTATAATTTAAGCCCTATGTCAACAAAGAATTGCCCATGTGGTTGCTGCAATCCTCAACAATAAATACAGGCTGTCATAAAGTAAGGTGCTTAGTAAGGACTTAAGGCATAAATTCTAGTATGATAACAGCCCAAAAAGAGATGTTATGCTTTTTTAAAGAGTTTAGAGACAATTTAGTTGAAATAATCTCATGACTTTCAAAAATTAAAGACTATGGCATCTAGATATTTGAAGCAAAGTATAAGACGACCAGAACTACAGGCAATGCTTTCATTATATATTATACCTATTAAGTAAATTTTCTGTTAATAACCACTGAACGTAAATCTTCTCAGGAGATATTACATTACATATGTTCACAGGCAACTCCTTGTTATACAATGACTGGAAATTCTCATTAGGTAGAGATTTTACAGATAGAGGACTTAAGCTGTTTATTTCACTTGAAATGATTTCTTCAGGAGAAGGATCCCATACTTCAAGATGTTTTTTAGAATTATCTTTGAGGGTATATCTGAAAAATATCAGAAGATGGCAAAAAGAATAGTAAGATATTAATATTTGCTTATTTTTAGAGATGAACACCTTTCATCTATGATTTTCTGCTTCCAAACTTTGATAGCAATAGCAATTACTACAGTTGATTGTTCTTTAAAAAGAGTACTTAGCCAACACCAAAGCAAGCACACACAAAAATCAAGATAAACTCCAAGTTTCTACTTTAAAAACCTCATTCATAACTTCAATTCTTCCCATGAATATCCTGTACTCACAAAGAAAAAAACTCAGAGTTTAACAACCTTTGGCTAGAGAGTATCAATCAGTAAAAAGTAACAGTTTGTCAACAGGAATGTAATTCCTGTTAGAATGCATTAAGCAAAATAACTCAAGTATTTTACACTTAACAGATTATATTTTAAGCACAGACAACTAGATGAAAAAAAAAAAAACTTCTTTCACAATAAGCTGAGATCTAGTTCAAAGATCACCAACAGGTGTTTTGTGGTTGCTGTGTTGTTTTGGTTTGGCTTTTGCTAAATCTAATGGATAGCCGTCAGTTCCCACCCAAACTCAATGCAGCTACTCTTTCTTTTTCAATATCATCTGCTTAAATTTATTTATTAATTATAATAGTTTATAGACCTTTTAAATGTTTTTTACATGTAAGATCAAGTTACCTATGAACAATAACAATTTTAAATATTTCTTGTCCAAGTTGGATGCTTTTCTTTTTCGTGTGTAAGTGCTCTGCTACGACTCCAGTACTCTGCTGAACAGAGAGGCTGAAATTGCCTTAGTTTTTATTCCTGATCTTAGAAGAAAGGGTTTTTTGTCACAGTATAATTCCCTTTTACACCTGGACTTTTTTATCTTTAGTCACTATAGATACTGGCTTGTAATTATGTTTTACGTGTGTGTGTGTGTGTGTGTGTGTGTGTGTGTGTGTGTGTGTGTGGTGTATATGTGTAGGCATGTACACATGTGGAGGGCAGAACACAACTCGATGGATAGATGACTATCCGTTAAAATTTACTTAACTGTCTGTGCATCTTAAAGTAATCCTGGCTTTGGGGCTGAAGAGACAGCTTAGTTGGTAGAGTGTTTGTCATACAAGCATGAGGACCTCAGTTTGACTCCCAGAACCTATATTAAAAGAACAGGCATGGTGGCATACGCTTGCAATCCCAGTACTGTGGAAACAGAGACAAGAGGATCTGAGTCTCACTGGCCAGCCAGCCTACCGTAATATGTGAGCCCCATGTAGCACTCAAAGATAATGTCCCATAGAAAATTTACATGGCTCCAGAGAAACAACACCTGCATTTTATCTCTGGCTTCCATGTGTAGTATCTCTGGCTTCCATGGACCCCCCCAAAAGGACCTAGTACTTAAAAGAAAAATTTCAATATAGTTTTAAGTGTTTACTTTCATTTCTTTCCATTTCACATATGAGACTTAACAGTGAAAGAGGGAACATGACCATAGGCCATTACTGTTAGTAAGAGTCACAGCAGGCCTTGGCTGGAGGTTATTGTCTCTCTGGCTTATGCTAATAGGTGTTCAAATGGTGGATTTCTTGAAGGCTACATACAGGCAGTTATGTAAAAGACCCTGGAGGACTATCCTCTTTGCATGTCTCCATTGTGTAAGAACTCTGTCAGTTGACCTTTAAGTCACCCACCCACCATCAACACCACTCTACCCTTCTGTTCCTGAGATCACTTCAGCCACTGGCTGCTCCTTGCTTTGGACAATAATGCTTAGGTCTAGCTAACAGAACCCTTCAAACTCAGGAAAATAAAAATTTCTTAAATTGGGAATGCAACCACTATCCTTAGGTGCTGTTTCTCATCCTGATTTTCTTACCTAAGTAGACCCAAGATGCTGCTTGAGCAGATTCCACCTGGAAATAAGATGTTAGCCTCTTTGTCTTACAAGCAATCTTGATCTCAAGAAGCCCTTCTCTTGGTTTTTCCCTCCAAGTAGGAGTGAAAAGAAGGCTGCTTTACTCCTCATTAAACTAATGACTCCAACTATCCCCCTTACCATCTTTTCTGATGCAAGAACAGGGAAATTCCTTTCTCTTCTTGTGATTAAAGCATTATATATAAACTAAAGTGATGTTGTACTAACTACTTACCCTGCTTCATAAGATGCTAGGCCTTCTTTGACGAGCTGGTCATTAATACTAATAGCAGTTGCTCCAGGAGCCCGAGAATCAAAAAGCTCAACCAAGAGCACATTATCTTTCAGAATCTCTACAAAACCATTAAAATTAGTTTGGGAAAAGAAAGGCATGTGCTACAAAGCGCACTAAATTAGTAAATTTGTCTTTAAAAAAAAATTGGAAGCAATTTCTGCCTTTTACATACATGAGATTTCTGGCTGAATAACATTACAGTTTTCCTAGGAATTAGAGCAGTATCTTGGAGCCACAGGGATTGTCAATAAATACCCAGGTATACAGCATATAGAGAGTACTATAAATTTTGTTTTAGCTTATCATGTGCTACTTGTTCTATAAGGAGCCCAAACCAGTTCAAATTAATAAAATAAAAATCATAAAATAAAATAATCATGAAATAAAAATCGATATACTTTCAAAGAAATTGTATTTTCATACTGTTCTATGGAATACAAAAAGGCAGAAGTGAATAAAATTAACTTATTAACTTAGGCCAGTGACTATTTCTAAGGTTAATAAAAAGTTGAAAACAAAAATCTAGAACTCTCAAATAACTAGTATTTTTTTCTGTTACTTTTATTTATTTAGGATAAATTATCTAACTTTTCTTTGAGAAAATTGCTTTTGTTTTGTATCTACTTCTTACAGCAAACAGAGTTAATTAAGGGTAAAAATTATCTTCTTAATAGTAGTATATAGCAAAGAATTTGTTTAATAAGTATCTGAATAAATACCAAAAAATTTCTTTAGGAAACACCACCTCAAATATATACTGAATCTGTACATGACTACACCTTTTGCAAAATTAACAGCAGTTGGTAGCTGTTAATCAGAATAATTCTAAATAAAAAGGTAACCAGTTGCCAGCAGTAACACATTATATAGTTTAAGAGTACATATTAGAAAATTTTTTTCAACAGATGAAAAATCATTTCTGTTAATGTATCATGTAAATTGTCTAGGAACAGATGGCTAAGCAGTGGTGAGCCTTGATAATCTGACCCTCCTACTTTCCATAGTTCTAGACTTCTTACAAGTTCTTTAAATTCAGCAGGGCTAATGTTCCAGTTATTCTTTATTGCCATCCCTGATTTCTTCCTATTAAACTTCTTGCTGCTTCATGAGCTAGGCATCTACAGTAATGGAAAGCTGCCATTCTCATCAGTACTCACCCTAAGTCCCAAGTCTATCAGTTCACAGTAAGTGGGGGTAGGGTGGGGTGGCAGGGGTAGTGGTTGGGGTTGTGCAGGACCCTTTGGCATTCCTTAAATCAGATTATCCTAGTTAACAACTATGGTATAATCAGTGTCGGCTGTCACTGGTATAACAAATGATTAACTGAGAAAGAGTAATCAAAGAAATTCAAGGGCTGGCAAGATGGTTGAGGGGGTAAAGGTGCCTTCTGCCACTGGGGACTCATGGTGGAAGGAGAGAACTGACTCTTGTAAGCTGTCCTCTGACCCTCCCACATGTGCCTCACCCCCTGCATACATGTAATAAAAATAAAGAAATGACTTGCAATTTCCATGGAGTAATACTAAAGAAAGTTACTAAAACCCAAAGGTTTTATATTCAAATGTTGAGCAGCAGCTATCCAGGTTAAAGTTGTTTGAAGCTCAGAGGAATTTGCTCAAAGACCAGGAGGACTTTCTGTTCATCTTAGAGAAGCCAGATGTAAAAATTCTATAGACCAAGGATACAATTTCTATAATTATATTACTCTTCAACTGAATCATTTCTTCTAAATAACTTCTTGTATCAACAAAGTTATCATGGACACTATATCATTTTTAAGCTATCTAACCTTCCGCAGTTCATCTCAGCTTCTCTTTCTTTACTACTAACAGGAAAATCCTCTTATGATAGTTGGGTTCACTTAATGACAGTGTGACAGAATTGAAAAGTGACTATAAATCTCTAAATAAACACAGCCTGTGTATTTTGTATACTAGGGCTCACTGAACCCAACACTGCTAGATTTTGTTATTTGGAAAAGATAAAAATTGCATACAAACATACGTGTGTGTGTGTGTGTGTGTGTGTGTGTGTGTGTGTGTGTGTGTGTGTGTGTGTATTTCTATCTAAGATTCCCATCTCCTTATTGACAATCTTTAGGGCCAGATGTGTTTGGAGATTCAGAATTCTTCAAGCTGAAGAATGCACACACACTGTATACAATGAATACCCATAATTGAGTGTGGGGCAAGCAGATCACATACATTACTTGAAGTAGAACATATGTTTACTGTAAAGGAGATAAAGGCCCTCTAATCCAGATAAAAGCACTCACATCAAGCAATTCAAATCAGACTCAGTCAGTCATTCAACTTTTGACTTTCAGAACTTATACTAGAAAACTGTGGACTAGTGGTCATCTAGAGTTATATACCTGATCACTTGTAAAACTGAAGTAACTTTTTTCAAAATATGGAGAGAGTCTACAACTGAATTCACATGGGACAAATAAAAGGAAGAAAAACAAGCAATCAAGTAAGCAAACAAAAGCTATTTACCAACCATGTTCGGCCTCCCTTCACTTACTTAAGATTAAACCGTAGACTCAGTAAATGCAGATAAATAAGCTAATTTCTGGCTTTAGGTTTGCAAAGGGCCACAGTGAAGATGACTTGATGGTTTTATTGTTTTAAACAGGACCTGGCCATTTTGCTGAGAGTGGCCTAAAGTTCCTGGCCCCAGTGATTCTCGACCTCCCAAGCAGTAGAGACTAGAGGTGCAAACCACTGTATCTACCATAAGAATGACTTGAGTCTTCATGGCAGGTTTTTTTTTTTTTTTTTTTTTTTTTTTTTTTTTTTTTTGCCTGATGTGCTTTGACTGTAAGGCTTACAGGAGATAAAAATCCCCTAATCCTAATTCTCAATGAATCTTATTTCTCATTATTACTACTCAAGGCACACTAAATTTATTCTCAGATATGACCATTGTTATATAACATTAATCTTATTTAAATAATAATAGTAATAATAATAATATACAAAGATAGAAATAGCTTACTAATAATAGAACATGTCACAAATTTGTCTTGAGTCTTTTCTTCAAATTTTTCTTTAGCTTTTTTGGACCACTGTGTTCTTTTATTTGGTTCAATATATGCCAGCTTACATTTAATTGCCTGTATCAAACAAAATTCCACTATTAAGACTATAAACTTAATTTCTAGTTATTTCAAAGTTTTATGTAAGCATAGGAAGCTAATGTTTACACAGCTTGGTTGGTACAACATTGGAAAAGCATGCTTGAGGTCCTGGATTCTAACTCCAGAGCTCCAAACACATAAATACATAAATAAAGACCTAAACCAAATCAAGTAAAACCCTCAAAATAAATAAAAAAACCCTCTCTAATTCAAACTATTTAGAAATCATGAAAAATGTGAAGTACCTATAAAATAACTTCATAAATTAAAGTAATTGGAATTAACTATTTGGTTGAATGAAATTATTACAATAATTCATATACAAGAATGATAAACATTCATTAAAAAATAAGACATTTATAGTATGTTGTAAGGAGAAGTGCAGACATACAGGACAATTTATATTCATTCTGGAACTGCTAAAACTGTGAAAGATGGCTGGGCATGGTAGCTCATGTCTTTAATCCCAGAACCTGGGAGGCAGAGGCAGGCAAATCTCTTGTGAGTTTGAGGCCATCTTGGTCTACATGGCAAGTTCCAGGCAGCCAGAGTGACACAGTTAGGACAGTAAAAGTCTTTCTCAAAACAAAAACAAAACATTGTGAAAGATATATCCTACAAAAACATATATTAAAACCACAATATTTTTGTTTTGTTTTTTTTGAGACAGGGTCCTACCATGTAACTCTGGCTGATACAGAATTTGGTATGTAGACCAGGCTGGTCTTGAACTCACAGAGATCTATCTTCTTCTTCTTGGATGCTGAGATTAAAGATATGTGCCACCACACCTAGCTAGAAAGTTGAATATACTGTAAAATATTTATTTATGCAGTGCATGTATCCCTGCAGGTTTGTGCATCACATGCATTCCTGCATTCCTGGTGCCAGAGAGACCACAGAAGTCCTGGAACTGGAGTTACAGATAGCTGTGAGCTGCCATGTGGGTGCTAGGAATCAAAACATGGTTCTTGGAAGAGCAGCCAGTGCTCTTAACAACTGAGCCATCTCTCTAGACCCATTGAATATTCTTGAGTGATTCTCTTCTTTTTGCTCATCTGCATTTTTTTTTTTTTTTGGTTTTTCGAGACAGGGTTTCTCTGTGTAGCTTTGCACCTTTCCTGGAACTCACTTGGTAGTCCAGTCTGGCCTCGAACTCACAGAGATCCGCCTGGCTCTGCCTCCCGAGTGCTGGGATTAAAGGCGTGCACCACCACCGCCCGGCTCTCATCTGCATTTTTTAGTTTCTTTTTATGATACTTCCCATTAAAAAAAAAAAAAAAAAAAAAAAAAAAAAAAAAAAGGACAGCCTGTGTTGGTGAGATGGCTCCACAGTTAATGGTATTGCTCCCAAGTCAGAAAACCTGAGTCCTGTCCCTGGAGCCCACATCATGGAAGGAGAGAACCAATTTCCACAAGTTGTATTTCTAACTACATGAGTGCTGTGACATATCTGTTTATGTGCATATACATGCAAAAGAAAAATAAAGATATAATACATTTTTAAAGTGAATAAAGTGACATATCTTTTTAAAAAGACATCTTAGCAAAAATTTCCATAACAAGAAATACAAATTAGAAGCAAGCCTCCTTCTCCTATTCTGCAGAGGTCATCACGGTTAAGGACTGTATCTATTCTCCCACATTTCTCCAATGTACACTTTCCAATGTAGACTTTGACTACTTACACAGAAATTCAACAACAGTAAAAGTCCTTCTAAGATGAGCTTTATCACTCAATGTGCCATGAAACAAACTCTTAGCACATGACATAACTCATAATGATGAATGAAAAGTTCCACACCAGTAGGTTCTTATGACTGAAACATACATATATTAAATGTTTATATTTATTTGGCAACATATTGCAGAGCTTGGGACTGAACCCAGGGCCTTGTACATGCTAAGCAAGTGCTCTGTTCCACACAGTGTTTCTTCCTTCCTTCCTTCCTTCCTTCCTTCCTTCCTTCCTTCCTTCCTTCCTTCCTTCCTCCCTCCCTCCCTCCCTCCCTCCCTCCCTCTCTCTCTCTCTCTCTCTTTTGAGACAGGGTTTCTCTGCAGTTTTGGTACCTGTCCTGGATCTCGTTCTGTAGACCAGGCTGGACTCACAGAGGTCCGCCTGGCTCTGTTTCCCCGAGTGCTGGGATTAAAGGTGTGTGCCACCACTGCCTTGCAACACAGTGTTTCTTAAAGAGTATTTGATCTATAAAGCAGCACTTTATCTACAGTTCTTTTATCAGACACTATTTATAGATAAAAAGTCATTATATGGCATTTTGATGTACAAAGAACTTCTATTTCATATTGGGTTAATATCCTACTTGTAGTGTTCATAACAGGTAAATTACCTTCTCTGGGGGTTCCAGAAACTCATCCTTTATTTTCCGCATATCTTTAAGAGTTATTTTTGCAGTATTACCGAAGTCCACATATTTGACTTCTACTTCCCGATGTCCAGGCAATCCTTTAAAAGTTATGAAATTAGAAATCACAAACTTACACATCTCTCTGTTAGTCTGGCCTATACTTTAAAGAAAATTTTGGGAAGCTCAATTATGCAGAAACTTGAATAAAGCTCAACAGATGTGTATGGAATCACCCTAAATAGGTGGTCAAAACTTTATACTTCCTGAGCATCCATTTAGGGCTATGAAAATTGTGCTATCATTTTTAAGCTGAAAGATGAATGCAGTAACACATCAGTACAATAAAGGAAGCAATCCAGTATTACTGTTTGGAAGAAGCAGAAGAGGTGGCTTAGCACTGGAACTCAAAATGATGCTTGTAGAGGTTAGTCCTATGGTGCAAACATCAGTGATGGCTGAGCTGGTGGAGATATTTCCCAGTCTCCTAATGCATCCCAGGCTAGAAGTCTCAATTCTTCCAGCACCATGGTTTTTACTCTTCATCAAGACTGATTGAGATGTAGTTTTAAGCTGTACAAGGCTCTGGTATGAAATTTAACCAACAGTGTTTTTTCTTTACCCAAATTATCAATCACATATGAGAACAGAGCCAGTAGGTAGGGAAGTCTCCTATTTACTTTTTTTTTTTTTTTATTTTGCAATACCATTCAGTTCTACATATCAGCCACGGATTCCCTTGTTCTCCCCTCTCCCGTCCCCCTCACCTTCCCCCCAGCCCCCCCCTCCATTCCCATCTCCTCCAGGGCAAAGCCTTCCCCACAGACTTTTATTCTTTCATTTTTCTGAGTAAAGCAATGGAGGATGGCAGCACTAAAAGAGAGTGGTAGATTGAAGTTATAAACACAGGAAACAGGGTCTCTAATACAGAGGAACAATGAAATGCACTGCCAGATGACATGAAGTCTCAGAACAACAAATGTGTAGCAATCCTAGAGACCAAGCACTACCAGTTAGGGGAAAAAATGGAAGAATGCTTCCATGGTTTAAAAGTACATCAAAATTAAGATTATCCTAAAAGCTTAATCATATTAAAGTTTTTGAGGTATTAGGAAAATATATAAATTAAAAGAAAATAATGCAAGTGAAAATCTGTCATAATGATCAACCTAGAATTAGAGTTCACTTTACAGCTTACCAATGAAAGTATCTACAGATAGGAACTTTAAAATAGTGCTACAAACATGGAGAGAAGAGAGGACAAAAGAGCTATAAAGCGATCTAAAACATCTCACACAGTAACAAATAAATAGATAGTATCTGTAACTGGAGCCTTGAGAGAAGCATAAAGATTTTAAGAAGAAATATCAGATAAAAGAAAAACAACCCTCACTCAGCTTCAAGAATTACAAAAGAACTGTATAGGAGGAGGAGATGAGACCACAAAGGTAACAGACACTAGAAAATCAAAGCAAAACAAACAAACCAGGTACTATGTGCAGCCTTCAGTGTGGCATCCAGCAAAGCTATGGAGGTGCAGGAAGACAGACCTACTGAGTCACAGATAGATTTTCATTCCACCTTCAAAGTTGTCATGAAGACTGAACCTTTCTCCAACATCACTACTCAAAAGAATCCACTGTTCAACAAATAAATGATTTGAAGCCAATAATCCTAATTTTAAAAGTAGTTGCCAAGACCTTAAAGATATAAAAGATTTCTTTATTCCACATATATTAAAATAGTTGCACTGGTGTCTTTACTCCTATGGTTTAAATAGTTTTGTTTCCTCCAAAATTCATAATTTTGAAGTTAATCCCCAATGTAACAAAAGAGGTGACTAAGTCATAAGGTCACTGCTCTACAGTATAGGACTAGGTGCCCTTGTAAAATGGCTAAATGAAGAAAACGTTGACTCCTGTTTATCCTTCTGCCATTTAAGGAAATGGCATTTGCACTGCCTGAAAGATGCACCAAGGCTAACTCTTAAAGAGCAGGGAGAGCACCGGGTGGTGCACGCCTTTCATCCCAGCACTTGGGAGGCAGTGGATCCCTGGAACTCACAGGTGGATCTCTGTGAGTTTGAAGCCATCTTGGTCTACAGAGTGGGATCCAGGACAGGCACCAAAACAACACAGAGAAACCCTGTCTTGAAAAACCAAAAAAAAAAAGAAAAGAAAAGAAAAAAAAGAAGCAAGGAGAGCAGACCTTCACCATTGACTTAGACTGCTCAGACTCTAGAAATGTGAGCAATATTCTATTGTTTATAAGCAACCCAGTCTGTGCTATTCGGTTATAGCAACACAAAGACATTCAAAAGAACTATATCTGAAAAAGTTTTAGCCAGTTTAAGACACTAACTATGGACTGAATTAAAATCAATCGTGACCGAGGATAGAAAACTTAATTTGGAAGATTAAATGATTTTCATGTAAGTTTTGGAATTTTCTGTTTTAGTAGTAGCTAGTTAGATTCTTAGATTAATGGGGAAAACATTTTGAACAGTGCCAAACTAAACTCAATCCTTTTAATAAAAAGGTAGATACCTACAAACAAACAGGATCTATTCCATTTTCTCTTGCTACCACAGAGTATCTGACACCGTAACCTATAGAGAAAAAATGGTATGTGTGGCTCACTGCTCTAGAGACTCCAACTCCCAAGTGTTGGGATTAAAGGCTATGTAGACTTAAAAATATAGAAAATGTACAGACAGATGGTGAAAAAGCTTAACACCATGGCACACAGTTACAGCCTGCTTGGTTTCTGGGAAGGATATTCAACTCATGGTGGAAAGTGGAAGGGCAAGTGTGTGCATGCTAAAGAGTCAGAGAGAGGCAGCCTTGTTTGAAATCACCCACTCTCTTGGAAATTAATCCAGAGCAAGAGTTCACTCTTCTAAGAAAAACTCTGCTCTTGTGACCCCAAAATCTCCCATTAAGTTCTACCTTCCAATACTGGGGCACTGAGGACCAAGTCTTGACATGAATTTTACTGAAGTAAAACAAACCAAACCAAATCAAAAATGAGAACATAATATCCTGGACTAAACTGCCTATGGTATGTCTAACTTCAAAACCCAATGGCTTTAACTGTTCTTTCATAGCTGTAGCTATATTTGTTGCTAGTACCTCCCTTTTCAGAAATATTTAATTTCTAATCTTTATTTGTTTATATTTATTATTTTTGTGCTATTGGAAATTGAAGCAAGGCCTGACACATGCTAGGCCAATGCTCTATTGTTTAGCTATGTCTATGGATTATTTATTTATTTATTTATTTTTCTTTTGTTTTTTTTCGAGACAGGGTTTCTCCATGTTGTTTTGGTGCCTGTCCTGGATCTCCCTTTGTAGACCAGGCTGGCCTCAAACTCACAGAGACCCGCCTGCCTCTGTCTCCCGAGTGTTGGGATTAAAGGTGTGCACCACTACCGCTCAGCTATCTACAGATATTTTTATCATTTTATCCTGAGACAGGGTTTTAGATAAGTCACTCAGACCATGGATTTTCAGCCCTTCTGCCCCAGCTTACACAACAGCTGAGATTACAGGCAGGGTCACAACACCTGGATCTACTTTTAATTTTTTAATATTTCATTTTGCAGTAGTTCTTGCTGATGTTTCTAAGACATGATATACAGTCATATAGTTCAGGTTAGCCTCGAACTTGCTATGTAGCTGAGGACGACTTTGAAGTGATTGTCCTGCTTCTGCCTCCTAAGTGCTAGTGTGAGCCATGATGCCGGGCTCTAATTCTATTACTTGTGAGCTAAATTCAATTACTTGAGAATGTAGAAAATGTACAGAAAGAAAGGAAAAATTAAATAATAAATCAATTCTCTAGGAAAGAGGAATACAGTAATTCAGAAAAGAAGCTAAGAGATTTGTACCTTAACAAACAAGCAAACAAACAAACAAAAGAAAACAGCAAGAAACAGATGAAGGTAGAGGCAGCCAACTTTCAAGAATGGATTTCTGCTGCTCTGCATCATCTACTGGTTTTCTAGTCAGTTCCTGATGATTAATTCCTAATCAAGTAAATCAAATTCTAGTAGCCAGAGATTCACCTCCTAATGTTACCACTGCCTTCTAAAGACATATAACAGAACACATGGTAAGAAAAGATAACACTGCCTCCATGGTTTACTTTCTAACAGTTCAGATGATGCCAGCTCTGTCATACAACATTTCCTTGTGGAAACAATATGCACTTTCCTACCAATGACTTTTGCACGATACCAAATTCCATCTTCAAATTTTGCTACACAGGCTTGATCCTGGACTGGACAAAGGATTTCCAGATTTTCTCCATCTTCACCTTTATAGAATTCCTCAATTGTCTTTAAAAGAGATAAAAAGTCCAGGTTCTCCATCTGAGGAAGAAAGGGATATGGCACTGTAGCTTCATAGAAAATGGAAACTCAAATGTTGAATTTATTATAGGCATTGCTCAGAAATTCATAAACACTAAACCTGGCATTAGATATAGATCTACCAATCAGGCATTATGTAACTTATTTTTGAGACTATTTCAGAATCAGATAAAATTAGTATATGTAGACATAACAAAACTAAAATTCCATTCAGCAAGGTAACTTACTAGACATGTCTGTGTACATGCATATATACTCTAAACTTTTGTTTTTAGCAAAACTAAGTCATACAGTACATAAAATTTAAAGATTTTTATTTTATGTGTATGTCTGTACATCACATGCATACATGATGCCCATGGGAACCAGAAGAGGGCACTAGATACTCCTGGAATTGGCATTATAGATGTTTGTGAGCCACCATGTGGGTGCTGGAAACTGAACCTTGGTCCTCTGAAAAAAACAAAACAAAAAACCCGCCAGTGCTCTTAACCACTGCACATCTCTCCAGCTCACTGTATGCATAATTTAGTGAGCAGCATTTTTCTATTAATTCTCAGTTTGCTTCAGTAAATGTTCCTTTCCACTAATGTTTCTAGGTCATATTTAGTTTTCTCTAAATGATCTGAATGATTATGCAATCGAAGATTATATAATGTTTCTGGCAGTTATCTCTGGAATTCATAAGCTAACTCTATAAGCTAGCACAGCTCTCTTTTAAGAATAACTTTTCCAGGGTGGGGGCTGGAGAGATGGTTCACTGGTTAAGAGTGCATGCTGCTCTTGTGGAGGACCCAAGTTCCAGCAACTATGTCAGGTGGCTCACAACCACCTGAAATTCCAGATTCAGGAGGATCCATAGCCTCTGGCCTCTCCCACCACTTGCACTTATAAGCACACCCTGCACACATAAAATTAAAATAATAAAAATAAATTAAAAAAACTAACCTCTTCTGGGCCAATGAAATACCTTGGCCAGCAAAGGTGCTTACTGCCAAGTCTGACAACCTAGTTTTCTGTGCTCCACATGGTGGGAGGAGAGGACCAACTCTGACAAGTTGTCCTCTGACCTCCACACTTGGACCATCAAAAAACAAAAAAACAAAAAACAAACCAAAGCCTCCCTTTCTGCAGAATTTTCCACCTTCTAGGTTTATATGTGTCTTAGTTAGAGTTTCTATTGGTGTGAAGAGACACCATGACCACAGCAATTCTTCTAAAGAAAACATTTAATTGAGGTGGTTCACTTACAGTTCAAAGGTTCAGTCCATTATCATCATGGGAGGGAGCATGATGACATGCAGGCAGATGTGGTGCTGGAGTAGCTGAGAGTCCTACCATCTTGCAGGCAATAGGAAGTCAACTGACTCTCAGGGTGGTATTCCGAGCATAGGAAACTTCAAAGCCTGCCCCCACTGTGACAAGACCATACCCGCTTCAACAAACTCCTAATAGTGCTACTCCCTATGAGATTATGGGGGCAATTATATTCAAACTATCACAATGAGGTTACATCCTTATACTATTAAATGTTTTTAAAATCACATTTATGTATGTGTGAGTACATGTATTACACCATCCCTGTGAAGGTTAAACAACTTGCAAAAGTAATTCTCTCCTACCATATGGGTTCCCAGACCAATCTCAGGTTGTAAGACTTGGCAGCAAGTTTTTTTTTTCTTTTTTATCCAAGGAGCCATCTTGTTAGCATTCTTCTTATGCTATTGAGTACACTATACCCACTGTATTTTCCCCAAAGTGACTATTATATCCAAAGGTTTGATAGATTTCAGCCAAACCTTTTTTGCTTAATTTTTACTGGTGATTTTGTACACTAATGCTGCAATGCACTGGAAGATGTAATACTTACAATTCACTACTAGTATGCTAAAATTTATGTGGTAACTGTGACCATGATTCTGACTTTTCTCATCAGACAGGAATATTACTTTTCTTGTGCTCACTAATTAGTCTGATAGCTTTGATGCCACAAATATCTACTTCCTTATAATTTATCTAGCAGTTTTAAAATAAACTGGTAATTCTCTCTTAAATCAAAATGCAATAGGACTGGTCCACACTGGTAACCCCAGCACTCAAGAGGCAGAGGCAGGCAGATCTATGAGTTTGAGGCCAGCCTGGTCTGTATACTGAGTTCCAAGCAGGCCAAGGACAAATAGCAAGATTTTGTCTCAAAGAAACAAACAAATTTTCTTTTTCTTTTTTTTAAAGTTTTATTTATTTATTATGTACATAGAAGAGGGCGCCAGATCTCATTAAAGATGGTTGTGAGCTACCATGTGGGTGCTGGGAATTGAACTCAGGACCTCTGGAAGAGCAGTCAGTGCTCTTAACCTCTGAGCCATCTCTCCAGCCCAACAAATTTTCTTAACATTAATAACTGGCATTTGGAGAACTAATTAAATACTCTTGACTAGGGGAAAGAGAAGCATAGAAACTTTAGAAACAATACTTTCAGACCATACAAAATAGCCTACTTTAATAAAAGAAACCTATTTTATTTAAGGATGCGGTAAATTCACAAGCCCTATATATATATTTTTTTTGAGACAGGTCTTCCTATAGTCCTGACCAACAACTCCAAGGGGGTTTCCCCTGCCTGTCATTGGAGTCTTTGTTAAGATAATTTGTGGCTCTTAGGGGAGTATTTTCACCCCAAGTGGTATAACTTCATTCAAGGGTGTGTGTGTGTGTGTGTGTGTGTGTGTGTGTGTGTGTGTGTGTGTGTGTGTGTGTGTGTGTGTGTGTGTAAAATAACAAAGTAATATATTTTCCCATGGTTTTTTTAAACATCATTTCAATTGATAAGATACCTACAACACAATCCCTATACTAAAGGCTCAGGGACTATTGTGGAAGTGGGAACAGGAGGACTGAGAGCCAGAAGTCCAGATATTACTATGAGATTTAATTAATTTTTATTCACTCCTGTTAAATATTTCTATTTAAAAATCCAAAGGGTTGAGGATTTAGCTCAGTGGTAGAGCACTTGTCTAGCAAGTGTAAGGCCCCCGGTTAGGTCCTCAGCTCTGAAAACAAACAAAAAACCCAAAACTCTTAAAAGAATATATACATATACTTACAAACTGAAGGTAAAAGTCAGTAGGGCTATTTATATGGCAAACCATGACTGAAACTTCTGTCATCTCTTCAGGCAAAATGGGTGGATGATAGCATAAAGTTGTATTTTTTTCACTGTGACTTCTTGGTGATTGTGACCTAAACCTAATTAAAAGCATAATAAGCAAAGCCATTCTGATAAAGGTTTTTGGCTTGTACCAACACTGACTTATTTACCAAAAGTATACCATTTTCAATGTCTCTCTTCTAACGTATTTCTTGGCATGGTTTCCACTTATTCAGCCAGGATGAACAGGAGCTCAATAAAAAAGCCTCAGATTTGTATGGGCATTTTGGAGCTGGAACTTGTCAAAGGCATTTCAATGATTGCTGTGGACTGTGGTGGTGCTCAGGTGTGGACAGCTGAATCTCTGTGGTCTTTTCCAGTTTCTATATCTCTATTTTTCTAAAGGAAACCTATGTGGGCCATTTCTGGAGTTACCTAGTCCCACAGGATAGAGAATTAGAATCTTCTGCTGTCTCCATAGTTACTTAAGTCACCTTAATTTTGGTTTATGTGAAACAAACAGAAAAAGGAAATGCTAAGTATCTATGTTAGATCCAGACATTAAGTATAGATTAGTGGTCATGAACCCATCCCAAAGGCTAAATGATTTAAGTCAGGAACAGCTAAATTACAATTCTTGGAACTCTAATAGCTTCTTATAAAGTTAACAAAACTCAAAATATGTTTAGTATCTATACATATTTTCTATTTTTTTTCCCGGAGCTGAGGACCGAACCCAGGGCCTTGTGCTTGCTAGGCAAGCGCTCTACCACTGAGCTAAATCCCCAACCTCCATATCTTCTAGTTTTTATTTACTTTATTTGTGTGCGTGTAAGGTACGTGTAAAAATGAGGGCGTTCACAATACATATGTGGAGCGCGGAGAACAACTTCAGGTATAGGTCTTAGCTTTCCACCTTGTTTGACATGACATCTCCATTCTTCTGCTGTACAGGATGGGCTAGCTGGCTCATGAGTTTCCAGAGCTTCTCCTGCCTCTGCCTTCCTCTCTCTCATCTCTCCATAGGAGCACTGAGATTCCATCTTGTGCTGTGTGTGCAGAGGTGTTTTATGTGGGTCTGGAGATTAGAACTCAGTCCTCAAGTTGGTGTGGCAAGTACTTTTACCTACTGAGCCACTTCCTCAGTCTCTATTTTTTTTTTTTTTGAGCTGGGGATCGAACCCAGGGCCTTGTGTTTGCTAGGCAAGCATTCTACCACTGGGCTAAATCCCCAACCCCCTCAGTCTCTATTTTAAGTTGCCTTAATTTCTCTAATTTCTTAAACCAAACTAAGTGCAATTTTCACAAATAACTATACTTAGATAACATGATAGCAATGTTTTGAAACCACTGAAGTTCAGTTTAGAGCCCACAATAAATTTTTTAGACTGATTTTATGTGTATGTTTTATCTGTAAGCATGTATGTATACCACATGCATGCCTGGTTTCCCTCAGAGACCAGAAGAAAGAATCAGATCCCCTGGAACTGTTGTTACAGATGGTTACGTGCCACCATGTGAGTGCCTGGAACTGAATCAGATCCTCTGTAAAAACAGCACATACTCTTAACCACTGAGCCATCTCTCCAGCATGAGCCTATGATTTTTATCATCATCACTGTTTGAGACAGAGGCTCACAGTAGCCAATCCTGGCTTTGAACTTGCTATGTAGCTAAGGATGACCTTATGTTTCTGATCTTCCTGCCTTCCCTCCTGAGTACTAGGGCTATCAGAATGTGCCTCCGCGCCTGGTTCATAGGGTGCTAGGGATTGAACCCAGGGCTTTGTGCATGCTAGGCAGACATTCTAACAAGTGAGCTACATGCCTAGGCCAGATTCCCTTATTTTTAAAACCTTTCTTTTCCTATTTATAGCTATAATCTTAAAAAAAGGTTTACTTTTATGTTTCTGAGTCTTCTGCCTGCAGGTATGTATATGTACCGAACATGAATGTGTTGTCTAAGGAGAGTAGGAGGCAGCATTGGAACTAGGGTTACAGTAAATTGTGAACTGCCTTGTGGGTGCTGGGAACCAAACTGTGTATTCTATAAGAGCAGCTAGTGCTCCTAACTGCTGAGCCATCTCTCAAGCCCATACAACTTCAATCTTGAAGAATATTTAAGTTTTAACAAGTTACTTACCTTGCTAGTTCCATAAAAACCAACGCATCTCTGAGAGACACAGGCATATCACTGCTGATTTTATTTGTTGGTGGTTTCTGCAGATCTACAATAAGCACATCATCTTCTTCTCCAAAAACTTTCATTAAAACAGCCTTGTTATTTACCATTTTCAAAAATTCTACTTTTGCCTCCTTTTCCCAGCCTTCACTCTATGGGAGAAAATAAATTCCAAAGTAGTTAGTAATTACAGTTAGATCTAATGTTAGTGTTGGATATAGCTTTGTACCAGCCCACCTGCAACTTAGTAAAGGCACTGAACCAATCATAAGCATTTAGGAAACAGCTGAGGCTGTAAACCAAAAGCAATCTATATATGTACAATATAGATATACGATGATCTACAGATACAACCTTAAGATGGTTATAAGTTTGTAAGTCACTTTAGAATAGTAATGAAAATTGGGGGCTGGAGAAATGGCTTAGTGGTTTGGAGTACTTGCTACTCTTGCAACTGGGGTTTGGTTCCCAGCACCCACCTGGTGGGTCATAACCATCTGTAACTCTAGTTCCAGGGGAGTCTGGTGCCTTCATAGGCACCAGGCACACACTTATATATATGGAGGCAAAATATTAATAAATATAATATAAAATAAATACATCTACAAAAATATTAATGAAAATTATAATGACTTTAAGATATATTGAATATAAATTTTCCACTTAAATTACAAAACTTCAAAAGATAATTCTGAATTCTGAATTTAAGACCACAGTACTGTAACAGCATAACAGAGACTAAATAATGGACACTAAATGTTGGTAGCATAGCACAAAGGTCTTTGTGCCCACAAATCTCCAGAGAAACCAGAAATGTTAAGCACACAGGATTGTCTTTCCAATAGGAAAAAATGAAAAACCTGTTTTTCCATCCAGAAAGCTGAGAATTGGAAACTAATTGCCTGGTCATCTGTGTTATCTGTAGGGCCAGGCCATATCAAGCTTCTACAGCCAGGACTGGAGGTGACTAGTAATCTAAATGACCCTGCTAGACAGAGGCTCTCCAAGCTCCCACAACCAGGACCAGAGATGGCTAATAGCCCACATAACCTCTACACTATCTGTATGCTGAGACCAGACCAGACCTTTAGGCCCTTAAGGTGGTACAGGTAGCTTTTCTCTAGAACCCATCTTCTTGGAGGAAATGATCTGTACCCTGAGTTGAGTTTCGATGTAATTATGCTTCCTTGTGTAATGGGGATTGTATTAATCCAGGAAACTTTTTTCCAAACTATACTGGGCTTAAACACTTTGGGAATAAACCATCTGACATTAGACTCCCTTAAGTTTGATCCAGGGTGAAATCAGTCTGCACCAGGTTTTCATTCCTATTTCTTTAGGTGGTTCTCTTCAGTGTATGACACCTGCAGGGACCCCCTCAACTAAACAAAGAAAACCTGATGACTAGGGATGTAGCTCAGTTGGCAGTGTACTTGCCCAGCGAAAACAAAACCCAGTACTACATTAACCAAGTCTGGCCATTGTGGTATTGTATTCCCCAAAATATTGTGCATGCTAATAAACTTAACTGGGGTCAGAGACAGAACAACCACAATATTAAACATAGAAGTTAGGCAGTGGTAGCACACGCCTTTAATCCTAGCATTCCAGAGGCAGAAATCCATCTATTCAAGGATACAGCCAAGCATAGTGACTCACACCTTTAATCCCAGAAAGCCAGCCTTTAATCCCAGGGAGTGATGGCAAGAACAGAAAGATATATAAGGCGTGGAGACCAGAAACTAGAGGCATTTGGCTGGTAGGCATTTGCCTGGTTAAGCATTTGGCTGGTTAAGCATTCAGGCTTCTAGCAGCAGTTCAGCTGAGAGCCATTGGGATGAGGACACAGAAGCTTCCAGTCTGAGGAAACAGGACCAGCTGAGAAGTTGGCCAGGTGAGGTTAGCTGTGGCTTGTTCTGTCTCTCTGATCTTCCAGTGTTTAACCCAATACCTGGCTCAGGTTTGATTTTATTAATAAGAACTGTTATCCTGACTAGTCTTGTCACCTTGATATACCTTAGAGTCATAAGAGAGGAGAAACTTCAGTTCAGGTTACCTAAATCAGATTGGTCTGAGGACACGTCTGTTAAAGACTGTCTTGATTTTTAATTAATGCAGGAGGGCCCACCCACTGTGGGCAGCACCATCCCCAGGCAGGTGGTGCTGGGCTGTTTAATAGAGTTAGCTAATCATGAACCTGCAAGCAAACCAGTAAGCAAACAGCATGGGCATCCTCCATGGTTCTGAGCTGGAAGTACAAGTCAAATAAACCCTTTCTGCCCCAAGCTGCTTTTGGCCAGTGTTTTACTACAGCAACAGGGATCAAGCTAGGACAACTCCATAATCTCAGCACTCAGAAGGCAGAGGCAGGAAGACTGGAATTTTAAGGGCATCGTGGTTATGTAGGAATTTGAGGCCAGTATGGGCCACATGAAATCCTATCTCAAACAAAACAAAACAAAACAAAAAACAAAACAAAAAACAACAACAACAAAACAGTTGTCTGATGTGTTGCTGGAAACTGAACTCTGGTCCTCTGCAGGTGCTTTCAACTGCTGAGTCATCTTTCTAGCCTCATTTTACTTTAAAAAAAAAATTCAAAGCTGGGCTGTGGTGATGCATGCCTTTAATCCTAACACTTGGGAGGCAGAGGCAGGAGGATTGCTGAGTTTAAGGCTAGCCTGGGATATACAGCGAGTTCTAAGATGGCTAGGGCTACAGTGAAAAGCCCTATCTTGAAAAACCAAAGATCATTCACTCATTTACTCTGCTCACAACTGTTGAATACCCACTATGAAGTAGAAGAGGAGCTGCTATGTGTTGGGAATACAATGATGAACCAAGGCACAGACTTCTGCTTTCATAGACCTTATAACAGAAGAACTGCCACACAGATACTTTTATATACAGTTCCAATCTCCTAGGATTTCTTAGGGGAAAAGATTCATAAATAATTCCAAACAGAATGCTATGCGACTCATAAATAAAATACAGAGAAAGAGGGGGAAATGTCTAGAAATATACAGTGTCCCATTTCCTAACTGATTTCTTCCTACAAAATTGACTCTAAAATGTAGTGTTTAACTTGGATATTTCATTATGTTCACATGAACTTTCTTGAACTCAAAATTTCATTAAAATATTTTCAGCTATGGAAGCTGAGGATCATAGCACTAATAGTTCGTAAGCAGAATGTGTTTGTCAAGATTAACTGGTTCTTTCAGACTAGCTCAGCAACACAACTAAAACTCCAACAGCCTTTTCAGGAGAATCACTTTCCATCCCACTTACTGAATTGTATGGAACGATGTCTTTCAAGGAGCACAGGTGTGCTAAAGGTGGGACATCTTTCAGCAGTTCTTCACTATATGGTTCAGACTTCCGTAGAAGCAGACAGAAGTCACTTAGTGTAATATGTTGTTCACCAACATGCTCTGGTCGCATATGTGTGTCACCAACTCTGGGAAGAAGTAATATTGAGAATAATGTTCCACTGGGCATGGTTGGTCATACACACTTTTTAATCTCAGTACACAGGTGGTAGAAGCAGAGGCAGATGAATCTCTGCTGGTCTGAGGCCAACCTAGGTCTATAAAGTGAGTTCCAGGCCAGCCGCCCGTGCTATGTCATAAGACCCTGTCTCAGGAAAGATAAATAGCCAGGTGGTGGTTATGCCTGCCTTCTTCAATCCCAGCACTTGGGAGGCAGATGCAGGTGGATCTCTGTGAGTTCAGGACCAGCCTGATCTACAGAGCAAGATCCAGGACAGCCATCAAAACTACATAGAGAAACCGTCTCAAAAAAAAAACCAAAAAGAAAGATAAATAAAAAATGTTTCAGCCGGGCAGTGGTGGTGCACGCCTTTAATCCCAGCACTCGGGAGGCAGAGGCAGGCGGATCTTTGTGAGTTCGAGGCCAGCCTGGTCTACAGAGCGAGATCCAGGAACGGCGCAAAGCTACACAGAGAAACCCTGTCTCAAAAAACAAAACAAAACAAAAAAAACCAAACCAAAACAAAACAAAACAAAAAAAAGTTTCAATCTTTGAACATCTTTTCTCCTTTACAAGGTGTGTACTTCTAAGGATAACTACCTGAAGTTAAATCTTGCAGAATTTATATTCTAAAGTAATACTTTTTATTAATAATTTTATTATTATTTAATTATTAAACAGAAACTATTCTATTACATAGAATTAAATCTTGACTACCTTTATTTGAATTTATTCAATTTAAACTTAAAGAGAATAATGGCTCATCTTCTCATATACATGTATATACATATATATTCATATTTATAAAATTGTGAGCATTAAATAAAGTAGCCATGCTATAGACAGTAGTGGTTCTCACTACAAAACCATTTCAATTTCTTTCCCTAAGACCTAGGAAAAGAGTTTTGAATACCTATAATAAGTTAGACAGCATCACTCTTAAACATCCCTTAATGAATTTATAGCAGTAAGATTAAAAATTTAGCCAATCGCTTATAGCTAACTATTAATACTTTATTTAGAAGCATCAGTATATTATCCTCTGCTCTGCGACAACATAAGATATGCATCTAGAGCACATAAAAAGTTCTTTTTCAAGTTCCTTTTCTAATAATACTGATAAAGGACAATATTTAACTTACTTTGTAAGACAAATATACAGCAAAATAATAAAACAGAAGCCTTGGAAGTGAACGATGATAAGTCTTTTACTGTTACTAACTTCTTTCTTTCCTTTAATTCTCTTTCCCATAAATGTTTCTAAGCAGGCCACAAACATAAAATAATCACAAAGATTCATACCCTGTGATGATCAGGACTTCAGAATTTCCAAAATCTACCATGAATATCTGTATTAGTGAAATTTCACAGACTGAGAATTTGGTTGGATTACATGGTTTTCTAATATTTTTAGTTTTTGTTGGAATTATTTCAGTGATAATTCCTCGACACCACATTCTGTTCTCAATACTGTTGACAAATATTCTTGCACCTAATAATAGGAGAGACAAATCATTAGCGTTTATGAAAAAAAAAGACATTAAGTAAAGCTCTAACTTACAAATATGTGTCTTAGTTTTCCAACTGAGAAGTCTTAATTCATTGATTTATTAAATCATACGGTACTGCCAAGTGCTATGAGAATAAAAGGTAACGTACTGTGGCAGTTTCTTTACTACAGAAACTCATAGGCTAATTGAGGGGCTAAAAATACAAAGTACAAGTTGTTACTTAGTGAGGAGCTTTGTTTTACAAACTATTATTAGCACAGTCAAATGAGATTGTCTTGCCATCAAAAAGCTAAAGGAAGGCCTTTCACAAATCACTAGCTCACTATTCCCTCACACATACACCTATGAATATATTGACTTACATGATATACTACTTTCTCTCGGTAAAAGCAAGTTAGAATTAAAATACAATGAATATGAAATTCCAAAATTAATTAACACTCATTAGCAGTGTGATTCAGAGAAGGGGAGGGTAAACTAAGGACTTAGTTCAAACTACTGTCTATGAAAAACGATTAAGAAAGAGGCCTGAAAATGAATGTATCCTATGAGCTGTCAATGTTTTCATCCTTTTGTGTTCGAAACCACTTGATCTCGACAATAATCCTATGGAGTTGTATTTTTTCTTTTTCTTTCTTTCCTTTTTTTTTCTTCAGTTTTTTTGAGACAGGGTTTCTCTGTGTAGTCCTGGAACCCACTCTGTAGACCAGGCTGGCCTCGAACTCACAGAGATCCGCCTGGCTCTGCCTCCCGAGTGCTGGGATTAAAGGCATGCACCACCACCGCCCTGCGGTTTTTTTGTTTTGTTTGTTTTCTGGAGAAAGGGTCTTACTATGTATCTCTAGCTGTCCTGGAACTCACTATGTAGACCAGGCTGGCCTTGAACTCTCACAGAGATCTGCCTGCTTCTACCTCCTGAGTGCTGGGATTGAAGGTGTTCCCCACTACACCCGACATGGAGTTGGTTCTTTTATTGTAGGAAACTGAGGTGTGAGGCTCAGAAAATGGTATGTCAAATGTGTCATTTTAACAGACGAAGCAACACAAACTGCCAGGACCAAGGCCTCTCTAACCTTCCCTAGGTTTTCCCTCAAGCAAAAAATAAAGTCTGCCTCCCTAAAGTTTCTTTATCTAAGAGAACTTCCAAAATACTAGGATTGTCTTAAACTCCATAGCAATGTTCAGAAAGACAGAAAAGATTAATCATCAGAAAAAAGAAGACAGTAAAAAGTCATTAAATAGTGTAGATAGGCTTTCCGTCTGTTCTGAGGTCAGCTCTCAGAGATCTCCTGAAGGGCTTTATTTGCATGTATTTGCAATAATTTACTCCTGGCTCGGGCTTCCTTCTCTTTCACCTTGGTTCTCTCTAAGAAGTGGTTAAACTTCAATCCTCTAGCCTTCTTATAGCTCCTATGTACATTACTATATTTCTTCTTCTTCTCTCTTGTTAACCTGTCTCGTTATAGAACATTGGCTATGGTCTGGATGGTGGATAGGAAAGGGTTAACTTCTTGTCTATCCCAACAGAACAGAGAGAGGCTGCAAGTCTAGTTCAAGCCATAGTGAGGTAGGAGAAACAAGGTAAGCTGGAACCCACTCTCTTAACAGTCCTATATTCTGAAGAGGTCTAGAGAAACTGTCATAGATCTGTAATTTAAAAAGCAACTCACTTTATAATGGAGTTGTTATACTCTAAACATGTGTCAAGATTTGATTTTAATATTTAGCTAACTTACCAAATAATTTATGTTAAATAACTCTAAAACTTTTATGTGAATATTAAAAAAATCTTTTAGCAAGTCTATGTAGGTCGGTCAAATATTACAGTATTTAAAACAAACTTGATAGTATAATTTGGAGGAATCTTTACCTAGCTCCAAAATGTCTGAAGGATCAAGGTGCAAGTTCTTATTACAAACTTGCTTCATCTTCTTCTCCAATACTGTTGCATCTTTTATTTGTGAATATTTCCGCACATAGAAGTGGCAAGGATGTATTACATGGCTTACAAAGACTAGCTCTGGACAACCTGTCAAGAATCCATATTTAAAGCACATTATTAAAACATGGCTAGGAAAGAACCATAAAATGTGAGCAACTGTAATTTCCTAAAAACAAACAATCCCAAACAAGCAAACAAACAACAACAAACAGAAACAAAAACAAACCTGTCTTATAGCAATGAGTTTTTAAAATAACTAGGTCTAATGAAAGAGTCTAAACCCCAAATCCCTTGTGCATGTGTGCTGTCAGGGACAGAACATGGCTGACATGCACATTAGGCAAACGCTATACCACTGAATGACACTGCCTCCACTATGAACTCTTTAGCAACAAGAACTGCAAATACTTTGTCTTACTTGAGAAACATTTTCTATAGGTCAAACTCAAGTTCATGTGAAGTTCTACAGTCACATTATGTGCTGTAACTATTTTATCATAAAACTTAAGTGTTTTTGTGAACTTAGTTGGATCTTAGAATCACATTGATAATGATTAGAATCCCAGGAGAGTCCACCAAAATCAGGTCAATACATATGAATACTACAAAAGCAATACAGCGGATGGCTACTCTGCATCCAGGTCTTATAAATTAAGTTAAAAGGCAATCTGCCTAGGCCAAGTCAAAGTACACAGCAATAGTTAGGGAAGTGTGTCCTTTGGTGCATGTGGACCAGAGAGAGTTAATGACAGTAAAAGTTCTTATTTATATAGGAATAATTAGTCCAATTATTTCTACTGCTAGAAAAGGATCTCCAAATTATGCTAAGGGGAAATGCCACAAACAGTGTATATGGTATGTTGCATTCTATATTAAAAAAGATAATGTATGTGTATTTATTTGCATATACATTAAAAAACTATACAAGGAGGTACAGAATAGAATAAGCATAAGTGGCAAGACAACTGAGAATATTTTAATACAAATTTAAGAATATTTTCATATATATTTAGTACTTTTTGATTAGTTAATATATACTTATGTACTGAGCAAAGGCTTTAAGTCCTGGAACTGAATATAGCCAAGTATAGCTATATGGCAGAAACTGAACAACAGACTATTTAAACTACCTAATATAAACTACAAAGACTATCTATAATAAGATAAAGAAATCTTTAGAATAGGGTAAAGAAATCTAAGGTCTTGGTGAGGAAGCTGGCCTACCTCCACAGAGAAGATTTAAAACAAAGTGGTAGTCTGTGATCTTAGACTTACATAATCGTCTAAAGTAATTCCTCAAATGGATAACAACAGTAGAATTAACAGCATAATTGAAAGTAATAAGCACTGAAAATTTTAAAATAGAATTGATTAAAAATATAATGATCAGAAAGGGCTGGAGAGATGGCTCAGATAACTGGATATTCTTCCAGAAGACCAGGGTTCAAATCTCTGCACCTACAAGGCAGTTCACAACTGCAAGGATTATATACACTAGTGACTAACTCTGAGTATCAGTAATGTACCAGTGTCACATTGAAGAAAGAAATCAAAGCACTTCCCCTTGGAGCCATTTAACCAAGAGCGAGTCCAGATTTGAATTCTCTACTTCCTGCTCCCTGTGTTTTCTGCTGCATGAACCTGAATCTGTGCCTGCATCTGTATCTGTGTCCATCCCTCACAAAGGGTTCACTCTGTATGTACTGGACAGCATAGAAAGCATCACATGGGGAAGCATTGGGACTCTTTACAGAAATCTCTAACAGTCTTACAAGGGCCAAGTCACGGGCTCTCACTGATCCTAACTTTCCCAAATAACAAACATCATTGTTTATTAACCAATATTCATAAATGTTGTTTGAGGTGATACAAGTACTGGGATTAAAGAAGCTGTGTGCCACCACTGCCTGGCATCTATGTTTAATCTAGTGGCTTGTTCTGTTCTCTGATCTTCAGGCAAATTTTATTAGGGTACATAATATATCACCACAGTTGTCAATTTTTTTTTTCCGAGACAGGGTTTCTCTGTGTAACAGCCCTGGCTGTTTCTGGAATTTGCTTTGTAGATCACGCTGGCTTTGAACTCCCAGAGAGAGCCTGCCTCTGCCTCCCAAGTACTGAGGTTAAAGGCATGAGTCACCGGCGCCTGGCTGTTTTCAACTTTTATGGTAGATTTTGGAAGGCTGCTTTTAACTTCTGTGTTTGCTGCTTTCAGCAAATGATACACATGCATTGTCTGGGTCAGGGGAATGGAAGGGAACATAACAAGATTATAGCTATGTGTATGTATATATATAATCTATCTATCTGTGTGAAGGTGTTGGATCCCCTGGAACTGGAGTTAGAGACAGTTGTGAGCTGCCATGTGGGTGCTAGGAATTGAACCTGGATCCTCTGGAAGGGAAGCCAGTGCTCTTAACCGCTGAACCAGTTCTCCAGCCCCTACATTGTTCTCTTAAAGGCAGGTTAAGCAAACAGTTTGAATACACAATAGGCTAGCAGTCTTAAGTCTTAAGGGACCTCAAGATGTATTATTAACTTCAGCTCTGAGGTCTAGCAAAAGTTCCATCTCTTAGAATGTTACAGATATTTTCATAATACTGCATTTCCACACACAACCATTTGTAACTCCAGTTCTAGGGGATCAGATTGGCCTCCTTGGGTACCAGGCATGCATGTGATGCACAGACATACATGTAGGCAGAATATCCACACACATAAAAAAATTCTTTCTTAGGAAAAAAAGTGATCAGAGTTCAAAGTGGCAATCAAATGGCAAGTGCAAGTATTTATTATGTGCCAACACTAGGTCTGAGCTGCCAGGAGGTGTTTTCTCTTCCTGGATGCAGGTGCTGTGGGAACAGGGAGGGTCAAAAAAAAATACTAAGTGGGTTAGGAAGATGTGATCAGGAGCTGGTACAATGTGGGAGGAGCAGGGAGAAAGCAAGGGCAGTACCAGCCACACAGGCTGTGGCACAAGTACAGGAAGGAACCTGAAATTAAGATTCTCCATAAGCAAGCACTCTGGATTGATTAGCCTGAAGAATATTTTGAAGATATCACCCCCATCACTGCATAGGTAAGAGGAGACAATACAGGAGGATGGACATGACTATTTCCGGACAAAAATTGTGGTGCACTGGCAAAAAACAACAAAGATCCTGACAGGAGTGAGTATCCAGTGGCAAAGCATCCAACTATTGCCTGTCTCTTTGAACCTTATCAATGATATTAAATGAAATACACAAGTGTCTTTTATTGATGTCTAATCATATTTCTGTTATTTCAGTCAGATTCCCCCGGGCGGCAGTGGCGCACGCCTTTAATCCCAGCACTCAGGAGGCAGAGTCAGGCAGATCTCTGTGAGTTCGAGGCCAGCCTGGTCTACAGAGTGAGATCCAGGACAGGCACAAAGCTACACAGAGAAACCCTGTCTCAGAAAAAACAAAACAAAAAAAGAAAAAGAAACTGCACACTTTCTTCTAGGACAACAGAAAGGCACCTTGAGTGCAAACCACCACTCACTGAAGGCTCCAGCTTTTTTTTTTTTTTTTTTTTTTTTGTTTTTTCAAGACAGGGTTTCTCTGTGTAGCTTTGCGCCTTTCCTGGATCTCGCTCTGTAGACCAGGCTGGCCTCGAACTCACAAAGATCCGCCTGCCTCTGCCTCCCGAGTGCTGGGATTAAAGGCGTGCGCCACCACCGCCCAGCGGCTCCAGCTTTTAAAGAATGGGAAAAGAGCCAGGGAATAGGGTAGGTGGACTGCAGATCTTCCCCTCTCCCTGTGTTCCTCCAGACCCAATCCCTCAGTCTCACCCCCAGCTCTGCAGCACAACACCTGCAGGGGCTTTCTCTGCACCCCATGCTCCCATCTGCTGAGAATCCACAGGCCTTCCCCTCCTAAGCTCCCTCTCCTGAATTGTGCTTTGTCCCAGCTCCCAACTCCAGCAGGCACTCCCTCCTAACCTCCCAACTCCTGCCAGGGAAGCAGGCAGGCTGACTGTAGATCTCCCCTTCTCCTTTTGTCCCTCCAGATCCAATTCCCCAGTCTCATCCCCAGCTCTATAGCAGACCTTCTGGGGTGACCTCTCTTCACTCTCTACCCCCATTACAAAGAGACTAAGTAAGCAGGTCCTGATGGAACACTCTGCTCTACTCCCTCCTGTGAACCCCTAAAGAACCCTAGACTATCCCCATTCCTAAGTGTCAGTGCCCAATACCCAGAAACACATTTTATCTGGAACCTCCAGTGGCCATACCCATCAGGTCCACAGAAAATTTCCTACCAGGCAACACACAGACATCACACTCTCTGAAAATCTAGAAAGGAATCAAAACCCAAGGAAGAAAACACCTACCCAGCAAAGACAAAACCAAACATTGGCACCTAGACCTATAATCTTCACAATCCCAGATGTCTAGATTGTAATGCCAAGTGTAAAAACACAATCAATAACAGCCAGGACAAAATGTCTCCACTGGAGCCCAGCACTGCTACCACAGCAGGCCCTGAGTATTCCAACACAGCTGAAGCACAAGAAAAAGACCTTAAAACTGCCTGTGTAAAGATGATAGAGGGCCTTAAAGAGGAAATGAATACATTCCTTAAAGAAATCCAGGAAAACACAAACAGTGGAAGAAAATGAATAAAACTGTTCAAGACCTGAAAATAGAAACAGAATCAATAAAGAAAATCCAAACTGAAGGAATTCTGGAAATGAAAAACTCAGAAATTTGAACAGGAACCACAGAGTCAAGCTTCATCAACAGAATAAAAGAGATAGAAGAGAGACTCTAAGGCATTAAAGACACGATAAAAAAATGGATACACTGGTCAAAGAAAACGTTAAATCTAAAAATCTCCCGATATAAGACATTCAGGAAATCTGGAACACTATGAAAAGACCAAACATAAGAATAATAGAAATAGTGGAAGAAGAAACAGAGCTCAAAGGCCTAGAAAATATTTTCAACAAAATCACAGAAGAAAAATTTCCTAACCTAAAGGAGATGCCTATAAAGGTACAAGAACCATAGAGAACACCAAATAGACTAGACCAAAAAAATAAGTCCCCTCACCACACCATAATCAAAACACTAAATGTACAGAACACAAAATGAGCATTAAAAGCTGCAAAGGGAAAAGACCAAGTAGTTTATAAGGGCAGACCTATTAGAATTACACCTGACTTCTCAATGGAGACTCTAAAAGACAAGTTTTGCTGGGCTGGCATCTGTGCTGTGGTCTCTTAAGAGTCTGAGGTACATCTGTTCAGGGCCTTCTGTCTTTTAAACACCACAGGTGGAAAAAAAAGACATCTATGATAAAGCCAAATTCAATCAATATTTATCTACAAACCCAGCCCTATAGAAGGTACCAGAAGGAAAACCCCAAAATAAGGAGGTTAACTAGTAACTGTAGAAACACAGGGAATAAATAATCTCAGATCAGCAAAATCAAAAGAAGGGACACACACACACACACACACACACACACACACACACACACACACACACACACCCTGCACCACCACCACCATTGCTAACAACAACAAATTACAGGAATCAACAATCACTGATGTCATTGATCTCTGTCAATATCAATGGTCTCAATTTCCCAATAAAAAGACACAGACAAATGGATGTGAAATCAGGATCCATTCTGCTGCTACATCCAATTTATTATAAGCCCCAGGTTCTGGGCATGGTGCTACATACGTTTGCCCTACATAGTTTTAGTTTTGCATCAGTTCAATCTTTCCTTGCTATATGCCTTAGTCTGATTTCCAGCTCTGTGATAAACATCACAGAAGAAAGAGTTTATTTCATTTTACAGCTTACAATCCATCATGAAGGGCAGTCAGAACAGGAACTCTAGGCTAGAACCTGGAAGCAGCAACCAAAACAAAGTCCATGGAGGAACACAGCTTACTGGCTTGTTTTCCATGGCTCTCTCAGTTTGCTTTTCCTAGAACCTAGAACCACCTGTTCAAGGATAGTGGCAACCACACTAGGCTGAGCTCTCCACATCAATCATTCATCAAGAAAATGCCCCACAGACTTGCCAATAGGCCAATCTGATAGAGGTATTTTCTCAATTTAGTCTCCCTCTCCCAGATGAGCCTTGCTCAACCCAAGCTGACAAACAAAAACAAAACAAGTAACTAACCGCACTATGTTCATTTCCTTACTTTTAGAATAGGAATGCTTACACTGTGACAATGGATACTGAAAGTATTTACATTTTAAAAATTTTTACAGTCTCACAGTATTAATATACCCCCTTGAGTTCCAGAAGAAAATGAATGTTTGAACAGTGTTGGGGATGTTAAATACTAAAGGGGACTTTTATAGATGGACTAATTGCACTGTGAGATGAGTATAATATTTTAGAGGCCAAGGGTGGTATTTTGTGGTCAAATACCAGACAGAGGGTGGTTAATCGTGATAATCACTGTGACAGGATTTAGAACCACTTAGAAGATAAACCTCTGGGTATGATTTCAATGGAGTTCCAGACTGAGGAGGGAAAACCAACCTTAAATACGGGCAGGGCTGGACTGAAATAAAAGGAGGTGAGCAGAGCAACGGTATTCACCTTCCCTTCTTGATTGCAGATAGAATGCAACCAGCCACCTCAGATTCCTGCTCTCATACCTTCTCCATCATCACAGACTCTATCTTTTTTTCCCCCCCCCTTTTTTTTTTTTGCGACAGGATAGTTTTGCTTTCTGTCCTGGAACTCATTCTGTAGACCAGGCTGGCCTTGAACTCACAGAGATCCACCTGGCTCTGCCTCCCCAAGTGCTGGGATTAAAGGCGTGCGCCGCCGCCTGGCTTTACAGACTCTATCTTAACTGTAAGCCTAAATAAATCTTTAAGTTGCTTTGGTCAGGTATTTTGTCTTATTATTGAGAAAAGTAACTAACAGAAGATTCAATGCAATATATACACAATGGGATTTTAGTCAGCTGTTCTAAAAAATGAAATCATGGCATTTGTAGGAAAATGGATGGAACTGGAAATTATGTCAAGTGAAACAGGCAGATTCAGAAAGACAAACACTGTATATTTCCTCTTATATGCAGAATCTGTGTGTCTCTATGTGTGTACAGGTCAAGAATCTAGAGGGAATTAAAGATTTAAGAGATTTAAAAGAAGAAACAGGAGGAAAAGAGAATGTAACGGAACACACGTGACATGAAAGCAGAAGAGGGACAACTGAGAAGGAGGAGGAGACAAGCAAGAGGCAGGAGGGGAACACATGAGAACAAAGTCTAATGACACATATGTATGAGAATGCCATAAGGAAACCTATTACTTTGCCTCATAAACTTAAAAACAGACATAAAAATTTGAAGAACCAAAGTAACTATGTAACTATTTTTTCAGATAGTAAAAACTTTTAACATTAAAAGGAAAATAGATTTAGTTAGTAAAATGCTCTTTGGAGCATATTAGGAAAGAGTTATTATACATCAAGCAAATGCCACTCCATTAAGCATGGACAGTTGTTAGCATACCTGCTTTTGATCCAACAGGAGCAGACAGCTCTTTCTGAGGAGGCATTTTTTGGTATCCAGGAGTCTCCACAGGATCATCTGTGATGCATGCTTTATCAAAATAAAAAAGAAAAATTTAAGAATTTTCTTAATGTGACCAGACACTAGTGTCTAAAAAGCTGTGATTAAATTGGTAAAATACTAGAATGGTAAGATTTCTTATAAGTAAAGTCATGATAGGTAATCACAAGTTATTCGAACATCGATGACAAGGAAGATAGAGGAAGCTATGTCCACTTCTTTGTATTTAAAATTTCATTCTGTGTCTCTGTTGAGAAGCCTACACTTTCTCCAGTGAGCACTATTGTCCCCTTTAAAAACGTCTCTTTTACTCTCCACCTCTGTTTCTCTCCTATGTGTTTAAAATTCTATTAAAATATTTCAAATAAATTCCAATTAAAAGACTTCTGCAAAGTTAACCAATAAAACAGACAATAGTGTTAAAAACTGTCAAAAGATAGTTAATGTAAAAGCACATATAGTAGCATTCTACTACTATAAGAATGGACAGAATACTAACACTGTAAGTCTAATCAAACAACTTATTTAATTTAAAAATTCTTTAAATATTTTTATATTTAATATTTAGTTGTTATAAAATGATATTTATAACAGTTTAGCTCCTAACAGATTAAATCTCAGAACAAAGATTTAAAAAGTGTTCTTAATTTAAGAATAGAATAATAGGCCGGGTGGCGGTGGCACACGCCTTTAATCTCAGCACTTGGGAGGCAGAGTCAGGCAGATCTCTGTGAGTTTGGGGCCAGCCTGGTCTACTGAGCAAGATCCAGAGCAGGCACCAAAACAACACAGAGAAACCCTGTCTCGAAAAACAAAACAAAACAAAACAAAACAAAAAGAAGAAGAGAATAATAAAACTGCATCTACAAATTTCATCTACCATTTATTTGCATCATATGTACCAGGCTTAAATATATAACATAAAAATGTTAAAAACCCTAAGTAAATCAAATATTAAAGTTACACCTCAGAAGTTTTTTTTCCTTAGATTTAAAATTTTTTACTTTATTTTTATGTGTACTGGTATTTTGCCTGTGTGTATTTATGTGTACCACATGGTAGGTGCCCAGTGCCAACTGAGGTCAGAAAAAGGTTTTGGATCCTCTGGAACTGGAGTTACAGATGTTTGTAAGCCACCATGTATGTGCTAGGAACCAAATCTAGGTCCTCTTGTCCTCTGCAAGAGTAATAAGGCTTTTAATTCCTGAGCCAACTCTTCAGGCCCCAAATCTGTTTGTTTTTGGTTTGTTTGAGACAGCATCTCACTGTGTAACCCTGCCTGGCCTGGGCTCACTATGTATACCAGGCTAGCCCAAAATTTACAGAGCTCTGCCTACCTCTACCTTCCGACTGCTGGAATTAAAGGTCTTTGCCAACACAGGCCTTTAAAAAACAAACCAGGCAAGGTAGCTTATATCAGGAATCCCAGCACTCAAGTCACTGAGGCAGGGGGATTGCTTTAAATAGGAGCCTAGCCTGGGCTACATAGTGAATTCTAGGCCAGACTACATTAGTTGTGAGACCCCTCCAGCACCTCCAAACCCAATATAAATAAATAAAAGCTAAAAACAAAATTTTCCAAATTTGGAATATGTGAAGGCAGGTGCATGGAATCAATAGATTCTCACTCATGATGGGATATGAGATATACAATTAGAGCAGTATGTTTCTATTAAGCACATGAACAAAAGACAACAACAATTCTTTTTAACTACAGATAACAGATCCTCCCATTTCTATTTTTACTCACATTCTAGGTTTTCCTCAATAATTTCTTCAATTATCACATCAGGACTAGATCCCAGTTGAGGCAGCACAGCAATAGTCTTGGGAGACGTTACTACAGCCACCTCTTTCTGCGGCTGCTTGCTTTTCCCTTCTAAATGCTTGACAGGGGTCTCTGGTTGCAAAGGGAGTACAGGTGCTTCACCAGCCAGGACAGCTGTGTCTACCCTTTTCTTTTCTAGTGATGAGTATGCATCACAACAAAGTTCCTTTTTATTATTAAATTTTTGAACATTCTGTCCAATTTCATTTTCTTGAGGGTAACATCTGTTTAAAAATACACAGCAGGACTACTTTAATACTGACCTTCAAGCTATTTCTTTCCCATATGATAGCTGATGTGTGATACATACCAAAAGATCAATTCATAAACAGCTTCACTGATGCAGAAACATACCATACAATCTAATGATTTTTGGTAACCTTAAAGAGTTGCATAACCTTGCCACAATCTAACTTTTTTAGAACATAGTAATTGGCCCTAAAGAAATCCTCCTGCCCATTTCAAACTCCCAAAGAATCTGCCTAGTCAAAGCCCCAAACAACCTTTGGGATTGATCATTCTGTTTTGTTGTTTTGTTTGAGGCAGGGTCTCTCTAAGTAGTTCAGTATGGCTTGGGATTTGCCTGGTCTCTAACTCAACGGTCCTTCTGCCTCAGCCTACCAAATGCTGAGATTACAGGTGTGTGCCAGCACACTTGGCTATCTTTAGGGTTTTAAAAAGTCAAGAAGATGTATGTATGATGAGGGAAACTTCAAACAGTCATATCATAATAATCTGACCCTAAAATATTATAGGTTTTCCAAAGAAGTCATTTTGATTTGGCTTAAGGGTTTCACTTAAATTATATTAAGATTATTTCTGACTTTGTCATCTTAAAAATAAGTATAGGAAATAATGTGAGTACAAATCTTAAGACACTTCCACCAGGCTCATAGTTACATTACCTGAATCCTCTGGGTGTGGTATGTTTATTTAGTTTGTGTGTGTGCTGACTCATTCATGTGTGTACCACAGACATGTGTGTGGAAGCTAGAGATTTATGTCTGGTATCTTCCTCAACTGCTCTCCACCTTATTTATTTGCTGAGATAAGATCTGTCACAGAACCTGGATTCAGCAGTTCTAGGGATCGTCCACAGTGTCCAGCTCTTTCCATGGGTGCTAAGATCGAACTCAGGTTTGCATGGGGAGTCTGCAGAGCAGCCCTTCACTAACTAAGCCATCTCCTCAAGCCCTACCATTCTTCTGCCTTCTCCTCAGAGCCAGACACTTTTAGGCTATCAAATTTATAATTAGAAATTTTAAAATGGAAGAGAACGAGTCCATAAAAATTACATTTTAGTTAGCTCATGACAGACTTTATTTCTTCACAAAATACTAGCGAGTCAATTTACAAATTACAGAAAGGCAACTGAATTAACAACACATGTTTATCTGCCCCTTCCAACAAAAGGAACGCATTTGATACTAGGGGAAATTAATCTAAGTTGTACAGAGGGCCCTTCTGAAAGGCCTGTGTGTACTGTATTGTAAAGACCTTTCCATAGTTATTATCACCAGACCTTACTCAACTTTTAAGTTAACTAGCTCTAGTCTCATTAATCTTTCCTTATACAAAACCACATTTTTCTGTTTGCTTTCATCCTCTCTCTCCAGCACCATCTAAGCTTATTTATTTATTTTTCAGGTCACTTTTTCATTGTTTTAGATTTAAATATTTTCCAGAGCACTACCCTTGACTTTTTTTCAATTACCTGCTTCATTGAACTTGCCTTCAGAAAAATTTAAATTTAACTCAGAGTAGTCATTTAAAATCAACACAAGATTAGCAAAGACTTTTATAAAGAAGCAGAGTGGTTTTAACCTTAGAAATTTGATAGTAACCATATTGAAGTTCTAAAATTATCTAGAAGAATATACTGCCTGAAAAGGTTGCTGATTATCATTTTTTATCCTTTGGGAAACCCCCAAAGCTAAGCCAAGGCACAGCCTGTGGGAAGGCTGGTACCCAGTCTAGACCATAGCAAGGTCTTCCTATGACTAAGGGTGATAGGCTATTTCAGTCTGATGCCATTTGTGCTAGTTTCCTTTCTTGTTGATGTGATAAAATACTCTGACCAAAGGCAACATGAGGAGAAAAGGATTTGTTTGGCCTTTACTTCCAGGTCACAGTCTATTACTGAAGGAAGTCAGGGAAACCCAAGCAGAGCTTGAAGCAGAAATCTGCTTGCTAGCCTGCTTGTAGGCTAATTTTTAACTATCTTTTTCATAAAACTCAGGACCACAATGGAAATGGTGCCACCTAGTACGCTGGGCCCTTCTACATCCATTAATAAACAAGACAATCTCTCACAGACATGCCCTCAGATCAACCTGATGTAGGCAATAGAGGAGTCTCCTCTCAGATGACTCTAGATTGTGTCAAGCTGACATCACAATTAAGACTACCTGGGACACTGAATAATTATTATTCCAAATAAAGTTGCAAACAACCAAACTCCTCACCATTTGGTTCCTCACTTGTCTGGGTATTTGAAAAAAAGACCAACATAAATAACCTAAATCTGGAATCAAGTCCAAGATCTTGCCTTAAACTAGCACATTTACTCAAGATTCCCCTCTACCTTTCTCCTCAGATGGCCAATAAATAGGAGTGAACATATCCACTATCCCAATTTATTTTTGTTCCTGTGTTCCTGTGTGTGTGTGTGTGTGTGTGTGTGTGTGTGTGTGTGTGTGTGTGTGTGTAAAACAGTTTTTCTTTTCTTTATTTCCTTCTTTTGAAGCAGAGTATCTCACTATGTAGCTCTGGCTGGCCTGGAACTTGCTAGGTAGATCAAGTTGGCCTTAGACTCAGAGTGAACTTTCAAAAATGTAATCTAGGGGTCTGGAGAGATAGTTCTGCAGTTAAGAGCACCCATTACTCTTGCAGAGGACCTGAGTTCAGTTCCAAGCACCCACATTAGGTAGCTCACAGTCATCTGTAACTCTACTTCCAGAGGATTAGATGCTTTCTTCTGGCCTCCACAGGCACCTGCACTCATGCACACACACACAGAAGTACACATAAAAATAAAGATAATAATTAAAACATAAAAATGCAATCTAACTATTGTTTTCTTTTCTTCTTTTTCTTTATTAAGAAATATTTTACTCATTTTACATATCAACCACAGATCACCCTCTCATCCTTCCTCCTGCTCCCCCCCGCAGCTTTCTCCCCAACCCATCCCCCATTTCCTCCTCCAAAAAGGTGAGGCCTCCCTTGGAGAGTCAGCAAAGTATTGTTGTTTTCATGTTTAAAATCTTCTGAGTGGTTTTTATCATCCAATAGAACTATTAATAATAGCAGAAATGTACTGAACTAACAGTGCTATGATTTGAGAGTTGGCATGAAAACTCACATGTTAAAACAATCTTCATGCTGGTGGTACTGAGATGATGCTGAAACAATCTTCATGCTGGTAGTACAAAGACTCCACTCCATTGAATGGTACTATATGTTACAATATTTTTCACATTTGCTTATTTATTATCTGTATATGTATGTATGAGTGCATGTACTATGGCGTGTGTACAAGTGTGTAGGAATGCATGTGCCATAGTATGCGTGGAGGTCAGATAAAACTTGTAGGAATCGGTTATCTCCTACCATGTACATTCTGGGGAACTGAACTCAAGTCATCAGAGTTGGTAGAAGCATCTTTACTCTTTAAGTCATCTTGCTAGACTTTTGAGCTGGACCTTTTAAAATGGATGGAGATACCACATGTGATGACACACACTGAGGGAGGCTGAGGCAGAGGGTATCACTGAAAGCTCAAAGCTAGCTCAAAGCTAGCTCAAAGCAAGCCTGAGCTATACAAGTTTAAGGCCAGTTTGGGATACATACAGAAATCTGGCTCAAATAACAAAATAACAGAATGGAGAGAACTATCTTGAGCCTTTTATTGTTCTGTCAAATGATGCTACAACATTTGTCCCTATTTTGTCCATCCCTTTTTTCCTATCCTGTGAGGCCAACAATACTGAAGGCATCAACTCTATCCACCCCTCCTTGCACTAAGGTTTGAATCTAGGGCCTTATGCATGCTATTAAGTTGCCATCTTGGAAGCAGAGACCAGGATTCTCATCAGTCGGTGAACTTGTCAGTGCCCTGATTTTGAATTTTCCAGCCTCTAGACTGAGGAAACAAATTTCTATTTAGGCGCTTTGTTACAGCAGCATAACTATACTAAGACACGTGACATCTAAGCATTTGCAATCTGGCTTATAAAACCAAAGAAGTGAATTTGTCATTTTATTTAGTCTCAATTAACTTGTGCTTAATTTAAGCAACATTTGGTTGATAGCCATCATACTTAACAGCAAGTAAATAAAGTGTAAACACTGTCACACAGCAGCACAGTCTCTAGGTTGAGCTTCTCTATGCACACAGGGATACACAGAATGGAACTGTGGCAGGTTTTCTAATATGGATGCTATATAGTTTACTGCCTATATGCTGTTCTGACACCTACCTTCCATTTGTTCTCCTTTCCACTTAACACTTATTTCCCACAGGTAAGTGAAAATAAAATCCTTTTCTAAGTTCTCTATTGTCCTAAGAAGAAATGATCATTCCATTCCTTTGCAGCAGCTCTACTGTCTACATCTACTATCACAACCATAATGCATTTTATTTGTTTTTCATTTCTATTTTATGCATTGTAATTTCTCTGTTTATCTCATTATCTTCTAAAATGCTGGAGTCTAGCACTGGATGAATCCAAAGAGCCTCGATGCATAAATCACTAATACTAATCTCTTCCAGGTCTTTTAAAAAGCACTACAAACAGAAATTAACTACAGAAAGGCAGCTTTTTAGGTAATTTTTAGCTCTTGAATTAAATTAAACATTCATTTGTCTCTTAGACTTAGGTACTATCAGATACTAACAGCATTTTGCCATTCTTAAAAGTACTTACTTTGTTGAGTCCTCAAATTCAATCTTTCCCATACTGTTGAACATACAGATAATCTCGCCGTAATTTATATCCAACCTAAAAAATTTAGTACATAAATAAATGTTCTTATAAATTTATTACTTCTCTATACAACAGTTGCCAACATTGGCTAACTTAAAGAAAACACTTAAATAATTTACACAAATTAAAATTATTTTAATGTGGTTGTTACTTTAGGAAGCATGTAACTCTTTATTGTCTCCTAAATCATGACTTACTCACCTCGGGGGGTTCCTTGGAATTATGGAATTAACTTGCGACAATTCACTTTCAAATGTTAACTTCAAGGTCCGGATAATCTGGAATCAAGAGAGACATATCCTTCATGTGTGAATTTTCTCTCTATTTTTTTCCACATAGAAATGGTTTATTATGATGGAGAGATGAAGAGAAGATAAGAAAGAGGAAAAGAAGAGAGAGAGGGGTGCATACCTCATGGGAGGAAAAGCGGAAGAGAGAGGAAGGTGAGGGGCTTTTCCTTAAAATGAGGCTTTTACCTTGGGACATAGGGCAGCGCCAAAGGGCGGGATTTCAAGGGGCAGGTCAGAATACTAACACATGGTGCTGGAAAAGTAGCTGAGAGTTCTACATCTTTCAGGCAACAGGAAATGGTCTGTCTCATCGGGCCTGGCTTGAGCATACATGAGACCTCAAAGCCTGCCTCCATAGTGACACATATCCTCCAACAAGACCACACCTCCTAATAGTGTGGTCCCTTTGGGGACCACATTCTTTCAAACCACCACAATAGTATTTCAGTTAAAAATACTGTTTTCCATGAAAAGTGCCTTTTTTTAAGCATAAAAACAGGCTATAATTTAAAAGTCCAGGGTTCTTTTAAACAGTAAAATATTTTTTCTGTAGAAAATAGTATAAATGATAACATTTCCCAATAAACCCTTTTAAGCCAAATGATAGCTGAATTATACATACAAATATTGATTAGATTCTGGAATACAGAATAAACCTATCTTCATCTGTTCAGAGAGCTATGTTTTACTTAAGTTGTGTAAATGAGCTTCCTATTCATTTTCCCCATTCACTGTTCGATTTATGGCAGACATTTTTCTATAGGCTAATCCATATTCTAAAAAGATTTTAGCCTCCCCTCCTGAAAGTACAGCCAGCATTTTCTTTCATCAGCTTGATATAGTATAAAATCTTATCCTAATATGAAATGTTTCACTAAAGCTTGCCCAGTGATTGGGTAAAACCAAAACTTATTATATGCCAAAGTCATCCTAGGGTCTCCCCTGCTAGGTAGCCTCCCTTGATCTGTGGGTTGCAGTCTGATTGTCCTTTACTTTATACCAAGTATCCACTTATGAGTGAGTACATACCATGTTTGTCCTTCTGAGTCTGGTTTACCTCACTCAGGATGATATTTTCTAGTTCCATCCATTTGCCTGCAAATTTCATGCTGTCATTGTTTTTCTCTGCTGAGTAGTACTCCATTGTGTATATGTACTACATTTTCTTAATCCATTCTTCAGTTGACAGGCATCTAGGTTGTTTCCAGGTTCTGGCTATGACAAATAATGCTGCTATGAACATAGTTGAGCATGTATCTTTGTGGTATGATTGAGCATTCCTTGGGTAAATGCCCAAGAGTGGTATGGCTGGGTCTTGAGGTAGATCGATTCCCAATTTTCTGAGAAACCACCATACTGATTTCCACAGTGGTTGTACAAGTTTGTACTCTACCAACAGTGGAGGAGTGTTCACCTTGCTCCACATCCTCTCCAACATAGACTGTCATTAGTGTTTTTGATCATAGCCATTCTGACAGGTGTAAGATGGTATCTCAGAGTTGTTTTGATTTGCATTTCTCTGATGACTAGAGATGTTGAGAATTTCCTTAAATGTCTTTCAGCCATTTGAGATTCTTCTTTTGAGAATTCTGTTTAGTTCTATAGCCCATTTTTTAATTGGATTGTTCATTTTTTTTCTTTCTTTTTTTTTTTTTTTTTGGTTTTTCGAGACAGGGTTTCTCTGTGTAACTTTGTGCCTTTCCTGGAACTCACTCTGTAGCCCAGGCTGGCCTCGAACTCACAGAGATCTGCCTGGCTCTGCCTCCCGAGGGCTGGTATTAAAGGTGTGCGCCACCACCGCCCAGCTGGATTGTTCAGTATTTTGATGTCTAGTTTCTTGAGTTCTTTATATACTTTGGATATCAGTCCTCTGTCAGATATGGGGTTGGTGAAGATCTTTTCCCATTCTGTAGGCTGTCATTTGTTTTATTGACTGTGTCTTTTTTTTTTTTTTTTTGAGACAGTGTCTCACTGTACAGCTCTGGCTGGCCTGGAGCTGGATATGTGGAGCAGGAGAGCCTCAGTCTCAAAGAATATGTCTTGAGTGTTGGGATTAAAGTCATGCCTCTCCACTCTGATCACTTCCCTTTTGTTTTTTGTTTTTTTAAAAGATTTGTTTGTTTATTATGAATACAGTGCTCTGCCTGTATGTATCCCTGCAGGCCAGAAGAGGGCACCAGATCTCATTACAGATGATTGTGAGCCACCATGTGATTGCTGGGAATTGAACTCAGGACCTTTGGAAGAGCACCCAGTGCTCTTAACCTCTGAGCCATCTCTCCAGCCTGTGTCTTTTGTCCTACAAAAGCTTTTCAGTTTCAAGAGGTCCCATTTATTAATTGTTGCTCACAGTATGTGTGCTACTGGTATTATATTTAGGAAGTGATCTCCTGTGCCAATGCATTCAAGAGTACTTCCTACTTTCTCTTCTATCAAGTTCAGTGTAACTGGATTTATGTTGAGGCCTTTGATCCACTTGGACTTGAGTTTTGTGCATGGTGACAGATATGGATTTGCAATCTTTTACATGTTGACATCCAGTTATGCCAGCATCATTTGTTGAAGATACTTTCTTTTTTTCCATTGTATAGTTTTGGTTTCTTTGTCAAAAATCAGGTGTTCATATGTATGTTGATTAATGTCAGAGTCTTCAATTTGATTCCATTGGTCCATATGTCAGTTTTTATGGCAGTTATCAAGCTGTTTTTATTATTATAGCTCTATAGTAGAGCTTGAGGTCAGGGATCATGATGCCTCCAGAGGTTGCTTCATTGTACAGGATATTTTTAGCTATCCTGGGGTTTTTTGTTTTTCCATATGAAATTGAATATTGTTCTTTCCAAGTCTGTGAAGAATTGTGTTGGGATTTTGATGGGGATTGCATTGAATCTATAGATTGCTTTTGATAAGATTGCCATTTTTACTATGTTAATCCTACCTATCCATGAGCATGGGAGATCTTTCCATTTTCTGATATCTTCAATTTCTTTCTTTAGAGACTTAAAGTTCTTATCATATAGGCTATTCACTTGTTTAGTGTTACCCCAAGGTATTTTATATTATTTGTGGCTACTGTAAAAGGTGATGTTTCTCTGATTTCTTTTTCAGCCCTTTTATCATTTGTGTATAGGAGGGCTACTGACTTTTTTGAGTTGATCTTGTATCCTGCCACTTTACTGAAGCTGTAGGAGTTCCCTGGTCACTCATGTTTTTGGGGTCACTCATGTTTACTATCATGTCATCTGCAAATAGTGAAAGTTTGACTTCTTTTCCAATTTGTATCCCCTTGATCTCCTTTTGCTGTCTTATTGCTCTAGCTAAAACTTCAAGTACTATATTGAATAAATATGGGGAGAATGGATAGCCTTGTCTTCTTCCTGATTTTAATGGAATCTCTTTGAGTTTCTCTCCATTTACTTTGATGGTGGCTGCTGGCTTGCTGTAAATTGCCTTTATTATGTTTAGGAATGTTCCTTGTATTCCTGATCTCTCTAAGACCTTTATCATGAAGGGGTGTTGGATTTTGTCAAAGGCTTTTTCAGCATCTAATGAGATGATCATGTGTTTTTTTCTTTCAGTTTGTTTATATAGTGTATCACATTGACAGATTTTTGTATGTTGAACCATCCTTGCATCCCTGGGATTTTTAGGTTTACTTGGTCATGGTGGATATTTTTTTGTTGTTTTTGTTTGTTTGTTTTTTTTCGAGACAGGGTTTCTCTGTGTAGCTTTGTGCCTTTCCTGGATCTCACTCTGTAGACCAGGCTGGCCTCAAACTCACAAAGATCTGCCTGGCTCTGCCTCCCAAGTGCTGGGATTAAAGGCGTGCGCCACCACCACCTGGCGGTGGGTACTTTTTTTGATGTGTTCTTTGATTCGGTTTGCCAATATTTTGTTGAGTATTTTTGCATCAATGTTCATGAGGGACAATGGTCTGTAATTCTCTTTGTTGCATCTTTGTGTGGTTTGGGTATCAGGGTAACTGTAGCCTCATAAAAAGAGTTTGGTAATGTTCCTTCTGTTTCTATTGTGTGAAACAATTTGAAGAGTATTGGAATTAGCTCTTCTTTGAAAATTTGGTAGAATTCTGTACTAAAACCATCTGGTCCTGGGATTTTTTTTGTTGGGAGACTATTAATAACTGTTTCTATTTCCTGAAGGGTTATTGGTCTATTTAAATAGTTTATCTGGTCTTGATTTAATTTTGGTATGTGGTATCTATCCAGAAAATTGTCCATTTCTTTCAGATTTTCCAATTTGTGGAGTACAGGTTTTTGAAGTATGACCTGATGATTCTCTGGATTTCCTCACTGTTGTTATGTCTCTTTTCATTTCTGATTTTGTTAATTTGGATGCTCTCTCTTTGCCTTTTGATTAATTTGGATAGGGGTTTGTCTATCTTGTTGATTTTTTCAAAGAACCAACTCTTTGTTTCATTGATTCTTTGTATTGTTCTCTTTGCTTCTATTTCATTGATTTCAGTACTTAATTTGATTATTTCCTGGCATTTATTCCTCCTGGGTGAGTTTGTTTCTTTTTGTTCTAGAGATTTCAGGTGTGCTGTTAAGTCATTGGTATGAGATTTCTCCATCTTCTTTATGTGTGCATTTAGTGCTATGAATTTTCCTTTTAGCACTGCTTTCATAGTGTCCCATAAGTTTGGGTATGTTGTACATTCGTTTTCATTGAATTCTAGGAAATCTTTAATTTCTGTATTTTTTCCTTGACCCGTTGGTGCTTCAAGTAGGTATTATTCAGTTTCCCTGAGATTGTAGGCTTTCTATATTTTTTTGTTGTTGTTGAAATCTAACTTTAAGGCATGGTGGTCTGATAAGATACATGAGGTTATTCCAATGTTTTTGTTATCTGTTGAGATTTGCTTTGTGACCAAGCATGTGGTCAATTTTTCAGAAGGTTCCATGGGGTGCTGAGAAGAAGGTATATTCTTTTGTGTTAGGGTGGAATGTTCTGTAGATATCTATTAAGTCCATAACATCTGTTAGGTCCTTTTTCTCTGTTAAGTTTCAGTCTGGTAGATCTGTCCTTTGGTGAGAGTGGTGTGTTGAAATCTCCCACTACTAGTGTGTGGGGTTAAATGTGTGATTTAAGCTTTAGTAATGTTTCTTTTACAAATGTGAGTGCCTTTGTATTTGGGGCATATATGTTCAGAATTGAGACTTCATCTTGGTGGATTTTCCCTGTGATAAATATGTAATGTCCTTCTTGATCTCTTTCAATTGATTTTAGTTTGAAGTCTATTTTATTAGATATTAGGATAGCTACACCAGCTTGCTTCTTAAATCCATTTGATTGGAAAGCCTTTTCCAAGCCTTTTACTCTGAGGGAGTATCTGTCTTTGAAGTTGAGGTGTGTTTCTTGTATGTAGCAGAAGGATGGATCCTGTTTTCACATCTATTCTGTTAGCTTGTGTCTTTTTATAGGTGTGTTAACATTGGTATTGATGGATACTAATGACCAGGGATTGTTAATTCCTGTTATTTTTTGATGGTAGTGTTGTGTTTCCCTTCTTTGGTATTTGTTGGTGTGGGATTATCTATTGCCTGAGTTTTCATGGGTGTGTTTAATTTCCTTAGGTTGGATTTTTCCTTCTAGTGCTTTCTATAGGGCTGGATTTGTGGATAGGTATTGTTTAAATCTGTTTTTATCATGGAATATTTTATTTACTCTGTCTATGGTGATTGAGAGTTTTGCTGAGTATAATAGTCTGGGTTGGCATCGGTGGTCTCTTAGTGTCTGCATAATGTTTGTCCAGGACCTTCTAGCTTTCATAGTCTTTATTGAGAAGTCTGGTGTTATTCTGATGGGTCTGCCTTTAAATGTTACTTGGCCTTTTTCCTTTGCGGCTCTTAATATTTTTTCTTTGTTCTGTATGTTTACTGTTTTGATTATTATGTGGTGAGGGGACTTTTTTTTGGATCCAGCCTATTTGGTGTTCTATAAGCTTCTTGCATCTTCATAGGTATTTCTTTATGTTAGGAAAGTTTTCTTCTATGATTTTGTTGAATATATTTTCTGTGCCTTTGAGTTGGTATTCTTCTCCTTCTTCTATCCCTATTATTCTTAGATTTGGTCTTTTCATGGTGTCCCAAATTTCTTGGATGTTTTGTGTCACGACTTTTTTGGCTTTAGTGTTTTCTTTGACTGATTAATCTATTTTCTCTATTGTGTCTTTGACATCAGCGATTCTCTGTTCCATCTCCTGCATTCGGTTGGTTATGCTTCCATCTGTAGTTCCTGTTTGTTTAGTCAGATTTTCTATTTCCAGCATTCCCTCAGTTTGTGTCTTTATTGTCTCAATTTCAATTTTCAAATATTGAACTGTTTCCTTCATTTGTTTAATTACTTTTTCTTGGCTTTCTTTGATTTCTTCCAATTTTTTTTCTTCGATTTCTTTAAGAGAATTTTTTATTTCCTCTTTAAGGGAGTTTTTTATTTCCTCTTTAAGGACCTCTATCATCTTCTTAAAGTCATTTTTAGGATTGATTTCTTCTGCTTTTCTGTGTTGGTATGTTCAGGTCTTGTAGGTGTAGAATCACTAGGTTCTGATGTTGTCATATAGGTCTTTATGTTGTTGCCTGTATTTTTGCAGTGGCGTCTACTCATCTCTTCCTCCGCTTGGTGCAGGCAGTGTCTGTGTCTGAAGGTGCCTCTCTTGTTCTAACTGATAGTCTTGGTTCACTAGGAGTTCTTGGTCAAATCGGTGCTGTTGGGCTGTTTCTCTGGGAGCAGCTTAGTCCAATCAGTGTTAGTGGGTTCTGTCTCAGGGAGCAGTTGTTCCTAATTGGTGCAGGGTGGGCTTATGGCTCCAGTGGTTGTTGGTGTCACATGAGTTTTTTTTTTTTTTTTTGGTGACGGGGCAGAGAAAGAGGCTGCTGTCGAGACCCTGGGGCTCCAATGGCTGTTCTCAGTTGGTGTAGGGTAGGCTTATGACTCCAGTGGTTGTTGGGTTTGCAGGGGCTGGTTATTTATTTTTTTTTTTTGTGAGGGAGCAGGGAAAGGTAGCTGCCTGGTCTCTGGGGCTCCAATGGCTGGGGCCTAGTGGGTAGAGACCTGGTCTGCTGGTCCAGAGATGGGGCCTTACCTGTTCCCAGTTGGTGTAGGATGGGCTTATGACTCTGGTGATCTGGTTCAGTGGTTGGATGGCTCCTTCTCTTGCATTCTTGGGTCATGTTCTACTCACTTGCCAACTCCTCAGCTGATCTTGTTTCCTCAGACTGCTTCTGAAACCTCTCCTGAATGGATCTAAGCTGAACAGGTTGATCAGTAGGGCAATCTCACCAACACTTACAAGTTGTTGGGCTTCACAGGATTGACAGCTGGGCCCCGGGTTGGCCTTATGGCTCCTTCCCTGAGTGCTGGGATTAAAGGTGTGCAATCAGTCTGAGCTGCTCCTCACCTACAGTCTCGCAGTACAAGCTCTTGTTATTGTAAATAAATCTTGTCCATTCCAGTCCAACAGCTCATCAAGTATGTTTCTTTCCCAACTTTTACATTACGACATCACACATGCAGTGGGCTGGGGGTGTGTGTGTCACGTCGCCTCCTTCCGTCCTTAGGACAAGCCTCGAAAAGTGCATTTGCTAATGTGCCATTTTTATGTGTTATTTTTAATTGGCTCTTTTTTTTTTTTTTTTTTGGTTTTTCAAGACAGGGTTTCTCTGTGTAGTTTTGGTGCCTGTCCTGGATCACACTCTGTAGACCAGGCTGGCCTCTGTGAATTTTCTTTTATTAAAATACTACTAAAAGAGCATTTTAGAAGTAAAATGATCTTTTAGGTATTCAATTGACACATTCAAGGCTCTCAAAGTAAAGGGCAGAAATCAGTATTTACAACATTCTCTGAAGGAGTTTAAAGTTGTTTGAGACATACATCAATAATCACCACCACCAAGTAATTAGAATGTAACTATCCGATACAGAGAGTTCTGCTCAGATTCATCATGCACCAGTGCTATCGTCAAATGCATCTCACCTTATCTTCCTAACTAAATTTAACAGAGTAAAGATCATGCTTTATTACTTTTTTTTCCCCCAAAACCTTGCATGTAAACATACTGTTTTTAGAATGACAGGTAGGGGAGAATCAGGAACAAGATACTGGCAAATTCTCCACTTTTCATCTAAAGTTAGAGATTCTGGAGGCAATAAATCAATAGCTTCTAATTCTGTACCTCGGTATATCATTTGTATTTGTTCGTTTATAGGAAATAAGACTCTGAGGACACAAAGGTTAATAGAGTAGGTTCCCACACTTAGAGAATGAAGCAGAGTTAGCAAAGAGGATATTGTTAATCTTGTCCTGCTAATCTGTACTATAAGAAAGACATTTCTATTTTGTACAACTCTTCTCTCTAGGCACAAGATTATAAGACAGGAGATGAAGGAAGCAACTGTTTCCTGATTTGTACATTCTGAAGGCATAAGGAGACAGGAGGAATGGGGTCTTGAATTAAAAATTTAAGTCACGCCGGGCGGTGGTAGCGCACGCCTTTAATCCCAGCACTCGGGAGGCAGAGGCAGGCGGATCTCTGTGAGTTCGAGGCCAGCCTGGACTACCAAGTGAGTTCCAGGAAAGGCGCAAAGCTACACAGAGAAACCCTGTCTTGAAAAACAAAACAAAAACAAAACAAAACAAAAAAATTTAAGTCACAACAGATGAGAGAGCTGGTCATGAGAATGAGAGAACTAGCCCTGTCCCTCACCAGCTGCAGCACACAGGAGAGCAGGCCCTGCACCCTGCCTGGAAAGTACTCTACGGTTGACTCTGTTGTTGGGCTCAGGTGAGCCAGCACTGAGCTCTGAGGGTTCGAGAGCATGAGAGCCGACACTGCCCCCTTCTCTACCCCCTCTACAGCAATCGGGAGAGACAGCCCTGCAACTCATCTGGGCAAAATGGTAGAGCTGTCCTTGGTGGTGTGAGTGTTGGTGAGCCAGATCTGAGGACTTGAGAGCAGGAGACCTGGCCTGGCTCCTTGCTGCAAGCTGTACTGGGTGAGCTAGTCAAGGCAGTGCTGGAGAGCTCACCTGGGGAAGTGATGATGAAGAAAATCTGGTAGGCTGACCAACCCAGTTACCACCCAGGCCCAGAACCAGGGCTATGAGTTGGCCCACCCCAACATCCACTGCATCTATGAACCATTGGAGCATGTGAAGGGGTTGAACCTATAGATCTAAAACAGCAGAATCTCCATGACACAGGACAACAACAGGATATCCAAGAGGAGCCCAAGTGAGAGCCCATTATTGGTGGTGTAGCAGAAGCTAGAGGCCTTGAACTAGACCAATGACTCATAGCAATAAACACAAGTAAAGATGAATGGACTAAAGAGTAAAATGTGTGACTCAACGAGCCACACTACAGCTTCCATGACATGCTTCATCATCATCTCTTTTTTTATATATGTGAAATCCACAAAGAATCAATAAAGCTAAAGAGTAAAAAAATGCATGTAGGTGGATGTTGGTGGGACTGTAAGCTATGGAACTTTCTAGAGAAAGAAGCTTAGAGGATTTGTGGAAGGGTAACAGAACACATGGGACATGAAAATGAGAAGGACATTGCTGGAAAGAGGGTCACAAGGAAGGACAGTGGGATGGGAGAGAAGACTCAATGAAAACAAATGTTTGAAAATACAGTATTCAAACCTGATGTTTTGTATGCTACTTAAAGCTAATTGATTGATAAACTTAAAAAGATAAGTCTTGTGCACATGGTATTGATATAAAGTAAACACTTTCAAGAACTGAAGATCATTGGAATGAAAGAAAGCATTTAAACCCTCCTTGTCTGAAGGGTGGACTTGAGCCTGAACACGTAATATATCCTTGGATCTAATCATAGAAGCTATAATGTCCATCAGTGTGATCAAATCAGTTATCAAGGTATTACTACATCTATCCTTATCAGGACTAATAATAAATAATTTAATTAGATATTTAAAAAATTTACGGGCTGGAGAGATGGCTCAGTGGTTAAGAGCACCGACTGCTCTTCCAGAGGTCCTGAGTTCAATTCCCAGCAACCACATGATGGCTCACAACCACTTGTAATGAGATCTGGTGCCCTCTTCTGGCCTGCAGGGACACATGCAGGCAGAATACTGTATACATAATAAATAAATAAATCTTAAAAAAATTTAAGTCATGAATTCATCTATAAACTCATGAGAGGAAAACAGTCTCATTTTGTTTACTACTCTTACCTATCCTCATCTTTAATTCAAGTGTCTTAGAACTCTTGTATAGCCTGCAACTTAAGTATCCCCTAAAGATCCCTAGGGTGGTGTTATTAAAAGTGTCAGGAACCTTCAAGAGGTAAGGACTGATACGAGGTTTTAGGTCACTGGTAAAACGTCACTGAAAAGGGACAGTCAGGTCCCAACCTCTCCCTCTCTTTTCCTTCCTGGCCATGAGATACATGGTTCTGCTTTGTTATACTCTCCTACATGATGTACACTAGAGACCCAAAACAAATGAGCCAATCAATCATGAGTGGAAATCTTCAAAATTGTGAGCAAGAACAACCTTTCTTTTTACAAACTGATTATCTCAGATATTTATCATAGTGGTGGAAATCTAAATAACACAAACATCAGTTGTCACCTCACTGCCATACTACTTTGCTTTCAGATTATGTGTTATAAACTGTAAAAATAATAAAATGCTAAATGAATGGAACAGTGTGTACCTAAGGATTCTAATGCTGCCAGGCATGGTGGTGCTTGCCTTTAATACCAGCACTCAGGTGGCAGAGACATTATGATTTACACAGAGAGCACTCTGGTTTACATAGCAAGTACCATGACAGTCTGAGCTACATAGAAAGACCAACCACATGTCAAAAACAAAACAAAAAAGAAGAATTCAAATAAATACCTAAGAAGTATCAATTACCAACAAAGATAGTCCCTTAGTTTTATTTATACACACACACACACACACACATATATGTGTATATATATATATATATATATATATATATAGAGAGAGAGAGAGAGAGAGAGAGAGAGAGAATGCATTATAATATTTCAAAAGCAGCATGCATTCAGTTGAAACCATAACTTGATTTTTGATCTTTTTCCTCTGTGAGCTGATCCTTTCTTATAATGCTAGACAGTGGCACAGAATCACAGGGTCCTAAGAGTAAGCAATGGACCTTCTACAGTACACTGCTGCTAAGTCCTGTAATTTGGTAGGTTATCTGTATTAAAAAAACACTTTGGTTTATAATATTTTCAATTTATAATAGGTTTGTCAGACTGTAACCCCATCATAAGTCAAGGAGTGCCTGTAGAGTTTAGTGTAATTTGAAAAAGAAACTTCTTGAGTCCTCCATGCCAAGTCCATGTTCTAAAGTACATAAAGTAACCACCACAGAACTAATTCACCCTGGACATTAAAGTTACCTGAGTCAGGTCACAGTAGGTCCTCAAAGAAGGTGCTGATTTGAGTTCTTTTGCTATCTTCATAGCTGCATCCAAATCGTTTTTTTTCTCTTCAATGTAGCTTTTAACTGTTGCTAATTTTGATAAATAATCATCTGTGCGTCTTACAAGTTCTTCACACAAGCTCTTTTTCCTTCATTGAAGACAAAGTTATTTTGTGATAGTTTACTAACATTTTTATAAAGGTAAATTTATGACTGAGCAGTATTCTTACTTTCACCAAGTGATGAATTTAACTAATAGAATAATTTCACTGATGATGAATTTAAATAATATGGTTAAAAGAAGCATGTTCTAACAGAACAGCATCTGAAAAGCTAATTTTATTAGTTGATAAACTTAACATATAACATGGCTAAATGAGGCATTCAACTAAGTTGAAATAAATTACAATTGAAATCCATGTGTGAATAAAGAACAAAAGGGATGGAAATATGGCTCAGATGTTAAGAGCACATTCTGCTCTTCTTGCAGAGGACCCGAGTTTAGTCTCTGGCACCCAAGTCAGGCAGCTCACAACCACCTATCACTCCAGTTCCAGGGAATCTGATGCCCTATTCTGGCCTCTGTGATCACCAGCATTCACGTGCACATGTCCTCACACAGTAAAAAAAAAAAAAATCATTAAAATATAAAATTAAAAAATAAAATAATTGAGGCTAGAGTGATCACTGAGGGGTTAAAATAATTAATTTGTACTGCTCTTGCCGAAGATCTGGGTTCAGTTCCCAGCACCTGCATGGTGACTTACAAATGACTCTAACTCCAGTACCAAGGAATCTGATGCCATTTCCTCACCTCCCATGGGGCACTAGGCACACCTATGGTACACATATATACATGCAGGCAAAACATGCACTTAATAAATAAATCTTAAAAAAATAATTTAAAAATTAGTCTTAAAAAGAAAAAAAAGACAGTTATGTCATAGACATGAGACTTTAGAACATTCTATCTAACTAGGAAAAATTCTGCCTGTATCTATCCTGTAGTCTTTTGTGCCCTTACAGAGATATATATGTACTCACTTTTTGCAAAGGTTTAATTGTACATTTTAAAATATTATCATGGGTCTATAGTCTATGAATAATATATAATGAGATTTAAAAACAGCACTAAACCAGAAGTTAGATACCAATTTAAAATATAATATTCAAAGATATCTCCTTGAGTGGTTAAATAGTTATGTCTTCACTAGCTACACATCATTACTCAAATCTTTTTTTCTCTCTAGGGTGGAATTTCTTCATTATAGCAATTTAAAAGGTCTGAACTGAAAACTGAAAAATTCAAGTATTTTAGTCACTAGGCAAAATGACCTCTCATTATTTTTTGCAAATCAAATCTAGCCCCTAGCAAAGGAAGTTTGCCAACACTAAAGAAAATGGGCTAGGTTTGGAAGGTAAACAGATACTCTCCAAACCTTTGGTGACATATAGTTTTTTAAAGTGGTCTCTTTAAAAAAGACATGTAAGTTCCTATAACATTAGAAAGAAGTATGAAAGTATCATTTCCCCATGGACACATGAAAAAACAACCCAAAACTGGCTAAGACCATCTCATGAGAACATTGGAAATCAGTATTTTTTAAAAAAAGACATTTTGTGGCTTCTTCTGGAAGCAGGAACACAGTTTCCAATTCCTCAACTCCAACCAAAGAGAGAGCAAGAGACCTGACTGGTGACATTAGTAAAGCCTGTTTTGTACTGTCTGGAGGACTGATCTCTTGTGTTAGATCTTAGGCAGTAGAAAAGAATGGTAGACACTCAGGAACACTGCAGCAGGACACATATACAGGGTAAGATAGTATAGGTAGATATGCAACAGAGAACTTGAAACCTAGGAGGAGCTGAGATTCTTTTGGAAATTAAGACATAAAGGTGGTTATGTACACAGAGGAATGGACAAAGCCACACTTGGGCCACAAAGGAGCAGACTTAAGCCTTCATCTTATACTGACCCTAAGGTTCAGAACGTTCCAGCTATTCCATGAAAAATATTCCAGCAAGAATCAAACTATAAAGACTGAAAAAAGTTGCTAGCTTTTCATGCCCAAGTTTCAACACAAAGACTACCAGGAATATGAATGAATAACACCTACAACATGATATGGCTCATTCAGAGGAAGAGAATAGAGTGTTGGAGACTTTCTGAGGAAGCACAGGCACTGGACTTCGTAGACTGATGTGAAACAACTGTCTTAAATATGTTCAGAAAAACAAAAGAATACATGAAAAAGAAGTAGAAGAAATTAGGAGAGTGGCCTAAGAATAATAATTAAAATATCAAGACAAAAAGAACATAAAAAGGAATCAAGCTTGCAGATAGAATGACCTCTCAGGATTAGACCCTGGGTTGCAGAGCTGGGCATGGTGGAACATGCCTGCAATTCCAGCATCTGAGGGGTGAGGAAGGAGAATTCTGAGTTTGAGGTCAGCATGGTCCACATGTGCATTTGAGGTCAGTCTGGATTATACAATAAGGCCCTGTTAAACAAACAATAAAACAAAGCCGAGGAAGGAATCAGTGGTGGAAGCAGAATCAAGCATCAGCCAGGTTAGAAGATAGGACAATTAAAATTGTTTCTGGGGAACAACAAAAACAAAAAGAGTGAAAAGAAACTAAAACAAAGAGAGATGATAGGACCTGTTAAACACCAACAGGCAAACAAACAGGAGGAGGAGAAAGACGGAGGAAATAGGAAAACCACAAAAGAAAAAACAACTTCCAAAATTTGATGAGACAAAGATCTACAAAGCAACTCCATGTAAAATAAACCCTGTGTCCCCCCAAATATTGTGTTCCCCTAATAAACTTATCTGGGGTCAGAGACAGAACAGCCACTAGACACAAAGGCTAGAAAATGGTGGCATTCACACCTTTAATCCTAGCATTCCAGAGGTTGAAATCCCTCTGGATCTCTGTGAGTTCAAGGCCACATTGGAAACAGCCAGGCATGGTGACACACACCTTTAATCCCAAGAAGTAAGACTTTAATCCCAGGGAGTGGTGGTAGAAAGCAGAAAGGTATATAAGGCGTGAGGACCAGAAACTAGAAAGAAGCATTTGGCTGGTTAAGCTTTTAGGTTTTGAGCAGCACAGTTCAGCTGAGAGCCATTCGGATATGAGGACACAGAGGCTTCCAGATTGAGGAAACAAGAATCAGCTGAGAAGTTGGCCAGGTGAGGTTAGCTGTGGCTTGTTCTGTCTCTCTGATCTTCCAGTGTTCACCCCAATACCTGGCTCAGGTTTGATTTTATTAATAAGAACTTTTAAGATTCATGCTACAAAACCCATACAGTCAAACTGTTGAAAGGCAGAGAAACAATCATGAGACCAAGAAGAGAAATGTAATTTGTCATACACAACAAATTTCTAGTAAGATTATTGGTCAAATTCTCAGGAGAAACTTTCAAGGCCAGAAGGCAATGGAAGAATATACATAAAGCATGAAAGGAAAAAAAATCTGTGAATAGAATTTCATATTTAGCAAAGTTGTCTTAGAAAAGAGGCAGAGAAGGGCTGAAGAGGGATGGGTCAGAGGTTAAGACCACTGGCTGCTCTTCCAGAAGAACCAGATTTGATTCCCAACACTCACATGGCAGTTCACAACCATTCATAACTCCAGTTCAGGGAATATGATGCCCTCTTCTGGCCTCTGTGAACATTGCATATACATGGTACACAGACATGCATGCAGTCAAAACACCCAGACACGAAAAGAAAAGAAAGAAAAAAATTAGTTAAAAAAGAAAGAAATGAGAGACAAACAGGAGAAGAAAAATAGGAGGAAATAGGAAAACCACAAAACAAAAACAAAAAATTAGGGAAAAAAATGGCTATCAATAAGAAAACAACACATGCTGTTCAGGATGTAGAGGAAACATGAACTTTTGTACACTGCTGATGGGAGTGTAAATGAGTCCAGCTATTATGGAAATTAGTACAGAGGTTTTTCAGAAAAACAAAATTAAACCACTGCACAACCCAGCTACAACAGTCTTGGGTACATATTGGGTAGTTTGAATGAGAATGGTCACCACAGGCTAATATATTTGAATGTTTGGTTCCCAACTGGTGGACTGTTGGAAAGGATTAGGAGTTGTGTCCTTGCTGAAGAAGTTGTGTCACTGGGGGTGGGCTTTGAGATTTCAAAAGCCCAAGTTAGGCCCTGGCTCACTCTCTCTGTCTGCAGTCTACAGATCTGATAAGAGTTCTCAGCTACTTCTCTAGCACCACGCCTGCCTGCCTGCCTGCTGCCAAGCTCCCTACCATGATAATGGACTTACCCTCTGAAACTCGAAGCAAGTTAAATTAAATGCCCAATAAAATGCTTTCCCTTATAAGTTGCCTTGGTCATGGTGTCTCTTCACAGCAATAGAAAAGTGACTGAGACAACATCCAAAGAAACCTAAGTGTGCTTGTTAGTGTTTTTTGTCAACCTGACAAACTAGAGTCACTAGGAAAGAGGGAATCTCAGTTGAAGAACTGCTTTGACTGGCTTGTGGTCATATCTATGAGAGATTACCTCCATTAATGAGTAATGCAGAAGGACCTAACTGACTGTGGGCAACACCATCCCTGGGCAGGTGGACCTGGGCTGTATAGGAAAGCTAGCTGAGCATGAACCAGAGAACAAGCCAGCAACAGAAAGCAAAGCAGGACAGAGTCAAAGTTAGAGGTCTAAGAATGACAACTACAAAAGAAAGCACAGCGAAAGGAAACCAAAAGCATAAACTCTAACAAAAGAAATAACAAATCAGTTGTACTTCATCTAGGTCCATTCTTCAACGGCAGAACACTTGCCTAGCATGCATAAGGCCTTGTCTAATCCCTAGCACCAAAGGGGGAAAATCAACTATTTTATGCACTGGGCATAAAAGGCCATAAAAATTTAAGGAGATCAAGTGTTGGTGAAGAGACAAATGACATTACTAAGCACATTGCTTTAGTCTTATCAAAAGTTTTATGAACCTTTATCTTGAAACATACGTAATTAAAAATAACATGTCAAATAGCTTTGAAAAAAGTAGTATTAAATTATTGTTTAGTAACTGCCTATCAGAAAGCCTTCTTTTCTGATGCAAATAAGCACGTGAGAAAATGATAGGCTCATGTAGAAGAAAAAAGTTGTTTGTACTTCCCCAAATATGTGAATTCTACAACATGAATTAGGCTATGAAAATATTTTTCTTTGTTAATTGCTTTAAGAAAGAAATGTGGTAGCTCAGACCTGTAATAGCACTTGGGAGACTGGGGCAAGAGGATAATGTACTTGAGCTCAGCCTAGGTGACACATTGGTACCCTATCTTTAAACACACACATGTACATTCACACATGCATACATGTGCAAATGAGGGGTAAGAAACAAAGACACAAAGAAAGAAGCTTGTTAACTCTAAAGTTAGCTTTGGAATTACCAAACAGACAAAATTCTGGAGGCATAGACAGTTTTTCACTTGAACTTCTGAAAGCCAGTCTTTCAGTTTTTCGTTTGAGGCAGGATCTCACACTGTTGCCCAGCCTGATTTCAAATTCACAGAAACCCACCTCTCTCAGCCTCCTGAATGAATGCTGTGATTACAGGCCTGAGTCACCACACCTAGCTAGAAATCAGTCTTTAAGACTCACCTACTGCTGGGCAGTGGTGGCACACGCCTTTAATCCCAGCACTCAGGAGGCAGAGCCAGGCAGATCTCTGTGAGTTCAAGGCCAGCCTGGTCTACAGAGTGAGATTCAGGACAGGCACCAAAACTACACAGAGAAACCCTGTCTTGAAAAACCAAAAACCAAAACCAAGAAAACAAAAACAACAATAACAACAACAAAACTCACTACTACCTTCTAAGCTTGTTTTAAAGTTACATGTAACTTCAGTCTATTTGAACAAAGGAACAGAATGACAAGTTAATATTAAGAAAGTTGGTTTCATCAAGTCTGTATTTTTAAGTTATTACCTGGAATCAAGAGAAGCAAGAAGTTTATCAAATTGTTTCTCCACAACCTCTGTTAGACTGTGTGTCTCCTCTCTTGTTTGATTTTGTGTACTATCAAGCATCTGGAAAAAAAATTCAATAAACCTGGTATTCACTTTGGAGTAGTTGTATCATCAATATATTATTGAATGGAAAAGATACTTTCTAGACTTTTCAAAAATAGCCACAGAAGTGATAATAAATAGAGCAAACCATTAAGTTCAACTTTATACTCTGGCACTTGTCAGCAAGATCACATCTTGTGGGCATTTTTGTACTGATAATTTGACAAAACAAAGAAAAAAACAAAAGCACCTAAAAATCTACTGATAGGTTTTATAAACTTTTTCTTATCCCTTTTTATCATAACAGAACAAAAGTCATTTTGGATAACTGAATTTCTCTATAGCAGTATTCTCTAAATTATTGAAACAAACAAACCAACAAACCAAAACAAAACTCCAAAATCCCCAAACCAAAGTTAGAAAACACACTTCAGCTCTTGGTGTAGACTTAGGGTCTCTTAGCTCTTTTGTTTCTGTCTCCAGACTTAGTCTTACTGCAGGCAGTAGCCTCTCCTCCCACCCTACCTCATTCCCCCAGGGACTCTGCTTCTTGGTGTGGACCCAGGTTTCTCTAGCTCTTTGCTGTTGCCTCTTCTCAGCCTTTCTTCCTAGCCCATCTCCATTCTTTTGTATCATCCATAGACCTACTCTCTATCAGGGACCCCACAGTTACCACACTTGCCTAGGATTCAGAATGGGCAACAGCAACCAAAGAATGAACACCCATCCAACAAAGACAATTGCTGATATCTACACCAAGAAACACCTCAAACATCCTAACTTCAGAGTCCTAGATACCAGTACAAAGCCACAAACGTGAACAGTCAAGATGATATGCCTCCTTCAGAAGCCATAAACCCATTGTAATAGGCCTCAAAAAATGCGATTTAGCTGAAACATAAGACAAAGACTTCAAAACAGCAATTATGAACATGTTCAAGGACCTTAAAGAGGATAGGAATAAATTCCTTAATGAAAATGTAGACGGTTGAATAAAATAATAAAACAATTCCAGCATAATTCTTATAGAAATTTAAAGAATCTTTAACTTCGCATGGACACACACACACACACACACACACACACACACACACACACAACACACACACCAGGATAGCTAAAACAATCCTGAATAATAAAAGAATTGCTGGAGATATCACCACCCCTGATTTCAAGTTATATTATGGAACTACTGAAATAAGAATAGCATGGTATTGGCAAAACAAACAAACAAACATAACCAGGCAGACACATTGATTAATGGAACTAAATTGAAGAACCAGACATAAATCCACACATATATGGACACACAATTTTTGACAAAGCAAAAAATACACACAGGAGAAAAGACAACATCTTTTCTTTTTAAATGATACAAGTCAAACTGAATGGCTTCATGTATTAGAATGAAAATAGATTCCTATCTATTACTTTGCACAAAACTCAACTCCAAAAGTATCAAAGACTTCGTACTGGCTGGTCAGCTTGACACAAGCAGAAGCCTCAGTTGATGAAATGCCTCCATGAGATCCCCCTGTCAGGAATTTTCTCAATTAGTGATCAATGGGGGAGGGGGCAGCCCAATGTGGGTGGTGCCATCCTTGGGCAAGTGGTCCTGGTTCTATAATAAAAGCAGGCTGAGCAATCCATGAGGAGTAAGCCAGTAAGCAGCAACTCTTCTGTATCAGCTCCTGCCTCCAGACTCCTGCCCTGTTTGAGTTCCTGTCCTGACTTCCTTTGGTGATGAACAATGTGGAATTATAAACTGAATAAACCCTTTTCTCCCCAGCTTGCTTTTTGTTTTGTCACAGCAATAGAAACCCTGACTAAGACAGACTTCAATGTAAGACTAGACAGTCTGAATCTGATAAAAGAGAAAGTAAGAAATTGGCTTGAACTCGTTGGCACAAGAAAGTGTGTTCTGAACAGGGCACTGATAGCACAGACACTAAGACCCACAATTAATAAACTGGACCTCAGGAAGCTGAAAAGGTGTATGGCAAATAACACATCATTTGGGCAAAGTGGCAGCCTACAGAATGGGAAAAGATCTTTAACAATCACACATAATTAGTATCTAAATATGTAAAGATCTAAAAATGCAACATTAAGAAAGCAACCCAATTAAAAACAGGGTACAAGACTAAACAGAGTCCTCAAAAGATGAAACACAAATTAGCAAGAAACACTTAAAGATATGTTCAACATCCTTAGCCATCAGGGAAATGTAAATTAAAAACTACTTTTAGATTTCATTTTATCCCAGTCACAATGGCCAAGATCAATAAAACAAATGACAGCTCATGCTAGCAAGAAACACTTCATTGCTGGTGGGGTGCAAACTGGTACAGCCACTATGGAAATCAGTGTTTCCTCACAAAGCTGGGAATGAATCTACCCCAAGACTGAGCTATCCTGCTCTTAGGCATACACTCAAAGGACTCTACCTCCTACTATGGAGATGCTTGCTTATCCATTTTCATTGCTGCTCTATTCATAACAGCCATAAACTGCAAATAGCCTAGATGTCTCTCAACTGACAAATGGATATGAAACTGTGGCATATTTATACAATAGGGAAGAGAGCATCTCCCAAGGAAGGGGAAATAAAACATAAGAGTTATGGCGAGAAAACGGAGAATCTAGAATAGGAGGATTAAACGGGGGGGGGGGGGGGGGGGGGGGGGGGATGGAAAAGAAGGATAAAGGAGGGGATATGGGAACGGACAACTAACAAGAAAGGCTGTTTGTAAAACTATATGGAAACCTACTACTGCAGAAGCTTCCTAAATTATACACATATATGAAAGGAATCTAAATAGAGCCACAAAATCATAGGGGAATTGATACCGAAACTAGACATCTTATGTCACCAAGTAAAACCTCCATTCCCAGGAATGGGTTATATCTTGTTGAGTCATTGGCCAAAGGGACTCCATGGAAACCTCTAAATATCACAGGCTAATGCCATGGTTATTAGTTGCTCTCTACAACCTGATGGTAAGGCCTTATTTGCTGAAGACAATGCTTACTTATATCATTGAACACTGAGAAGTTGAGCTGGTTCCTAACTAGACACTTCACCCTAACTGACTAGCATTCATGGTACTGGAAGGTTCTCTGTATGCTACTAGAGGAGCCAAGAGCCTTAGACTAAATAGGTCATGGGCCCTAGAGGAAAATCTATTATTCTTCTGCTAAAGCAGTGGTTCTCAACCTGTGAGTCATTCAAATATCCTGCATAACAGATATTTAAATTACAATTCATAACAATAGCAAGATTACAGTTATGAAGTAGCAACAAAATAATTTATGGGTCTCACAACATGAGAGGGACTGTATTAAAAGGTTGTAGCATTAAGAAGGTTGAGAACCACTGTGCTAAAGGAACATAGCAATAAAATGACTAGAAATGACATACTGATATACCCATGGATCAGTGCCTCACCTAGCCCTCATCAGAGAAGCTTCTACTTGCGGTAGATGAGAACTACTACAGAGACCCACAATTGGACAATATGCAGAGAGTGAGACACTTTGGAGCACTCATTCTTAAATGAGATGTCTTCAAAACCCCCTCCCCCACCAACACTCAGGTATATGTGGAAGAGGAAGCAGAAAGATTGTAACAGCCAGAGGTAATTGATGACTATAATGGATGACTCCAAGGAAACAAGATCTAGATGCAACAATTGATGTACATATGAACTCATACACACTATGGCAGCACACACAAGATCTACACAGGATCAAGACAAATGCCCAACACTGAGAAGGCAAAGTGGACAGGGGTTTCCACTCCTAACCAAGAAGCTATATGTCATTGATATTCACCAGCAAAAGGAAAATCTGTTTTCTCCAATGGAGTCTCATTGGGTATATCAACTACACTTCAAGGCAGGCCCCATGTCCAAGAGTAGTTGGCCAATGCAAAATAAACTCCATGGTAGTTTTGTAAACTTTTTGTTTCAGTTTGTTTTGTTTTGGCTTTTTTTTTGTCTTATTGGTCTTTTGCTTATTTGTTTTGATTTCCACTTTTGTGTTTTTGTGGGTTATTTTGGTGCTGTATTTCTTCTTTTTTTTCTTTTTGAAAGAGAGTGAAAAGTTGGGTGGGTAGAGAGGTGGAGAGAATCTGGGAAGAATTGTGAGAAGGAAAAACATGATCAAATATATGAAAAAATTCACTAAAAATGTATTTAATAAAATACATATTACATTCTACTAAAAAACAAAGCAAAAAACTGAAATGAAAAGGTTAGCTATTTTAAGTTTAATTTTAAACCACTCAAAAATTTTTGCTTGAGACTTGAGATCCATGGCCTCTATATTGCTGTAGTTTTTTGTTTGTTTTTGGCATGGCCATGCCTACCTTACTTATGTCTGTCTCAGGAAAGTACTATGAAGCAGATTATTACTTTGCATTCACAGGCTCACTATTGGAAAAGAATTCTGCTCAAGTCTCACCTACATCTGACTCAGGAGATACTTAAGATTTTGGCACTATTGTTGATACTGGAACTATAAGATTTGAGGGATGATAGGATAGGGTAGATGTATTGTGCATTATGAAAGAAAGGAATTGGGTTTTGAGTAGAGGGTGGCTGGCTTGGAGCTGAACTGTGCCCCTTTCAAATTCAGTTGTTGAAATCCTACATCCTGTTATTTTAACACAGAGGTGCGTGTAAGTACAAGATTGTCATCACAAGTTAACATTCTTTATTCTCTCATTTTCTCAATGTTTTTCTTTCTCATAACTCTCACCCCATTATTTTTATTGTATTTCTAATTCCTTTTGAGAAAGCTGATTTTTTTTGTAGTTATTGTGTATTTACATAATGAAAGCAACTGCCCTTAAAACAAGTCATACAATTACATCTTTTTTTTTTTTTTTTTTTTCAGAGAAGAAAACCAAGAGGTCAGAGCTAAGAGCCTCACCCTTCCTGATTCAGGGATCCTCTCCAGCCAAGAGAGCTCTCCGAAAAGGACCTACTTCCTGTGTGTCTGTCTTTAAAGTCTTCCTGTTCTGCCTTCTCATTGGTTGTAAACCCAAACATGTGACTGCCTCGTCACTGCCTGAATGTACCGCCCTCCAGGTCCTTAAAGGCGTGTGCCACCGCCGCCACGCACTTGGAAAGCTGATTTTTTAAACATAAAGTATTAATTATATTTCTACTTAGCAGGAACAGTTTGAAAGTGAAATTAAAGAAGCAATTCCTTTTACAGTAGCATCAAGCAGAATAAAATACACAGCATAAATTTTAACAAGAAAGTACAGTACGTGTTCATTGAAAACCAAGAAATATTGTTTAAAGATTTAACAAATGAAGGAATAGCCAGTAAAAGCTTTTTTTTAAAAAAAGTGAAATTTAATCAATCCACAGAGTCTCCCTCTTCTATGTAAAAAAATAACAACACACAACCAGCTCAAAACCCTGAAATCCTTCATTCTAAAAATGTTGTTGCTGGGTGTTTAAGGCCTAGTTTCTTGTCAGGTAGAGCAAGCAGCAAAGAAAACGAGACTTTCTCCATTGGAGGACACAGCTAAACAAGGGGCAAATTCTGCAAAGATGAAAATCCAGTTGACAGAAAGTACACATCCTGATTCCTCATACACTCTGACTTTATGAACCTTCTTAGAATAACAATGTTACAAACTCAATCCAGGCAGGTCATGAGGGCAGGGGTAGTTTCCAATTCTTTTGCATGTTTCTCTATTAGTATATTATTATGTTTAAAAACTGAGTGCTAAACTCAGTGATATACATACAAATGTATACATTTATAGAGGACATTTTGGCTGGGGCTGTAGCTCAGTGGTAGAGTGATTGGTTCACATGCATCATACTCTACGTTCAATCCTCCATTCTGCCACATCCTGCTCCCAAAAGAGAGGATATGTGTATTATTAATTAATATTATTCACTTAATATAATATTAAGTGAAGGCACATAATCTCAGGAAGAAAAAAATCACCCACATGTTCTCACTTATATGCAGAACACAGCCAATAACACAATGTATGTATATAAACACATGTAAGTGTATATAGTATAACATGTAGAAAGAGAACAAGAAATGATAAATATGAAGAGATGAAAAAGGACATAAGTAATGGAAGACGTTATAAAGCTAATTGCTATTTTAGTTCTAATTTTGCCATGGATTTCTGGTAGGAAATATATAAAAATATATTCGAGCCGGGCGGTGGTGGTGCACGCCTTTAATCCCAGCACTCGGGAGGCAGAGCCAGGTGGATCTCTGTGAGTTCGAGGCCAGCCTGGGCTACCAAGTGAGTTCCAGGACAGGCGCAAAGCTACACAGAGAAACCCTGTCTCGAAAAACCAAAAAAAAAAAAAAATAAAAATAAAAAAATAAAAAAAATATATATTCAATAATGAAGTATAAAATCTAACGTGAAGCATGACAGCTTAAGAGTTGCTGTTTTAACTGTGTAGAAGTTCAGTGAGATGTACAGGCTCTAGATATGGAGAATTTTGGCGCATGATGTTTTTTATTTGCAAGCTTATTATAACAAAGATAACTAAAAAGTGTTTTCATAAAGAGGCCATGCTTTACCTCCTGGTAGAATTATTCAAAATGCTTACTTTTATAGCATTACTTAATTGTTCAAAATTATAGCCTGCTATCTTCAGTGCTTCGTCGATTTCTTCTGTCTCCTAAGAAGAGAGGGAACCACATACAAATATAACATGCAAAAACAGATGCTTAGATACATTATAGTTGTAAAAACTTGAGCTGTAATTTTGGTTATAAATGCAACAAAGATCTACCAATGAAGTGTAAAAGCAAGCAACAACAATAAAAATACTTCTAATCCTGCCTATCTAAAATTTAAAAAAATTTCCCATACTATGGATAGAAATCCAGGACCTCAGGCAACTAGTCTACCAGTGAGCTATATCCTCAGTCAGAAGAGGAACTCATTTATGTAGACCAGGCTGTCCTCAAACTTGCAATAATCCTCCTGCTCCTGCCTTTATAGTGTTGAGGATATAGTAATACACCACCATACCTAGTGACCTGTGAGTCTTCTGCCTCAGCCTCCCAAGCACTGGTAGTACAAACACATGCCATCAAAGCCACCATAAAATATTGTTTAACAGTAAAATTGTACCATGAATCCATTTTTCAATTTAAAATTATCTCAGAAAATGTATCATGAAAAAAGTATATAGACAAACAGTTTTTAAGAAAAGATGATTATAAATATGGCTCTTTGAAGAGTTTAACTTGATAATCAGACGAGTTAACACACATTTGTAATCAGAGCACTTGGGAGGTACAGGTAGCAGGATCATATCATCTTGAGCTATGTAGTGAGTTCAAGTCCAGCTTGAGCAACATAAGGTTCTATTTTTTGGTTTTAAATTAGAGTTAAAAAAAAAGAGAATGAGTACAATTTAGGCTTCACTCCCCTCTTCCAGACCAGTAATGATTTTTACAAGAAGACTCTATTTCACTTAGTTTCATTTTAGAGTCTGTTCTATATCTAAGCTCAAGTTCAGTAAATGTTTATCATTAACATTATTCAGAATAGTAATAGGTAAAATTCAATCTTCAATAACAAAACAATATCATTATCAATAACAAATGCAGTTAGGCCTCTTAGCTGTCATTAAAATAATTGGAAAACTACATTCAGAATTTAGAAAACTTTAACTGTACATGTTTCAGGGAATTTGGATTACGTAACTAGGTTCACGGGAAAAAACTGTATTCAGGTAAGTATCAAGAACTTCAAACCAAGTCACTCGAAGTATGCCTCAGGAAAAAGAGAGATTGACAAACAGGTTTGTCATAAACACAGGTTAAAACTGTTTAAGCAGAGAGCAAAGCAAAAGACTCCAGTGAGGAGCATGGGTTTATTTGTTACTTTTAAGCTTCTAAAAGAGTTGATAATTGTAGGAACCCTGAGAAGAAAAGTTCAGCTACCTAGCATAAAGCCAAATGTTTGGTTTCACAATGCATGACCAATGTTTTTCATACCAACATTACAGCTGACGGGCTTGAAACAGTCCTGTGCACAGAGGATGAATGTTCCAAATCAACAATTAGTTGGTCCACTGTCTTTTTAAGGTCTGAAGAGCAGTGCTTTACCCTGAAAAAGGTCAAGTGTATTACTTGAAATACAAGTATGAATATAATCTCCATGCCTTCTCATTTTTATTCTCTATAAAAAACAATTCAGGTGATGACTTATAAAAATATGTTCTCAATTATCAATAAGGAGAATCCATAAATAAAAATTACTTTCACATAATTTAATTTTAATATAAATTTAACTTAAGCAAATTCCTGAAAGTAATGGCTTATACCATGTTCTAATTTCGTAGTCACCTTTACTTACTTGGTATTTGGGGGAAGAAATACTAATAATGATTGAAATGCTTTAAGTTCATCAATTAAAGTAACTCATGCATACAAATAAGTACTTACACACAGAAATGTCAGCTATTAGAAGTGTACTGATAAACTTGGGTAACAAGAGACCCTATCTCAGAAAACTTGAAACTCCACACAAAACAAACTATATATAAAACTATCTAAACCAAACTGCATTTAAATTAAGAATGAAGAGTTTCTAATATAAAATTTATGTAGAGTGTTTAATTTAAAAACTGGTCATTTAGAACAAAGTTTAAACTTTTACTAGACATTACACATATATAGACAAGAGTATAATCTGATTAACTTGCATAATGTTTTACACCAGAAAATTTCAAAAGGAAGTAAAGCTCTTTGGAGGAAATCAGAAGAGCTGAAAGCACTGAATGGTCTAAACAGCAATGATTGGCTAGCATGGAGGAGGAACTGCTGTCTTCTCTGGTGGGAATGAGCTCTCATCATCTATCACAATCCCTATTCTTTGTTTAAATCCAGTCTATACTGCTCAAAAAATTATGTTTCACTTTTGCAGATGTCCAAATTTGGCAATCCCAAATTTGATAAAAATGGCTACTCTGTGGAGACAAGATCTACAACCAGTGAGTCACAATGATTCCTAAAGTTGTATTCTTGTGATTCGCACAGAGCTCATGGAGAAAGTGACTGGCGAGTTACGTTTGCAGGAGGTGAGAGAAGTACTGTATCTGTCAACACCTAGATAACAAACTTCAGGTGAGAGGTTTTCCACCCAAAGATACAACTAGAATTATTCCTTTAGTTTCTCCCTAACTCATTAAAGTATAAAAAGAAAAACTATGGACCAGGTAATATGAAAATCCAGTAATTCAAGTTTAAAGAATTTGGGATTTTAATTGGCTAGGCCAGGAAGAGCTAGAGCGCAAGAAAAAGTATAGAAGTAAAATGAGACAGAGAAAAGAAAACAAGAAAATTAAGTGGGGTAGTAGCAATGGAAGACAGGATATAGACATAGACGATATTGGCAAAGCAAAAATATGTAGGAGGTAAATGAATAACAATATGAGAAATTTGGATAATTTACTTGGTATTATTTATAAAATTAGTTCCAAATGAGATAGTTCCTTGAAACCCCCTATATTTTTACTTTTAGACTATCATATTAAATATGATTTAAAAAGATAAAATTTATGTAAATATGAACAACTATGTAAGTAAGGTCCTAGAAAGCTGGTGTGCTGGCTAGTTTTATGTCAGTTTGATGCATGCTGGAGTCATCAGGAAGGAGGGAGCCTCAACTGACTAAATGCCTTCACAAAACTGAGCTGTAGGCAAGTCTGTAGGGCATTTTCTTAATTAGTGATTGATGTGGGAGGGCCCAGCCCGGGGATGGCACCGCCCACAACGTGACTAACATATAAGTTCAGGAAAACTACAGAAAACATAAAAATATGGCTTTTTATCTAACAAAAGTACATGTTTGCTCTGTGTATTGCTCTAGGGGTAAAAAGAGAAATAAGATGGGTCTGTGCTCTTATATTTTGGTTGTGAGCCTAGCCTTTAACGGCTGAGCCATCTCTCCAGCCCGGGTCTGTGCTCTTAAATAGGCTTATAGACTAGCAGGGGATTTTTGATTTTGAAAAGATAAATGATTAAGGCTATAAAAGAATAACATAATAGCTGTGTATAGCTCAGTTATGCTTAAAAATCTCTATCAAGGATAAAGGGGGTGAGTATGATAAAAATATATGCATATATGAAAGTATAATAAACCCCATATAATTAATATATGGAACTAAAAACCTACAATTCAAAGACAGTATTTATTTATATATATATGGCCAAGTCACATAGAATAGAAAAATAAGAACTCAAAAGTTGTTATTTTTCTTTTTATAAATCATCTCTCAAATCACATTTCACCATCATACTGTATTCATAACATTCTTAAGATCAACAGAAAAGTATTTTTTTTCTTTACAACTTACTATCATTCAGCTGCAATAACTTTAGCTAATTCTGGATTCTCAGGCTCCTGTTTGAAGGTTTTCTTGCACTGTTTTAAGTAAGGAAAAACTAATGCTGCTTTTTTTGGAGCCAGATCCTACATTCCACTAATAGTCAAGACAAATTAATAAACTTAAATAGCATTCTATAAACAACAGGCTAGAAACACACTTAACAATAACATTTTATCAATATTTTTGAAATTGTTTTATAAATGCACTGAGCTTTAAGTGCTAAAATAAGTGTATACAAGAACATACATTTTAGGTTGCAATGCTTCCAGAGAAGAATCTTCTTTAAATCCATCCATTGGGCAGTCCCCTTGATTCATACTGACAGTTGTATGAATCTTAAGACAAAATAAGATTAAACAAACTCATGGTCATTCAATAAATTCTACTGATGCAGAACCCAAACAACTTTTTGTGTGCTATTCATAAACAAAACTGGTAAAAATAAAGATTCTGAAAGTCTCTTTTAGTCAAGGGAAAACTCCTTGTGGTTTTACCTTAATATGGGCAAAAATTAGCACCCTAATGGTTATTTAACAGAACATTAAATTATCCAAAATAATTTTTGTTACAATTCTAAAGGAAATGATTGTAATAATTCAAAATTAGCTATTAGGGGCTGGAGAGATGGCTCAGTGGGTAAGAGCGCTGACTACTCTTCCAGGGTAACCGGGTTCAACTCCCAGCACCCATATGGCAGCTCACAACTGTCTCTAACTCCAAGTTCTGACACCTTCACACAGACACACCTGCAGGCAAAATACCAATGCAAATAAAAAATAAATAAATTAAAAAAAATAAAATAGCCGGGCAGTGGTGGCGCACGCCTTTAATCCCAGCACTCGGGAGGCAGAGCCAGGCGGATCTCTGTGAGTTCGAGGCCAGCCTGGGCTACCAAGTGAGTTCCAGGAAAGGCGCAAAGCTACACAGAGAAACCCTGTCTCGAAAAACAAAAACAAAAAAAAAAATAAAATAAAATAAAATTTGCTACTAAACTATACACCTTGTGATATCTTTATTCTGTTCAAAACTACAAAATACTATCTAGTACAAACTCTAAAAACATTACTGGTTATAAAACAAGAATTGAATAAATGGAGAACTGTGCCAATTTTCTGGAGATAGACTTAACATGCTAAAATTAACCAAATAAAATTAACCAAATATAAAATTAATAGTCAGGCCTGGTAGCACTGGCCTGTATCCCTAGCTACCTCAGAGGCTAAAACAGAGGGATCATAACTTCAAAGCCAGCCTGAGCAACTTAGCAAGACTTTACAAAAAAATCCTTAAAAACAGAAATAAGTAAAATACCATTAAAACAAAAATGCCCAAATATAGCAAAATGAGGAAAAAGTTTACAATAATACCATTGAGACCTTTTGTCCAACTACTCCTGAGAATGGGGCCCAACCTGGAGTGTGGTTAATATATCCATTGGAAGAAACTGATTTTTCCTTTGCCAGTAGGTATCAATTACATAAAGCTTCTTGGTTAGGGGTGGGAGCCTGTGTTCTCACTCTTTCCTCTGGCTTACATCTTTCCGCCTATTCTTCTGTATTGTTCCCTGAGCCTTGGAGAGGTGCCACTTGTGGCTGGGCACTCAACAACCATTTATTATCAGTTATGAGTCTCTGCAGTCACCACTGACCACTAAAGAAGCTTCTCTGACCAAAGCTGACAGCTGCATTAATCTATGGGCAAAACTACAGCTGTTTGGAAGGTACATCTTGTCTATCAACAGCACTAGACTCCCCATTAATGACCTCCCCAGTGATGGCGTTTTGATCAGGTTTACAGTCCCAGGTGTGAATTCTCTCTTGTGCAGCAGACATCAGATCTAATCAGAAAGCCATCAATTTTTTTAAATTTTATAATTTAATTTAATTTTACATATCAGCCAGAGATTCCCTTGTTCTCCTCCCTCCCATCCCCCGCTCCACCTTCTCCCCCAGCCCACCCCCCATTCCCATCTCCTCCAGGGCAAAGACTCCCCTGAGGATTGAGCTCAACCTGGTAGATTCAATCCAGGCAGGTCCAGTCCCCTCCTCCCAGGCTGAGCCAAGTGTCCCTGTATAAGCCCCAGGTTCCAAACAGCCAACTCATGCACTGAGTACAGGACCCGGTCCCACTGCCTGGGTGCCTCCCAAACAGATCAAGCTAATCAACTGTCTCACTTATCCAGAGGGCCTGATCCAGTTGGGGGCTCCTCAGCTATTGGTTCATAGTTCATGTGTTTCCATTTGTTTGGCTATTTGTCCCTGTGCTTTATCCAACCTTGGTCTCAACAATTCTCACTCACACAGACCCTCCTCTTTCTCACCAATTGGACTCCTGGAGCTCCACCTGGGGCCTGGCCGTGGATCTCTGCATCCAGTTTCCTCAGTCATTGGATGGGGTTTCTAGCATGACAATTAGGGTGTTTGGCCATCCTATCACCAGAGTAGGTCAGTTTGGGCTGTCTCTCGACCATTGCCAGTAGTCTATTGTGGGGGTATCTTTGTGGATTTCTGTGGGTCTCTCTAGCACTTTGCTTCTTCCTATTTTCATGTGGTCTTCATTTATCATGGTCTTTTATTCCTTGTTCTCCCTCTCTGTTCTTGATCCAGCTGGGATCTCCCGCTCCCCTAAGCTCTCTTTCCCTCGACCCTTGCCCTTCATTACCCCCACTCATGTCCATGTTGTTCATGTAGATCTCATCCATTTCTCTCAGACTGGCCACTATTAAACCAGTGGGTTCATCTTGCCTGGGTGATGGTATTGAACTCAAGGTCTATAGCTGAGTAAGACTATTGATGACAATCTTCCCCTGTAAGTTTTCATGGCAACTCCTGGCACGATGAGGGCTAGCCAGCAGGGAGGAAGCTTCTAGCCCAGTGCCAGCGTGATTTCTCTAGGCCCCTTGCCCAAAGCATTTGATGTCTTCACTAGTTTTTTATCACCTAGTGCTGGTGGGCAACTAAAGGCAGTGGCAATTGCCTGTATTGTTTGGGGGATTATGTGGGGGAGGGGCTTCTTTGACTAACAACTCAGAAAATTAACCATTTATGAGTCTACAGTCACCCTGACATTGGAATTTTTTTTTTAATAACCTATGGTTTGAGGGGATAGCTTTACCCATTCACAAAGGGTACTTCTGTTAAAACACTTTTGATTAGCTTATCAAGTATCAGATTTTCTTATGGCCTTTTTATATACCTTTAGTTCCCAATCTTTTCTCCCATCTCCCTGTTCCCTCCCCTACCCCATTAAACCTTCTCACTCCCAGTATCTACCCTTCCACTTTGGAATCTCATGTTCTACTTCCCTTCTTAAAGAATCCCTCTCCCATGGGCTCTTTTCTAGTTTCCCTGGAATCTACATGTACCCACTTCCACATAGATGCACATACATAAAAGTAGAAGCTAGGAGTGGCATCATAGAGAACACGTGGTGTTTATCATTTTGAACCTGAGTTACCTCACTTAATATTTTCCAGTTTCATCCATTTTCCCACAAATTTCATAATTCCATTTTCCCTTATGGTAATATTCCTAATAAAATTCCACTGTGTGTATGTATCACAGTTTTATTATCCATTTATCTGTTAATGAACATCTGGTCTGATTCAATTTATCTTGATATTATGAACAGAGTAGCAATTAATATGAACATGCAAGCATCTATGTGGTAGGATATAGAATCTTTTGGGTATATGTCCAGGGACAGAATACTTGGGTCAGATGAAAATTCTATTTTTAGATTTTTGAGAAACTTCTACAGTGTTTTCCATAATGGAGCCTGGTTTCATTGTATCCCATTAGATTTTGGTGTGTTGTGTCTTCATTTTCATTCAGTTCTAGGAATTGTTAATGATCGATCTACCATTTAACAAACCTTTTTATTTCTAGCTTTATTCTATTGTGGTCAGACAGACTACAAAAACTATTTCAGTTTTCCTTTATTTGGTGAGACCTGCTTTATGTCTCACCAAAATGTGTGTAAAATGTGTGACCTATTTTACAGAAACTTCCATGGGATACTTGGAAGAATGTCTATTCTGTGCTGTTTCCTAGAATCCATTTGGTCTATAATGTCATTTCACTCTGTTTAGTTTACATCAGAATTGACATAAGCACTTGTGTTGAGGCTCATCTGTGACTTTGTATCTAGTAGTTAAGAACTTTGGTGCATCTATACTTAGAATTCTTCTATCTTCCTGATTGCTTCTTTTTTTTTTTTTTTTGGTTTTTCGAGACAGGGTTTCTCTGTGTAGCTTTGCGCCTTTCCTGGAACTCACTTGGTAGCCCAGGCTGGCCTCGAACTCACAGAGATCCGCCTGGCTCTGCCTCCCGAGTGCTGGGATTAAAGGCGTGCGCCACCACCGCCCGGCCCTGATTGCTTCTTTAGTCAGCAGGAAGTCACTTTATCCTGACTAGTTTCAGTTTGAAGTCTATTTTGTTAGATGTTAGAGATTCTTATTTGTTTCCTAGTTTCAATTGCTTGGAATACTTTTTTTCATCTTTTTACCATAAAAAAAGTTTATCTTTGATGTATATCTTGGAGCAAGAAAACAGACGTTGTTTAATCAAATCTGCTAATATGTGTCATTTGATAGAGGATTGAGCATTAATGCATAGAGTTATTACTGAAAAGTGTAAATCAAGTTCTGCCATTTTTATTTGGAGAATTTGGTATTTTAAAAATCATTTGTTCTAGCGTCTTTTATTTTATTTTTTTTTCTGTGTGTTTGTCATTCCCTTCAGTCTGAAGAATCACTACCAACATCCTCTGTAGAGCTGGCTAAATGATCACACATTCTTGTAGCCTGCTTTTATCATGGAATGTTTCTCTTTCAGCACCAATTATGACAATATTTCTGAGTACAGTAGTCTTGGCTGGATGTTGTGGTCTTTCAGACTTGAAGTATATATTTCTATATCCTTTTGGCTTTTAAAGTTTTTGCTGAAAAAAACAGCTGCTATTTGATGGGCCTCTAAGTGTAACTTGGTGTTTCTATCTTGCAACTCAATACATTTTCTTTGTTCTGTTATATTTAGTGTACTAATTATGCACGACACTGGGGATGTTCCTATCTTATGCTATTTGATGTTCTATGCCTCTTGTACTTGGATGAGCCTCTCTAAATTAGGGAGATGTGATGGCTATTCTTGGTCTTGGTTGTCAACTTGACTACATCTGGCATTAACCAAAACCCAAATGGCTGAGCACATCTATCAGAGATTTGTTTCTTAATTAAGTCATTTCAAGTGGAAAGATCCACTTCTGTTCTGGATATGTGAGGTGGAAAGATCCAAATTTACCAGATTTTTTGCAGATTTTAGACCTTTTATCTGAGCCACCCCCTCTGCTGGCAGCCCATGTAAGGATATGGAAGAAAGAAGCTTGTTCTCTCTCTGCCTGTTTGTTCTTGCTATCACTAGTAAGTCCATTCCTTCACTGGTATTGGAGCTCAGTTCTTCAGGATTCAGCATATACTGAAGACCAGCAGAGACATCTAACCTTGTAGACTGAACATCTACTGGATTCTTGGACCATACACAGCCATTGTTGGACTAGCTGGACTACAGCCTGCAAACCATTCTAACAAATCCCCTCTTTATGATACATATGTACATGTGCGTGTGTATACACGCATACATTCTTTAAGTTCTGTTCCTCTAGAGCAGTGGTTCTCAACCTTCCTAATGCTGTGACCCTTTAATACAGTTCCTAATAAAATTATTTTCATTGCTACTTCATAACTGTAATTTTGCTACTGTGGTAAATTGTAAATATTTTGGAAAATAGAGATTTGCCAAAGGGGATTGTGACCCACAGGTTGAGAACTGCAGGTCTAGAGAACCCTGACTAATATGGGATTTTTCGCTATAATTGTACTGAAATATTCTCTATGACTTCATCATAGAATTCTTCTCCATTTTCACTCATTATCTGAAGATTTAGTCTTTTCATGGCATCCCAAAGACCTTGAATTGACTTTTTAAAAAATCCACATAAAAAAATTATCAGTCCTCAACAGAATGTAACAATTCTTCGGTATTGTCTTTGAGCCCTCACCGCTCTACCCTCCTTGCAGTCCGTCTTATTAGTGAGGGTTTTAACTGAGTTTACATTTAATTTTTCATTTCCAGTATCTCTTCAGATGCATTTCCCTTCAAACTTTCTCCTTTTTGAATTCCACTTTCATATCTTGTGCTGACTGCCTGATTTACTCAGCTGTCTTTGTGCTTTGAGAATTCACTCAGAAGTTGATAGTGTTCTCTTTAATTTCTTCAAACACAACTATCATCATTCTTTGAACTCTTTGTCTAGAATTTGCCTAAACTGTCCTCATTGGAGGTCATTACTCTGAGGTTGGCAGATTTTGGAGGAGATGTGTTATCTTGACTTTTCATGTTACTTGTATTTTTGCAGAGGAACTTGTGCATTATGAGTTAGATTGTTGGTTGAATATTTTTAGGTCACCTTTATTCTTTCAGTGAAAGTGTCTGCAATGTTCAGGAAGGACTAGCTTGTGGTAGAGATGATTTGTCTTTTATCTGTAAGACTTGTATCCAGGGCATCAGACTCTATCTATCCCTAGTATTCCCACGAGTAGAATACTGTCTGCAACAACAGTTATTATCCAGTGGCAGACCCAGCATAAAATCAAAGTTAACAGTCAACAGTAAATAATCACCCCTTAAGCACTAATCATTTTAGTGAAAAGGGACATTGAATTCTATGGGTACTAATATATTAGTTATTGCTGGTATGAGTGGAAAAAAAAGACATTAAGACTAGTAATTAGTATTAATATCACAGAAAGGAGAGGAAGATAAATGTTCATAGAAGGAAAAGTGGAAGGGGAATAAGTGATTTGCCTAAAGGTGGACTAAAGAGGAAGTAAAGATACGCTTTCGGGGGCAGGGGAGTAGAACAGCCCCATCTCTTGGGCTAGCACTACCTATCAGGATGCTGAGGCAGAGACGATGTACACCAGGCCAGATGTTCTTTGGAAGAGGAAAAAGTAAAAGTAGTAAAAGAGTGGGAGAAGGAGGCAATATAGACCAAGAATAGAGTGGGGCCAACCTAAATGCTAAGGTTACATTGGCTATCGAACAAGTAAGAACAGATACAGGGAAAGAACACGCAGGGTGGAGATGTAGGGTATGAAAACTGACTGGCTGACTATTGGCCTTCTTTCATCTAGACTGTCTCTTGTTCTTTCTCCAGCTCCAGGAATGTTGTCTTGTCACTAGGAACTCCTCTGCAATGGTTGGTCCTGTTCTCTCTTCTGAGTCTTCCTTTGGATGTTGGTTACTAATGCTGTCCTAGTCTGTGGCCAGTGCTTCATGGGAAGGGGCATCTGGAACACCACTGACAATTCCTCAGAGCTCTGGTTGTGAATGCAGCCCCACCCTTTTTGCAGGGCTTGCCAATGTCCAGCATGCTGCTTCAGTTAAGTCAAATGTTCTGGTATATATGTTGGTTCCACCAAATTCTCAGCTTGCTGAATGTAATGTAAATCTGACTCAATTATTTTCTGTAGTTTCTCAGTATTGTTTGTTAGTTTTCAGCATACAGCTCATGACACTAAGAGTTTTCTGAGACTATGTTTCACCAAGGTTCTCAGGCTGCTAGAGTGCCACAGCAGCAGAAGTCTTGAAATGGCATCTTGCTTCTGTTGTTTGTTGGCAATATCAAGTATCTATGCCCAAAGGACAAGGCTCCCCCCAGTGTCTCCTGTGATTGCTGCTACTGTCCTGGGTATGGCCTTTCCCTCTAGCTATTTAGAATGCTTTTCTGATAGCTGTTTCCAGATTATTCCCTAGAGACTCTGGCCAATCATGACTGCATGTTATCAGCTATCTTTCCTAAATATATACTTTAAAAAATTTAAATATTTTCTTGTTGTACATGTATGAAGTGTGCCATGCACAGAAGTCAGAAAACAACTTTCGAGAGTTGATTCTCTCCTTCCACTGTGGATTCTACACTTAGAGCATAAAGCTTAAGCCACGTGTGCTTTTAATTGCAGAGTCACATCTCTAGCCCTACATATAAGCTCTTTATGACATAAGTACTAAAACATACATGTATTTATGACTGAGACATAGGAAGGTATGCTTTTAAAAACCTTGTAAGCTGCCAAATACGGTAAACAGAGGTAGAGAAGACCTCTAACAGTCTTCTGTTTACACAAGGCAGTGTTAACTCCATTGCATAAAGTAGCCTTACAGTTAAGAGAAAGGATAACTTCAAAAGAAAATAAGCAAAGGAGAACAACTGGTAAGTCACAAGTGTGAGGCATAAAAAGTCAGTCCATTTTAGGGTTATCAAGTTTCATTGATAGCAAACCACAATTTAACAAGAAGGTACCTCTTCTCCCCATCAAGTTGCCAAACACTAAAATGAACATGACAATTCAAAATGTGAATTTCTTTGGAACTAGCAATTACAAGCTTGCTGATAGGATTTTTTGAAAATGAGGATGGGTTTGAGAAATTGTGCAAACTTTGTATTAACTAAAATTGTTTTATTATGCCGGGTGGTAATGGCACATGCCTTTAATCAGCACTTGGGAGGCAGAGACAGGTGGATCTCTATGAGTTCAAGGCCAGCCTGGTCTACAGAGCGAGTTCCAGGACAGGCTGCAAAGCTACACAGAGAAGTCCTGTCTCAAAAACAACAACAACAACAAAAAAAAAAAACCAAAAAAAAATTGCTTTATTATATATCCATTATTGTGGACTTTGACAAGAACGGGGCAATACTGCTAAGAGATAAGGCAGATTACTAGATACTACTAATTGTCATTATTGTGAAAGGCAAGTATTTGGTATCGAACAGTTGTTCTAAGTGAAGAATTTTTTCCTCAACATTAATTTTTAATTAAAAAAAATCATTTGTATTTGTATTCTGTGTATGTGAATGGAGGTATCTGTGAAAGACAGGGACATTGGATCTCCTGGAGTTGGAGTTATAGATGACTGTGCGGCCCAACATGAGTGCTAGGAGCAGAACTCTGTAAGAACAGTATGTTCCAATAACTGATAAGCCATACTTCCTCCAAGGTTCTAAGTAAAATGTGCTACCTAACTATGTATTAGTTACTTAGTTATGAAAAATGTTACTATTAACAACCCACACTGGACTAAATGATATTTTTTTAGGCATATTCTCAAAATTGAGAGCTAAAAATCTTAATTTCTGGTTAATTGTGAAATTCCATCTCTAGTTAATCTTATCATAAACTTATCATTTCCTAGTAAGAGGTTACTGTAACCAGAAGCAGACTTGAAAGAGGACATTTCTTCTAGAAAGCATGAAAAAATGCTACATACAATGATGCTACAAGATTTCAGTTAACACTGTATAAAGAATCCTAACTTAAAATGCAGATATATTTAATAATATATATAATTAAGTAAATGCATGTGTGCATATATATTTATGATTGTTTTGCCTGCATGTATATCTATGCACCGTGTTCATGCCTCAGATCTGTGGAGGCCAAGAGGGGAAGTTAGATCCCCTGAAACTGGAGTTACAGATGGTTGTGAGCCGCTAGGACTTGAACTTCAGTCTTCTGCAAAAACAAAACAAGTACTCTTTTTTTCTCTTTCTTTTCTTTCTTTTTTTTTTTTTTTTTTTGGTTTTTTGAGACAGGGTTTCTCTGTGTAGCTTTGGTGCCTGTCCTGGATCTCGCTCTGGAGACCAGGCTGGCCTTGAACTCACAGGATGCTGGGATTAAAGGCATGCGCCACCGCCACACTTTTTTTTTTTTTTTTTGAGACAAGGTTTCATTATATAGCCCTGGATATCCTGAACTCACTATAGACCAGGCTGGTCTTAAACTCAAAAGAGGCCTGTTTCCAGACTGCTGGGATTAAAGGCATGCATGTACCACCACAATCAACTACATTTAAAATTTTTATATAGTGATATTTCTTTTTCTTTTTTTATTAAGAAATTTTTTTATTCATTTTACATACCAATCTCAGATCCCTCTCTTCCCTCCTCCCACCCCTCCAGCCTTTCCCCCCCATCCCCTCCTATATATCAAGACATTTCTAATCACATGGCACTTTAATAATATATACTAATTATCTCTTTATTTGGATTATTTATCTTTTCCCCTTGAACTAACATATTTTAAAAATAGTTTAAAGGTCAAGAAAATGACAGTATTTCTAGAGTGCTATCTGTATGATCCTATCATAGCACAAAATCTATCATTTTGCTGTATAAAATTATATAGTGGTTATTATCAATAACTAGCTACTACCAATCAAAAGCAGGCATGGGTATTAGGAAAAAAACCATACAACTAGGAAAAATAAATGTAAGCCCATATTCACCTAAATCCAGAAGAACAAAATAATACCTCTCAATGGTGAATGGGATAGTTTTGGGCTTAAATTTTAAGGAAACAGCACTTGATTTCCATGTAAAATTATAACTATAAATCATCTGTGAATACAAGTACTAAAATTTTAATATTTAGAGCACAGAGACCATTCTGAAGTAATAAACCACATTTCTGAAATTCATATTGTCACTAATTTGGAGTAGATTCTTCTATTTTTCCTATATATTATTCCAAATAAGTCTTTGGTACCAATACAAAAGGAATGGCTACCAGTTTTAGGAAGGCTTCTTGGAGAACTCCTAAATAGGGATGATCTAGCGAATCTCAGAAATCTTAATAAAAACGTGATCACCATAGGGTCTTAGGGATAGGGGTACAGTGAAAGGATAGAACAGTTCACATCCCTCCCAAAGTAACAATAAAACTAGTTCAAATGTTTCAAAGTAGATTTATCACAACCCTAAAATTAAAGCCATTATTTGCAAATGCATTCTAATACTATGATATTATTTAAAATCCTAAGAATAAGACACATATCACTTTGAACAAGGGTAGAGATGGTCCCAGCTGCCTTCTCCTTCCCTCCATCACAAGACTGCACCTGTCAGAATCGACCACTATAATCATGGAGGATGAGGGACTGTCTTCATATAACCTCCACATCTGAAGAACTCCATGTCACAAAGATCAAAGTATATAGGAAAGGGAAGGAGAATTTCCCACAATAAAGGTCATCACTTGTAATTCCAAAGTAGACAAAACAGCTTAATTATTTCTGTTATAATTAAAGCATTCACAAATTATAGCATATAGAGGTGTACTGTATATAACTTGGAAGGCAATGAACCTACAACTAAATATTGAAAGGTTATTTTAATGCCCTGGGAGTTTGTAGAGTACTTTTACATCATTCAGCTGTGACTCTTATAATTACAATATAAAAAAGCAGGCATTATTTCCATCTCATGAAAGAAGAAGCTCAGAAATCTAAGGCTGACAAAACAAGAACTCCATCTGTATCTTACACCTCCATATTAAATACTACCCTGCCAGGAAAAACAATGGATATGAATCCAATCCATGTGTCCAGTGGAATAGTAAGTTTACAGAATTTACAGTCAACTCTGTGGAACATACTGTGGAAATCAAACTCTATTTGTATTTGTTGTTCTCACTCTCAGGGGCTCAAAGATTTTGGCCCTAGCTGCACTGCTATATACTGAATCCTTCTGGGGTAAATAGTCACATTTGGCACTTGTCTTGCTTCTCTGTCTCGTTACAGTACAATGTCTCTACAAACATCAGCTCACAACACAAAGATGAAGGGAAGAGTTCCAAGTTTGTTTGCATGGTTCTGGCATAGAAAATGAAGGATTTTTGAAAGGAACATATACATTGATATAAAGAGTAAGCTTTCCACCAATGTCTCCCAAGAGTCAAAAATATGTGGCAGTATCTATGACCTTTAATCTTTTTTCTTCATTACTTTGAAGAATTATAAAATGGATAGAAAAGTTGTATCATTGTATCTTTGTATCATTATGCTTATGTCTTATGTACATGTGTACATGTCTGTGTGTGAGTGTGCACATGGATCATTGCATGAGTGTGGAGGCCAGGGGAGAAACTCCATGTCTTTTGCATGGGTTTAGGGGATCCAAACTCAGGATCCAAACTTCAAGCTTCACTGCAAATGCTTTTACCTGAAGATCCATCTTCCTGGCCCACAGAAAGTTTTATCTTCTGTTAATGCTTCTTTACTCAGCGACTAAGCAGTCAGAATATACGTTTCTAGTTTCTTATTGGAAACATTTTAGTTGTCTAACATTTTTATCTATTACATGAGGATGTATTCAATATGAAAGATTAGAAAACTTACCTCACAATCAGGGCATTTACTTGTGGTATATTCCTGAGTTACTAATAAGCACTGTTCACAAAAGGCATGTCCACACTGAAGCTCATGGTGGTGACCTATGGATGAAATTCCATCAATTAAATATTTACAATTTGTTCATGTCTAATGGGGAATAGTTCTCCATCAAAGGGCAAACTCAAAAAGTATTCTATTATATAGGAAAAGATGTCTATATCTTTTAAGGCTGACTTATTAAAATAACATTTAGGAGAAACTAATGAAGTCAAAAGGGGGGAGGGGAGAAAAATCAGGAAGCAAATCATGCAGAGCTATTTAATGTTTGCATGAATCCAGTTTTGAACCTATACAACCATGAACTTGCTGTATCTTACAATCATACAGAGTGTTCTGACAGATTTCATTTGACCTTTGTAAATATCATGTCTAGCTGGCTGCAAATATTATGTATATTTAAAAAAATACCTAAAGATGGAAAGATGTGTTGGTAATCTGGCTAATTAAAAAGTTTAATACCGCTGGGCGGTGGTGGCGCACGCCTTTAATCCCAGCACTTGGGAGGCAGAGGCAGGTGGATCTCTGTGAGTTCGAGGCCAGCCTGGGCTACCAAGTGAGTTCCAGGAAAGGCGCAAAGCTACACAGAGAAACCCTGTCTCAAAAAACCAAAAAAAAAAAAAAAAAGTTTAATCCACGGCTGGAGGAATAGCTCAGGGGTTAAGAGCACTCAACCTGCTGCTCTCCCAGAGGACCCAGATTCAATTCCCAGCACCCACATGGCAGCTCATTACTGTCTGTAACTCCAGTTCCAGGGGATCCAGCACCCTCACACAGACACACATGCAAGAGAAATGCCAATGTACATACAAATAAATATATAATAAAAATGAAAAAAAAAGTCTAATCCAGACTCCAATCTTATGTTTCCATGTCCAATTTTCATTCTGTTTGATAGCATTACCCTTGGCTAATCTGTATTTCCTATCTTATGAAAGGATTAGGAAAAGCTGAAATGAAACACTGGTAAGAATTCTCTCACAGTAATCTAAGATGTTAGCAAGGATGGAAACCAGGGTAGAAGCCAAATGTTATTATTTTCATACACATGACCCACATTAAGATTATCTTTGTAAACCTAACATTCGAAAATATAGTATCAAGATACCAAGAGTTAAATGTGGGCAAGATGGTTCAGTGGGCAAGGATGTGTTCTGCTAAGCCTGATGACCTGACTTCAATCCCTAGAACTACATAATAGAAGGAGAATATGGACTCCTGCAAGTCTTCTTCTGGCTTTCAAATGCATGCACCACACAAACACACACTATACATATATATGTATATATAGTATATACATACACATATATATGGAGAGAATGTATATATTAATGTATTTAAAATATTATTTTAAAGTATTCAAATGTACTAGGTAGAATTTGAAGCTTATCATAATAAACTTTTTAAAAATTATGTAACTTTAAAATATTTATTTTTATGTGTGTGATTATTCACATTTGTGATACATGTGGAGGCCAGAGGACAACCTTGAGTTCTGTTTCTCAGAAGTGGGCCCCTTTGATTTTTGAGACTGGGTCTCTAACTGGCCTGGAGCATGTCAAACAGCCTAGGCTAGCTGGCAAGTAAGCCTCAGAGATCTGTTTCTGCCTCCCCAGAGAACCAAAAACATGTGCCAGCTTTTTTTTTCCTCAGGCACCTGGCACACACCGGGTGCATGGGCATACATGCAGGCAAAATACCCTTACACACAAAATAAAACCATTTTTCTTAAGAAGGAAACTTAAATTAGTAATGTTTTGCTAGAACACACTTATGGAATTTGCTGAATTATAATTTCATTAATTTGACTTTTTATTAAAGTATTTTAGGGTACTGGAGAGAGTGCTGGCAGCTCCTCCAGAGGTCCTGAGTTCAATTCCCAGCAACCACATGGTGGCTCACAGCCATCTGTAATGAGAGCTGATGCCCTCTTCTGGTGTGCAGGTGCACATGCAGGCATAACACTCATATCTAAAAAATACATAATAAAATTTTAAAAAAGCATTTTAATTTTTCAGCAAACTGAAATTTGGTACAAAGATGCTATATTTTAGTGCAGGCAAAACACCCTTACACACAAAATAAAATCATTTTTTTTAAAGGGAACTAAAGTTAGCAATGTTTTGCTAGAACACATTTATGGAATTCTTACTGAATTATAATAATTCATTAATTTGACTTTTATTAAGGTATTTTAATTCTTCATCAAACTGAAATTTGGCAGAAGGATTTTAAAGTCATATTTGAATTTCAGAGATATTAACCAAAGCAATAAAAATTCTCAGCTCCAATACTGTACAAGTTGATCTATAGTACACTTCAGCTTACAAAACATAACTATTTTACCAGTTAAGTATTTCCAAATCCTAGCTTTAAAAACAAACCAGTAGCTTTAAAAGGTTATGTTTAAAAACCTTATTTTGTCACTCGGGAGGCAGAGGCAGGCGGATCTCTGTGAGTTCAAGGCCAACCTAGTCTATAGAGCTAACAGAGTTTCAGGGCAGGCTCCAAAGCTACACAGAGAAACTATCTCAAAAAAAAAAACAAAAACAAACAAACAAACAAAGACAAACCTTATTTTGTAACAATTTTCATCTTAAAATGTACATTTTCTAACAGAAGCATTGATCAAAACTCCAAATAGAGCCAGGCCTAGTGGTGCAAGCCTGTAACCCTGACTACTTAGGAGGCCAGAGCAAGGGCAGCTAGTGTGCCTGGCATGTACGAGCGTCTGGGTTCAAACCCTAGTACTGAAAAACAGATGCTTCCACAGAGATGCCTACTCCCCATTGAAAGTGCAACCAGTTTTCCCCACAGAAGGTTCTGTCTCCTAAATGGTGGCCACCTTGAAAGAGCCACTGACCTTCGCTTTTAAAGAGGCAAAGGAACAAGGAGTTCAGATGCAACACCTTATTCCTGTCAAAGTTCTCTGAAGTACTTGTTAAATTAGAATAACCTGAACTTAAAAATTCATTCCTCTAAGAACTTTCAGTCTACTCGAAAGAAAAACTACCCAGGGAAATCAAGCTTCATTCCTTCTTGACCACAAGATCACACAACATTTCTCTTGTTTTCGTTTCTCGATACATGGTTTCTCTGTGTAGCCGTGGCTGTCCCGAAAACCACGCTGTAGACCAGGCTGGCCTCGAACTCACAGAGATCCACCTGTGCCGAGTGCTAAGATTCGAAAATACAGTTTTGTTTTGCTTTTTTTTGACCAAAGGAGGAAACAGTTGGAGGAGGGGGGGTTCCAGCTCAGGAGCACTACAGGCTTCTTCAAGGCCCGCTCTTCCAGGAGTCTATCCACTTGCGGACGTGTGAGGGGAAAGCGCACCAGAGACGCGGCAGTGGCCTGGGAAGGGCAGCGAGGGGCTCCATCTTCCCGGGTGTGTGCAGAGAACCTTGAGGGGCACAACTGCGCACAAGCCCTGGCCCCGTCCGTCCGCGGTGGCCCAGGCCGCTCACACACGCTCACCCTCACAGGCCTAGCACAGCTCCCACAGTCGCCGGCCGGCCCGCGTGCCCCACGGGGACCCCTGCCACCCCCGGGCTCCTCACCGGAGGAGGCCACGGACACCTTTCTTCCACACCGAGTGCACTGGCACCCCGAAAAACCCCGCGGGCCACTCTTACTCCCCACTATGTGGCAGGAAGGCGCGCTGAGCCCGGCCGTCGTCGTCGTCGAGGCCTCTGCCGCCATCGCTCCTCTCTCGGGGAGGAGCAGCAGCACGTGCGAGTCCCAGCGGCCCTTGCGGCGAGGGCCAATCATAGGAATCTGGTGGCCATAGGTAGCCAATCAGGAGGCAGAGAGACTAGGTCCCACCCCACTCCCCCAGGTTGCTCCTGCCGTGGGGCTGAGCTTTCGGTTTTACCCTGGACACCTGCATTCCAGAAAGAGGCCTTGAGTTTACCTATCAGTTCTTGCCCAGGACTCACCACGTTACACCTTTAATCAACTCAGATTTGGGCTTTGTGGATTATTGTTTACATCGTGAGGGAACCTCAAGTATCAGGTCTTTGGAACAAAGGAGGTCCCTTCTCTACCTGCTCTGCGTTAGGGCGGCAATCTCTGTCAGACCTTGGTAGCAGCTGTAGCAGAGAAGTCAATTAGCTACCCTTGTGAGAGATTCAATTAATTCCAAACAAAGGGATGCTCGTTAACGAACAGTTGCTGAGACCCATCTACAAGGCTCTGTCTTGGGAGACATCAGGGGCGCTAAGAGTTTGCAAACTAATAGATGTCTGCTTGAGAGGTGTGTATCTAGAAACAAAGTATTTAAGACCTGAAGTCAATATGGTTTGCAGTAGTACAGAAAGCCTCCGCCCCCAAACCCCGCTACTACTAACAGGAGTAAACAGGAAGTAAGCATTCCAGGGAGAAAGAACACTAGGAGAGACTTTAGCTGGGAGATGCAGTGCTAAAGAATTAATTCATAAATCATTCAGCGAGAGTATTAGTTTCCTTAATGTGGGACTTTTGGAGGGCTAAGAAGACTTTTGGAGCATCCTGAATATTGGACTTAGCACTTGAATCAGGAAAGCACGGAGTGGTTTTGTGAAAAAAAGAATGAAAGAATATGGCAGATAAGTGACAGAAGTATTTCAGAAGAAGCACCCAGAGGTGGCAGGACGGACTCAGCCGCAAAGAATAAAGCCTGTGTATATAGCTTCTCTTTCCCTCTCTGTGTTGCGCATATGACTGTATGTAAAAAAAAAAAAATTGTGCTCAGAGGCACACCCCTCCTAGAACAGCAAGTGACATTTTTGTTTTTTGGAAAACAAACTATTTTTTACCTTGAATTTTGTATATGTGTATTGAAACATTGTAAAAGTGAACGTACAGTATACCTCAGTATCTAAATGTGTGTCATCCACTTGTAAATTACTAAGAACATGATTGCTTTTTTAGAGTGTCTTTTGAAAATAGTGACCCAGGTGGTGGTGGCACATGCCTTTAATCTCAGCACTTGGGAGGCAGAGGCAGGCGGATCTCTGTGAGTTCGAGGCCAGCCTGGTCTACAGAGGGAGTGCCAGGACAATTGGGGCTGTAACACAGAGAAACCCTGTCTCAAACAAACAAACAAAACCGAACAAACAAACAAAAAATTTAAAGGCATAGTCCTACTGAAAATTCCTTATTCCTTTTTACCTTTAGAAAGAAATATGGATGTTCCCATTCAGCCATCCAGTAGTTTTTATTGACTCATAATGAAACTTAAGGTGCTTCCTAATACTAATCAAGCCAATATTCTTATGTAACATGTTGATTATTCTTACCTTACAGAAGTTTGGTCTCTTTCCTCCTCTTCTGAAACATCCACACCTTTCTCTTTATCAGCTGATGTCTTAGCAATCTTTGTAGGTTGTTTTAGAACTTTGAAACCTCATGCTGACTACCACTTTGGCATGTACAACAGTCTTTTCCTCTAAGTATTAGTACTAGTTTTTTTGCTTTTTGCTTTTTGAGACAGAGTCTGACTACAATTCCCAGGCTGATTGCAAACTTCTGGACTCAGGTGATCTCTCACTTGAGCTTCTGCAGCTGTTGGGGTAACAGGCACACACCACTATTTGCTTCTTGTAGTGTAATTTGAATAATAACAATCTCATTGCATAGAGATTCATTTTGGCCAAAATATGAATCTCTGAGGTGGTATAGTATAGTGGTTCTTCTGAATATCAGTGGTATTTCTATCATCTGGCATGGGGCAGAGAATTATGCCTTTGGCAGTCTCTGAAGCTGAATAATCTTGGATAAATCAGGACTAGTGAAGAATACAATGATATGCATTTAGACCCTAATAGTAGGTACTTAGTATTAAAAAGAACGCACAAATGGAACAGTTAAGGTTGTCGTCTTAATAGTTAATCTACATTTGTTAGGTCTTTTGTTTGGAACCCTTATTGCCAATGGCTGTGATAAATTCTTATGACTTTGGCCTCTGCTTGCTGTGGGCTGTTCTGTATGGCAAATGTGTTGCTCTGATTGGTTAGTAAATAAAACACTGATTGGCCAGTAGTCAGGCAGGAGGAAGTATAGGTGGGACAAGGAGGAGAATAAAGCTGGGAAGTGGAAAGCTGAGTGAGAGACACTGCCAGCCACCACCATGACTAGCAGCATGTGAAGATGACGGTAAGCCATGAGCCACGTGGCAAGGTATAGATTTATAGAAATGGATTAATTTAAGATATAAGAACAGTTAGCAAGAAGTCTGCCACGGCCACACAGTTTGTAAGCAATATAAGTCTCTGTGTTTACTTGGTTGGGTCTGAGTGGCTGTGGGACTGGCGGGTGTCAGAGATTTGTCCTGACTATGGGCCAGGCAGAAAAACTCTAGCTACATCTGCTTTTCTCTCTAGTCTCATTTCCCCAACACACTGTTCTTCTCAGTTTGGTAGGTAGATTGTAGTCGGATTTTTCTTTGGACCCTCAGCTCACAAATAATGACACAGAGACTTACTATTAATTATAAAATGTTGACATTAACTTAGGCTTGTTACTAACTAGTTCTCATAACTTAAATTAAGCCATATTCTTAAATCTACAGTCTACCACGTGGCATTACCTCTCTTCCATCTTGTCCCTCCTGTTTCCTCTCCATGTCTGGCTGGTAACTCCACCTTTCTTCTTCCCAGAGTTCTCTCTCTGTGTCTGGAAGTTTCACCTATACCTCCTGCCTAGCCATTGGCCATTCAGCTTTTTATTACACCATTCACAACAATACATCTTGACACAGTGTACAAATGTCCCACAACAGTAGGTCAAGTACTTCTCAGCCTCAGGAACTTCTGCCTGGAACTCTCTTCCCTCTGCTCTTAAAATTGTTCTAATGGTTTATCCTTAAAATAAGGAAGTAAAGAGAAAAAGTGCAAATGCCCACATGCCTTCCAACCAGAAATAATTTAGTTTTAGATAGTCTAGTTTTATTATATCTTACCTAGGATAAGTTTTCTTCTTCAGGGCATCCTTAAGAAGTATATTTAAGTAAGGATTTGTTACTGGTGAATGGAGTCAGTTTTTATTTACCTGAAAAGGAATTTTCTCTCATTTTCATGCTTGATTGGTATGATTTATTTGGGAGCTGGGTGGCAGACCTCCCCCAAAAAGAGTAAAAAACAAACAACACATTTCACCTTTGGTTTTATCTTTAATATAGTTTTGTGTTTACCATTTTTTTTACTAAAATAGCATGTAGTAATATTATTATAAATATGCAGCATGTACCTAGTGTCAGTTTAATGCTGTTATTATACTCACATACTGTGTTTCTATGCACCATCAAATGGTAGGCAATAGGGAGAACATACCAACCAGCATGTCATGGTCTCAAAATGCACCAGATGGCACTGGACTCGTAATATTTGCACTTGCTACTTTGTCTCTGGAGGGGAGTGATATGAAAAGATACAAACTTGAATGCATGAAATTCTCAAAGGAATTAAAAAAAAAGTACGGGCTATTTTCCATATACATTCTGGAGAAGGTAGAATACCCAACTCTTTCCAGAAATGATTGGCTTTTCTTTCTTAAAAATTAAGAGGTGGTGGTATAGGAAAAACCTTTAGAAGTCCCCAGGCCTTCTCCTGATCGTCTTTTTGTTTAAGGTGTTGAAGCCAAGGCAAAGAACTACTCTGTCTTTACTGGGCTGAGCAAGAGCCCTGGGTATTCTGATTTCCAAACTGTACAATTATTTTTCTTTCTTCCTTTTTAATTTTAATTTTTTTTTTTACTTCCATAAAACTCCATATAGGGAATTGCAACAGATGAAATTTTGGATAAGTAAACAGATAACATAGCTGCCTTGGGGAAGAGTTGAGAGGCTTTTCTAACATCCATCTTGCTTTTATGATGAGTTAGTGAAGATAACCAGGGTTGTATTATCCTTCCTTAAGAAACTGTCCCTCATATTGGGCTCTGGGGAGTTCTAACCAAAACCTGGACAAGTGACCTTGCAAGGCCCAAGGACATCCCCCTGTGAGTCATTCTGTGGGACAGCAAAGTCTTGGCATCCACTTAGGCTTCTTCTCATATCCCTGCAGAAATCTAACATGATAATCACTGCTGTTTCTTCGTCAATTCATTCTTTGGGGGAAAATCTTCTGTTTGTCACCATCAGGGCAAATGGGTATAAACAATAAGTAGGAATTTCAAGAACACTTCAAGCTTGAACTTGGCCAGCACAGAGTGACCCCTATTTCTAGACCTTGGTGTGCTTAAGAATCCATGTTATGGATGCTTGAATCCCTGAGGTTCTACCTCTAGAGCTGGAAGCAAAGCTTGAGTAGTGTCCTTTAATAACTGTTCTGGTGTTAGGTGTCATTGGCCTGTGTCCTGCACTGAAAAAACCTTGCCTTACAGAGTGGAGATTTTATCTCTTTACCTTTCTGTAGTCCATAACCATGTCTTTAGTTCCTTCCATTTCAAAGCATCAATCTACTTCTTGATGGAGTCCAGCTCCGGATAAGGGCAGGGTCTGAAGATGGATGGATGCAAGAGTGGCAATGGAAAAATCAGACATGGGATACTTCTTAGTTTGTGATGGAGGAATAAGACATGGGACACTTCTTAATTTTGTTTTAGGAGAGATGGACAGAGAGGAAGCGCATCTCAGTATGCCTTGTCCTGCTCTGACAACCTGTATCTCTCACAGGCTTTATTTATACAGAATTTAGTAAGTAGGAATACATTCGTGATGTTCCAAAACATAGATCATAACATTTTTGTTTTTGGACTTGTTTTTCACTTCCTTTTGCTCATCTTTTAGTCATCATTAATAAACTATGACAGAACTGAGTTATCATTTCGAATCATTTTCCTTCAGATTTTGACATCATTAAGAAACAGAGTTATCATTCTTACTCATTAATCCCATAACCCAATTTTAAGAATCTAGAGGCATGTGACAGCCTATTCTCAGGCTGGTAGCTTTGGTTGCTTCAAGGACACTAGACCAAAACAAAAAATCTTCAACCACCCTGGGCATTTTGCCATTTCTCAAGCAGTGTATTACTAACTCTCAGTGGTCAGAGTGCCCAGGAAAAATCCTCAGGTCAAAGTTGCTACAGTTATTATTCAAATTCTGGCATAATACAGTCAATGTTCACATTTACATCTTTATAGAATTTGTCTATATATCTAATCCTGACATTCTGTTGTTCCTTGGTCATATGACATTATAGTGGCTCTGCATGAGCTAACTGTTCTAAAAGAGGGAGGTCCTGACACCTCATACTTTTATCATCTTTCCACTCCATACTTTGTTCATCAATATGCCTCTATGTAGGGCAGAGTTGTATGCCACGTAAATGTCTGAGTGTACAGTGGGAAGAGGCTTGTAATCTGAACTGTGGCCAACTCCTCTAGCCCACAGAATCTTGTTGATCTTGAGTTTGCTTTGTTTTGAATATCTTGTTCCTGTGTAAGTACAGGGACAGATGTTTCAAGAATGTCTCATAGCCTCATGAAGAGACCTCTGGCTTCTTTTACGTGTTACAACCTCCAAGGCATAAGGAACACCTTCAAGTAGATAAGGATATCTCCCTCAAAGTGGGAGGGGGTGGGAATAGTATGTTCTGGGGAAGCTTAGAAGCAACATTCCTGAGAGAAGGCATAAATAATTCATAAGAAAATTTCCATCAATCTAATATGCCCAGATTGTACAAATATTAAAAGTGCCCCAAGTATGCAACAGATGGAGATGAAAGCCAAAGGTGACATGGCAGCTATCATGTGGCTCAGTTTCGCTGGATCTTTGTCAAGCAGCTGTGCTGGCTTTATGACTTCTGCCATTCCATTCAGATATGGCTGTGCCAACTGCTGACTGCCTCAGCTTTTTTGGATAATTGGTTTATTTACAATGAGGCAAGTTAATGGTAATTACCTCAGAAGGGTGGAGTCTATCCAGGCCCAGGCCATGAGCCTTCTGTGGTATGACGTGAGTGAAGAAAGGTGTTTGTGGTTGACCCTCTTTTTTTTCCTATTGTGAAATGAAAGTTGTATATATTAAAAACACGGAATGCTTCATGAATCTGCATGTCATCTTGTTTGGGAGCCATAAGCTTGCCTGTATTGTTCCAGTTTTAGTGTATGTGCTGCTGAAGCAAGCACTGGAGTTGACTTTCAATAGAAAATAGCCTATTGTCTGAGACACGTCTCCAGAATGCTTCCCAACTGTCCTAGTTGCACACCTCTTGAATGCCATGCATTCCCACAAGTGGGTGTGTCACACACACCTGCAGAGGCCCTGCACACCTGCTGCTTCTCCTCCCTGCCCTTCTCTTTGGAGGGAAGACTGTTCATCACCATAAAAGAATAGAAACACGTCACTGCTCTGTCCTCGTACTGTCTCCTCCTGGTGTCTGCAGCTGCTAGTTCTGTTGCAGATGCCATCCCGACCTCCCAAGCTCTACTCAGAGATGCCATTAAATTTGTGTCACCAACCCTGGCTGAAATTCTGACAGAGCTGGCATCAACTGTGATTATAGCTTCCAAGACAAGATGAAGTCATGATAGATTTCTTCAGTTCTGCAGGAGGAGAGCTTATAGAAACATTACGACTTAGGGTGATGTGGTCATGTCACAACACAATCAGGCTCAACACCCTGTTTTCATAAGGCAAATGGGAGTGTGTGTGTGTGTGTGTGTGTGTGTGTGTGTGTGTGTGTGTGCCAGCATTGAACCTAGTGCCTCAAGCATGCTAGGCAAGGGTCTGATCACTACGCTGCACCTCCAGCCTGGAAAATAGGATTTTAGCATTTTCCCCCTTTTCCTTTTCTAGTGGTTCTCTTATCTCCTTCCACCCCCTCACTTTCATCTTAAAGGCAAATAGAACTTATACCTGAATTGACAAGACTTTTCTAAAAAACAATTTTTCCTGCATTCATTGGCCTATCTCATCTTCACGAAAATATGCCTTAATTCCTTATTTCAACCCAGTACTGTTCACTGTTCTTGAGTCTCCAGCTCTATCCCCCAACTTTCCCTACAGTCATCTCTGTCCTCGTTCGCATGCTTCATTTCAGCATTCTTAAGGCTCTCTTCCATCAATCTTTGTTTCACGTGGCTTAATAGTTGTTTTGAGGCATGTTCCCAAAGATGGTTGCCATATTAGTCAACCCATATGCTTTCCTTATGCTGTGGTCCGAATGTGAAACGTCCCTTCAGGCTCAGGTGTTGGAATATTTGGTCCTCAGCTGGTGGCACTGTTTTGGTAGGCCGTGGAACCTTTAAGAATTAAGGCCTGGAGCTGGGCGATGGTGGCACACGCCTTTAATCCCAGCACTTGGGAGGCAGAGGCAGGCGGATCTCTGTGAGTTCGAGGCCAGCCTGGACTACAGAGTGAGTTCCAGGAAAGGCGCAAAGCTACACAGAGAAACCCTGTCTCGAAAAACCAAAAAAAAAAAAAAAAAAAAAAAAAAAAAAGAATTAAGGCCTGGCTGGAGGAAGTAGGTCATTGGAGTTTGACTCATGGGTTAGAGCCTGCACGTGGTTCTGGCCTGGACCTCTCTCTGTTTTCTGCCCTGCTGAGATGTGAGCAGGAAGCTGCTGTTTGCACCCCCACTGCCACGGAGCATCCACTGCCTTGTCTTTCCCATCATGATGGACTGTGTTCCACTTACACTGTGAGCCAAAATAAAATCCTTTTGTGGCCTCTTGTCAAGTATTTGTTTACAGCTATGAGAAAAGTAACTCAGACAGAAAATTGACACAGAAACTATAGCCATTTCTGATTATATAGTTCATAGGCCTTCTGAACTGGTTTGTGGGGGGAATATGGAAGAGTTTGCAACTGTGAGCTATAGAATCCCTAGAATGCTACAAGCAGAGCTTAATGGGCCATGCTGGTGGGTTTGAGAAAGACCAGAATGTGAATGGAAATATGGAGAATAAAAACTTAGGGGTTTCAGAAGAGAACAGGACTCTATCAGGAACTGGACTGGAGGCCATTCATGTTTTATTCTGGTGAAGAATCTAGCCACATTTTTCTCATATCCTGAAAACTTTAGTGAGGCCACGTTCAAAAGTAATGGACTAATTGCTTTCGTGGAAGAAGTTTCAAGACAGCACAATATTGGGACTATGAAAATGGTCATTGCTCACAGCATTTACATAGGTTTATAATGAGCAATCCTCTTTACACTTTTTAAAAAGATTTGTTTAATTTTATGTGTATGAGTGCTTTGCCTATATGTGTGTATGTGTCTGGTGTGTGCTGTGTGTGTGCCTGGTGCCCAGGGAGGTCTGAAGAGGTTGTTGGACCCCCTGGGACCAGAGATATGGATGATTGTGATCCACCATGTAGGTGCTTTGAACTGAGCCTGGGTCCTCTGCAGGAGCAACAGTGCTCCTAACCACTGAACCATCTCCCCAGCCCCTTCTCACTTTTTGAGATAGGGTCTCACAAAGTTGTCTGAATTGGTCTTATCTGTGGCTCAGGCAGTCCTTGAACTTGTGATCCTCCTGTCTCAGCTTCCCAAAGAATTACAGAATGGCATCAACAGGCTCAGTTTTTTTTTAATGTATTTTAATCCATGTTGTCTTAACTACATATGTAAGCCAGTATAGCAGTTCTTTATAAATCACCTTATAATTCAATTTACAAAAATTTAGTTCAATAAGGTAATGAGTATAACAATGCATTTCCTCTGCCAATCTTAGTTATAAACTGTCTGCTTCAAAGCCCTCAGATCATCTGGATAGCTGCTGCTGAATGCACTTGGGGGCATTCCTCTCCTAATGGCCACACTTGGTTCCCAAGTGTGCCTTGTCCTTATGCATAACACCTTCTTCACCTACTTTGATAGTTTCCTGCTGAAAGACTACATTTCCCAGCTTTCCTTGTGGACTGTGGAAGTAAATTCTGCTCCTAAAAGAAATTGCCCCCCCCCCCCCCATTTTCCTCTGTGGGCATTTTGGCCATCTGCATTTGTGGGTGGCAAAGATGCCCCCTAACCATGGATAACCATGGTCACACCTAAGGTTAGATCAAGTCTCTCTTTCTTTCTGCCTGTCTTTGACAGTTGATTTTATATCTGTAGACTCAATAAAGTCTATTAAATGAGTCTATTAAATCAGTGGTTCTCAACCTGTGGGTCATGATCCCTGTGGGGTTGCATATCAGATATCCTGCATATCATATTTACATTATGCTTTATAACAATATCATATTTACATTGTGCTTCATAACAATAGAAAATTTCACAGTTATGAAGTAACAATGAAATAAATTTATAGTGGAGGGGAGGTCACCACAACATGAGTATTAAAGAGTTGTGGCATTAGGAAGGTTGAAAACCACTGTATTAATATCCCAAACCCTTGGATTCCTCAGGAGGAGATGACTTAGATGAAGGAGAATCTCTCACCTAGCCTCACCTGTGGCGCTCTGAGACTGTAATCTAGTCTCTGCCCAGAGGGAGAGCTCCAGGGCCACGCCTGCATTCTCTCCTTGAAGCCTCAAGTACACGAGCTTCAGCAGTGATGCTTGTGGGTGTTTTCTAAGAAATCTCAAAGCCAGTGTTTGATAAAGCTCATTTAATGTGGTTAACTTGCCTTACAAATTATACCTCTAGACAACCATTCTATTTTTTAATTGAACGACGTTAAGAAATACGCTTACTGCTATCAGTGTGTGGTGACCTAGACATTTGTCCATGGGCAGAAGGAGTGAAGAGTTGGTTTTAGCCTTGTTTGCTATTTCAGTCTATGATGTAAATTATGTATTACAGACTCGACATGACTGACTGCCATCATCTTTCACCTGTTGGCTGAGTGTATGGAGTGAGAAGGCAGAGATTTTTAAAAGGTTCTGTTAGCAGGGTCCATTTTAGAAAACTTTGTAAAGTGAATCATTTACTCTTGACAAGGCAGATGTTGTCACTGGAAGTATACTTTTGAATTGAAAATTAAAAATCGTCTCTTTTTTGAAACTACAACTTGTGATTAAATTGTTTCTTGGATCATAGGCATAAATATTTGATGTAAACAAAAGTATATATTATCATGTTTTCAAATACTAGGTATGGTTGCTTAAGGTAATTGTCCCAATTTTTAAATATTTTCCCTTATAAAATTGTTTCTAACTAGAAATTTTGTTTTATTTAAGATGCTCTGTTTTGTTTTGTTTGTTTGTTTTTGTTTCTCAAGACAGGGTTTCTCTGTGTAGCCCTGGCTGTCTGGGACTAGCTTTGTAAACCAGGCTGGCCTCAAACTCAGAGATATACCTGCCTCTGCCTCCCGTGCTGGGATCAAAGGTGTGTACCACCACTGTCCGGCCAAGATACTGTTTTTGTTCATGAAATAACAGCTGATATTGTTACTATTTAGAGAAATATACAAAGTTCCATATGTGGAAGCAGGAACCTCACTCAGACCCTTTCCGTCCAGATGCATTTCTTAGAACTGACTGTGACTTCTTTTACAAGGTTGCAGGTGCTTGTTCCTGATTCAGGAGTCTGATGTAACCAACAGCTAATACATTTCCTTATCCTGCTACAGAACTCTGGTACATGATCCAGCCAGTTGTACACCTGCATTTAACTCATGTTAATCTTGATGTAAAAGTTTTCATTCTCCTAATGTTCTCCACAAAGTTGTACAGTTATTACCTCCTGACTTACGTTCTGGATTTTGCTAATGGTTAAGTTTATCATGGCCCTCTTCTGAGGTATTCTAACTGCTGCTCCTCTGATCACCCTTCTGTTAGCCTTGAAGCTGTTGCTGAAAGATCGACACCTCCAAACCCCTAAAAGCAGTTCAGGTGACCTTTAAAAGGGAACTAATGGGCCATGGACCACCGAATTCATCCCTCTTCTTGCTGCTCTGGACATTGTTTTTGGGACTTGGAACTAAACCGGATGCACTGAAGCCTTCTTTACATCAGTTAGCCTCTGTCTCACCATCTCAGGTCAGCCTGACATCCTTCAGGATCAGCTGCACTCCTTGACTGCTGCAGTCAATTGAAATTAAATTAATTTTTTAAAATTCATTTGTTCATTAAATTTAAAAGGAGTGGCTTTGACTGCTGCTAACTGTGGGATTTGTGCTCTCTTCTATGAACATGCTGCTTTCAGGTCAACAAACCCTAACTGCTTTGAAATGGGTCCTAGAGACAGGGACCAGGAAAAATTCAACCACAAGCCTCCTCCTGGGCATGGGCCTCTGATTCCCTCCCATTCTGATCCTTCCCTTTGCCCACTCCTTCCTCCTCCTCATCCATGTGCTTGTGTTTGTACTCTGTCTTTTAAATGTTTTACTCGCTGGACTTCATCCTACACCCAAACAAAGTGACCCACACAAGTTCTCCCCATTGCTGTCACAGTACAACAGCTCCATTTGCTCCACTTGTTCCTGATTCATCTGCAAAAAGCATCTTTTAGAGGCTACGGAGAAACTCTAGCTAAAGGGGACCTTCATCCCTTTCACCCAGGCCAGATAGAATTCTTTACATTACTCTTCCAGTTTCTCCCATTCCCTTCCTGTGATGCTCTGGAGCTCCCTGCTACTGCTGCTACCTCATTTTGGTGCAACAGTCCTGGCAATGGGACCAGTCACTGTCACCCTGAATCAACTCAATGCCCACTTTCTCCCACCTCTCTTCCTCCCTGTCCCTCAACCTTCCTGGGAAATCTCTCAGTTTCACTCTGTAACCAAATCATCTGCTTCCAACAATTATTTCCTTTAATAATTATTCCCCAAGTCTCTTCAGGAATACAGGACAATCATCTGATCCTTCACAGCCAATGAAGTTAAGACTCTCCCCCTGCTACGTGACCAGAGGAACCTCTCTTCAATGGACTTGGATCTACCCCTTCTGACAAAAGACATCAGCAGAAAACAGCTATAACACCCCTGCCCTTAATTTTTATATCCTCTCAACACATGGGTGACAATGATACCCCCTTGCCATGAATAAATGTCCTGCTTAAGGTCTGACCATCCCTCTCCCCCTGCGTTCTATCTGTCACTGTACAGCTAGCTGCCTTTCAGTAATCTAATATACCTCACTGTGACTCATCCTGAAACTCTTTTCCAAGGTACAAGGCAGATCCCAGATGAAGAGGCTCACCTCAGGCTTTGAGGGATTCCCTCACACACTATAGTTGGCAATATCAGGTTGTATTCCCTGCTGACTGTGACATAAGGTGACACAGTGGGACCAAGCCTATCCATTTGATAAGGCTTGTAGGGACAAGCCCTGGGGCATGTCCCTTTAAAAATTATTACATCTATTTTTATTCCTCTCTTATTAATTTGAATTTTTAAAATTTTAATGAGCAAGTTGCAAATTTCCTCACGGAGTGCCATATGGACTGCTTCCATTGACCTTCCCTCTGTCACCCAGTCCTCTGGCACATCTTCCTGTACTACTCCCTGCTTGCACTTCCCAGGAGTCCCCTCTCCACTTTCATGTCATTATCTGTCCTTAAAGCATGATTTAAAGACCTCCTGATGGTCCTTTCTTGTTTTATTTCCCCACATTCCCATACACACACATACACACACACACACACCTCTCACGTGGTGTTTGTCTTCCTGAGCATGGGTTATCTTACTAAACAATATTTTCCAATTCCATCTATCTTCCCACAAATGTTACTTTTTAAGGCTGAGTATAATTCTGTTGGTATGTGAACCACATCTGTGTTATCCATTCATCTTGCTGATGGACATCTAGGCTGATTCCCCTGCCTTGCTATTATGAAGAGGGCAGCAATAAACATGGTGTGCAAGCATCTCTGTCGGAGGCTATAGACCCGTCCCTTTTCTTGGTGTCTGTTGCCAGCCGCTCTCTTCTGACAGTCTTTCACGTCACCTCTTCTTATGTGAGGTGACTTTCTGTGCATCTTGGCTATGGCCCTTGATGGGGTGACTAGAATTTCCTTCTTGCAGGGCTCTTCTTTCTGTCTCTGTTGGGTTTAGTGAGCAGGCATTGTACCCTCCCCAGGGACAACCAGGTAGTTTGCTGGGCTCAGGCCACGAATTTCTGCCTAACAATACTTTTCCTTGAAAGGAACCGACTTCGAAGAACTCTACTGTGGTCTTTGACTTTTCAGCCTTGTCACTGAAACACTGCCTCCTTGTGCCCGACTGTCTTCCTGTCATGTCCCCTGCCTGACAGACAGAAAGTCTCCCTGATCACTCATGAGACACCACATCCTGTCCTCAGTTGATAGCTTCCTGGTAAATACGGCTTTTCTTTCCAGTGCATCATTTCCCCTCTGTTGTGGCCACCACCCTGACAAGCACGGTGTGATATGCCTCAGCAGGCGCTTGCTTTGTTTAAAGGATGAAATTGAGACAAGAAACCCCATTTTGTAAACACAAAGTATAAACCACCGCCACACAAAGAAACCCCAGTAAATTCTAGAGCTGAAATGCTGTGCTCCACAGAGTCTCAATTTATCTTCACAATGACTGGCTAAAGGGAGGGCGGGGTGGGGGTGGGGTGGGGTGGGGAGAAGTATTCATTTAAAACGAGTAGGCTTTGCCCTTACATTTCTATTAGAGTCTCTGCATTAAGGGGACATTTCAGTGGCACATATATGTCAATATATGTCCAATATGTCAGTGGGAAGATCAGAAAGTAGGAATGGGGCCCTCAGAGAAAGGAGCCTGTTGAGAGAGCAGGTCGGAAGCAGGAAAATTAGCACCTAAGAAACAACAAAGCCAATCATACACAGACTGCAGAGCAGGTTGAGCAGCTGGTAGCAGTTCTGCCTCTTAGAGAACAAATGGCAGTTTGCTTTCCCTTTTCATTGCTAAGAGATAGTTTTTTAAAGGGTAAGATCATATAAAGTAAACAAGTGTTAAAGGCTTTATTTAAGCTTGTAATGTGGGGAGGGAACTAGGCAGTTAGTTGTTCTAACCGGTTCAAAGGAGCCTGAAAGCACACGTTTATCTAGAATCCAGGAATGGCACCTGATCATGCAGAGGAGGCAGAACTGGCTTTTCCAGGGAGGGGAGTCTGTCTCATGGACTGGGTCACGGCTTATCTGCAGACAAAAACTGCTTCGAGTGGCTATTGTTCTTACACTCCATTGTAAAGCAGAATGCAGCCCTGTTGGGTCTTTTCCATCCAAAGACAAACACCCTTTTGCAACCCCTACCCCACTTCACTCACTAAGGCAACGACCTCTAGAGCTCAGTTTCCTTGATATGAAGGTTGATATGGTTGATGTTGTAGGCATTAGATATTTAATAGCAAATTTTGCCGGATAGTGGTGGCTCATGCTCTTAATCCCAGTACTGAGGAGGCAGAGGCAGGCGGGTCTCTGAGTTCAAGGCTAGCCTGGTCTCCAGAGTAAGTTCCAGGACAGCCAGGACTACACAGAGAAACCCTATCTTGAAAAACAACAACAAAATACTGATTTTGTCATTGTCCTTTAATTTGTTGTTGTTGCTGTTTATTGTTATTATTATTACTATATTTATTTATTATATTTTGCAATGTTGGGCAATGGAAATCAGGGCTTTAAACATGATAGTGAAATGTTCTACCACTGAACTATATCCCTGAGCAGTTTTTTAATATAGTGAAAGAAATTAGAGAAGGAAGGAATAAATCATTTATGTTGACCCTACACTAGTTATAGGTAAAAAAAAAAAAATGGGGTGATGCACAACAGAGAACACAGTGGGACCGAAGGGCTGAAAGGAGAGGTCACCATTGCTTCTGGATCAGCTATTTGTGAACAGCCGATCCAGAAACACCAAAAGGAACTGAGTTAAGATTTTACAGACATTATAGATTGTGATTGGGCTTTTGATAGAAACTTGTAGTTTGGTACAGGCTGACTTCCCATTTATCATCCACTCTAGTCTCAGGATCTTGCAATGAAATTTAGGACACTTTAGAAATGTTATCACAGGCATCCACTGGGGATCCTAGTATATACCCCCTGTGGATAAAAGGAGAATACTGTTGTTAGGATTCTGCCACTCCAGCTAGATGACTGCACATGCACAGTTTGGTGGCTAAACAAGGGGTCTTATGTCTTAGGTCATCAGTGCACTGTGTGATTGCGCAAATGTGCACAGCACGTCCCACAATCTGCGCATGCGTGGCCTAGCTGCACGTGTGCAGGGGAATCCTTAGAAGCTGGACACCGACTCCTCCCCTCTGTCTTCTGCTCTCTCCTCCTCCCCCCTCTGCAGTGTCTTCCACAGGCCTGGTCACTCTTTTTTGTCTCCCCGCCTCCTAATAAAGCTCGGATACTGGGTTTTGTTGTACCTTGTGGCCTTTCTCGCAAGGTAAAAGCACTGTATTTAAAGCCAACAACTGTACTTGCCTTAGTATCTTCCTTTTCCCTCATCTTGATCATAATGTGGTCAGTTGGGATGATTGGTAGCTGTTTGTGGGCTGAGTTGAATCATCTACAGGTGACCTCCCTTATAAAATCCTCCTCATTGGAATCTGTTTTGTTCTGTTGTAGCCCTGCCCCCGCCAGGTGCCGCCCATGTTGGCCCCACACCTTTCACCACAAGTCTAGGCCAAGCCAGAGCTAACCTGGCTGAGAAACTCTCTCAGTCCTAGTCCATCAAGAGCCAAAGTGATTGGAACACATCATCTGGCTTGGGACCCACCTCTGTGAGTCAGCTTCATTAGCCTGTTTTTATGGAAGTCCAACCCGTCACACTAGCTTAGAGACCTTTGGCTAAGATGCTTCCTGTCCCTCCAGTTCAGATGCAGTCCTGCTTCCGCTCTCTCAGAGCTTTGCTTGTCTGTCCCTACCCAGAATCCTCTCTGCTCCTGACAAGTGGCTACTTCTCATTTTCCTTTTCAGGAAGTCTTCCTGACTCATGTGAACAAGCTTGCACCCCCCACCCCATCCCAATACAGTCTCTGCCTTGTGGTGTCATTTTAATTTCAAACCCTTTATTACAGATTATTTTATTTTCTTCTGTCCCGTCACTGAAATAGCAGCTCTGTGTGTGTGTGTGTGTGTGTGTGTGTGTGTGTGTGTGTGTGTGTGTTGGGGGTGGGGGACATTTCCTCCAGGCTGGAATTTGAGTCCATGGTCTCACAATACTGGGACAAGTGTTCTGTGTTCTTAGGCTATGTATATGAACACTTCCCACACCTTTGCTAAATGAGGGAAAATCTCTAGAGCCAGTCTTTGTGGGTAGTACAGGTTTGTAATCACAACTACTTGGGAGACCAAGGCAGAAGGATTCCAAGTTCAAGACCTTCCTAGACTATCAAGTGAGTTCAAGGCTAGCCTAGGCAACTTAGCACAATAGTGTCTCAAAAGAAAGAGTAAAGATAGGCCTGGTATGTAGCTGTTAGTATAGTATATATTTGATACCTGACAGAGCTTTCACATCCTAATAGGCAAGGTATATGTACTGTTTATCATTACTAGTGGTATTATGAATTGGTACCGTTTATGAAAGTATAAATTTGGTAATGTACATCAAGAGCTTTTGTAGTGCTTTGGGGGAGAGAGTTAAGTCAGAAGAGCACTATCCTGGCAAGCATGAGGACCTGAGTTTGGCCCCTAAACCTATATAAAAATGCCAGGCATGGGGGCACTACATGTGCTTGTAATCTCAGTGCTAGGGAGGTGGAGATAGGTGGATTTCTAGGGATTGCTGTCGAAGGAGCCTCATTACTAGCCTGTTGGTGAGTTCCAGGCCAGTGACAGCACCTGCCTTAAAGGGAATGGATGGATTCCAGAGAATGACACTGAAGTCTCCCTCAGGCTTGCACATACATGCACACACAAGTACCTGCACACACACACACACACACACACACACACACACACACACACACACACACACTGGAACTTAAAAAAATTAATGCTTTTAATCCCCTAATTTATTTTTTGAGAAATACATAAAAAATTAATCAGTGACATTGTAAGAGAATTAAAGACAAGATGCAGACTTTTAAAGAAAAAAATGGAAATAAGTGAACATCTACTTCAAATTTAAATCCTTTTCCACTTGATCCTACCACGCTAAATATTAAGCTTCATGTCACATGGATTGCTGTTTCCCACCGGCCCTGGCAGAGCTGAGAGCTGCTAGTGTCTCAGCCCAGAGCACTCAGGTGGTCTGGCAGAAAAGAGAGGAAGACAGGAAGTCAGCTGCCTTTTCAGGGCTAGAATGAGGCCATTCTCATGCTGTCCGTAACCCTGGAAAACGTTTCTAGTTCACTGAACTGCTGACGGAGATTAGCTCTCTAATAATTGCTATTCTAACTAGAGATTAAAAACCATGAGGAAGGCAACATTGTTGTAGCTTGACACAACAATACACACTGGACATTCCAACCTATTTATATAAACTTCAGTAATGAGCTCTGTTGCTAAAATTCCTTCTGGGGGGGGGTCGAGGGGGAGAGATGCATAGCCTTCCTACCCCTCCTCCTAAGGTTTCAATGGCAAACCAGAGTACGATTCCACCTGAGTTCACTCTGAGGAACCAATGATTTTCTTGGGCTTCCTTACAGATTGTAGATGAGAGGTTATCTCCAGGAGTGTGGCTGCTTCTCCCTCAAAAGGCTGTACTAGAGAGTCTTTACTCAGCAAGAACGATGTCTGGCCCATAGCCACATAGATGGAAATCCCTCTCCTAGTGTTCCTGGCCCATACACTCATAGTCCCTCCTTGAGCCCACAAGCCCTCATGCAATTAGGGCAGTGTGGCATACAGTGGGTGGTAGGGAGCAGCTGGGGACTCTGGTGAAGGTCTTGTGACCCTCCCAGCCTCTCTATGAGGGGGTGTAAACAGTCAACAAGCCCAGCTGGGATGATCTTAACAACCTGAACATAGGGGCTATTTGGTTATTTGGCTCAATGGACAGTCACAGACAGCAGGGCTATTTGGCTATTTGGCTCAATGGACAGTCACAGACAGCAGGCCTCACTTCTTGCAAGTTCCTAAGTTCCTGAGCACACATGCCCTAGGTCTCCTGCTCCCTTTTCCAGAGCTGTAGCCCATAGCCAGCAGCACCAGCGGCAGATGCCCCACCCCACTGAAAAGGCGGCAGAGCAGGGAAGACTACCGTACGGAGAGAGTTTAGGCAAATGCCGTCAGTCCCATCAAATCAGCATATGGTAGAAAGGTTGATAAACCAACTTTCTCTAATGTGCTGCAGCCCAGAAGAATCCTGTCTGAGGAACAGGGATGGAAGAGTTCAAAAGGAAAGCTCTACACTTGCAGATTATCCGTAGGCAAATAAGAGAAAGAACAAAAAGCGATGTGAGAGCCAAAGTTAAATTTCAAGTTTTAATGACCATGCCTCAGAGAGCCATGAAACAAAAATGCCTCTGATCTGCAAGCCCCTTGCCCAAGGATAGATAGTTCTTGAAATGCTGGAGGCTATTGTTTAAGGGAGATAGCAAGCCACATGTTTTCATTCCCCTAAAAAAGTTCATTTGACCCATCTGCACTGGATGTGTTTGATCACATGTGGGCGGGAGGCTCATAGGCAGGGACTACATCAGGATGTGTGCTTGCCCCTGATTGGACCTGATGGGAAATACTTAAGCCACTGCAAAACTTGATTCAGGGCTATTTTTTTTTTTTCTGGGAAAGCAGAGATGGACTTGGCCAGAGCCCATCTACCTGGCCAGTATTTAATTAAAACTTGCTTCAAATTTGGCTTTAAACTGTGGTAGTGATCTTATTCTTGATTGGTGTGATTAACACCACCCACCCAACTCACCAAATGCAAAGAATAACAACAAATCCAAAATCAAAATGGAAATCACATTTCATCTTCTTGTGTCCTGTGTGCTGCATTCTGGAAACACCCTCAAATTATAATACCACAATGACACTTGGCTTTATAAAACATCTTTACTTAAAAACAAGGTCTCATTGGGTCTGTCAACATCGTTATACATGTCACACATAAATACACCTAACAGTTACAACACAAAACATGACTGACATAAAATGATTACTGGCGAGTGCTTGGCAATGTTTTACTAGAAATAAATATTTAAGTCACAGGTACTCTCTGCTGATATTAAATTCCATCAAACAAAAAAGTTTGTTGGGTAGATTTAAGGGGGTTTGTTAGGCCTCTATGAGGGTAAGAAAGCAAGGCCTAAGCAGGGCAGTTGTGGCACATGCCTTTAATCTCAGCACTCAGGAGGCAGAAGCAGCTAGATCTCTGAGTTCAAGACCAGCCTGATCTGCATAGTGAGTTACAGGACAGCCAGGGCTACACGGAGAAACCCTGTCTCAAAACAGCAAAACAAAAACAAAAAGAGAAACCTGAGGAATCATATCCTAGCTTAAGGCAGACCCAGCACACAGCTTGAACATATCAAGTTATTTAACACAGTGAGTTTTATATACATATATTCTTCTCTGTGCTGCTATCTGAATTTCACATAACTTAAAATAAGAAGGCACACATAGCAATGAAAATTCTATATAAACAGTTAAATCTCAGCTTTAAATACGAAACATAAGTATACTTCATACAGTTTTCTCTAGGAAAGTCCCTCTTGTATGGGGTTTGATAGTGTTCACATTGTGCAGCGATCTCCTAGGAGTAGCCAGACATGAAGAAGAACATCTCTGATATACCGCTTGGAGACCTGTGAGTGACATGGCCTCAATAATACATGTTCTTATCCCACCAGCCTGTGGAAGTAGAGAAGGGTAAGTCAGAGATCGCCTGCCTGTGGGAGGTGGCACACAAGCATCAGCAATCCTATTTCTGGGCTTGGGGTGTACTTCATCGGCCAGGTCCTGGCCTTGCACAGCTGGTCTGGTTCCCAGCTCAGCAAAACAAAAACTAAATTCATTTATCTCATTACTCACTTCCAGGGTAGAGCCTGATGAAGAGTTTTCGCATCTCATCGTACACCCAAATCAAAATGGCATGTGGTACAGCCACAAACCAGTACTGAGCCCTGGAAACAAAAGGAGGAACATGAGTCCTGGCTTGTCCAAAGAGATAGCCCAGACCCTGGTCAATAGTGGAGGCAGGGGCAAGGACTTTCTCTTAAATTTCCCTGCCTCACTAGAAATAGCAAATATACTACATCACACAACACAGGCCTGCCAAGCTCCCTACTTAACCCGAGATGGGACTGCTAAAATCATCACTGGCCTTTAAGAAAACCTGTTAGATGAAATTGGTGATGTTCCAGTTAGGCCTAGAAAATGCCTTTGGGAAACAGGATGGTCAATGGATGGGTGTCCATAGCTTGGGGTCCATTTAATCTCTTTGAGAAGATTGGAGGAAGAGCCAAGATTGGAGGAAGATTGGTGGGAACCCTTGTGTTTATTCAGGTTGTGAGAACTCAGAATAGAAGCTGGCTTTCTGTGTAGCACACTGCAGGTCAACTCACCTGAGCATGGTAAAACTCAGGGCTGTTACACTCCCGAGACCGTAGGAGAGGATCAGTGCCACAATGATCTGTGAGGCGATCCCCACCCAGATGACTTTATTTCTGGAAAACACATAGAAGCAAACAGATGAGGAATTTCCACGTGTCTGTGGCCATGCACCCAGCAGACCATGCTACAGGCCAAGTCAACACCTCATGTATCACAGATGTGGGCTGTTAGAGGGTCCTGAGACTCTGTAGACCCTTGTTATCCCCACATGACAGGCTCATTACCCCGAGGTCAGGCATGGAGGTACCTGAAGAGTCCTTGCTGGAAGATGGAATTCCTCCGGGTTTTCCTGATGATTAGATCTGCAATTTGTTGGACCATGATGGCCACGAAGAAAGCTGTATAGCCTGTATATTCTAGGTATTTTCTCTGATACCTTGTCTGCCAAGAGGTAGAGACGGATGAGACCATGAGACCCCATGGAGGAAAACTGAAATCTGACCCTCTTTCTCCAATTCACCCAGATTAAGTGTAGACTGTCTCCTTGTGTTCAGAAAGAAATTCTCTTTGAACAGATGGCAAGGGGAAGACACTAACTTATATCATCCCATTGTGGGGGTTGGATTTGTTACACTTCCGCACCAACTGCTGAACTAATGCAAAAAGCGAGTTTGAGAGATGAGGCTTCCCCAAAGCCAAATCACGGTCACTGGGGGGCCTTGCAGATGTTAACCGAGTAGCGTCCAAGTCTGTCTCATCAAGACTGTTCAGGAAAGTGGAGGTTCTACGACAGGATGGGTGGGCAGTGAGAAGGGAGAAGGACCAGTTGAAGAACTCTCGACTCACCCATTCCTGCCCGTAGCTGTCTTCCAAGTCATTTATATCATCTGTTTCCCATGCTACCCTCAGGTTGATGAGAGAGGTGGGCCAGAAGCCCTGCTGTGCGTAGACAGTAAAATACACGAGGAAAGCTCCCAGGGCTTGCATGAGACCTGAGAGAGCCAGAGATTCAGATGTGAGTGCTGGACGGGGCCCAGAGAGCCGACTGCACCCCTGTCTAGGACTGGGATGTGTTATTTGGGAGGGCTCTTGGATAATGAGGCATGGGCAGGGGGATGACCAGCAATGACACTCCCTCCTCATACCAATGTGCAGGTAAGAGTAGATAGCAAGCTGCCTATTCACCAGTCTGTCCTTCTTCTTGTGGCGAGGCTTCCTATTCATAATGTCACTTTCAGCTTTCTCATAGGCCAAGGCAATGGAGGGAATCTAGAGAAGGAAAGACCCCATGAAATCAAACCCTGGAAGGAGAGTGATAGTAAGCAAGGGTAGGCCAGAGGTGGGGGTAAACGGGTGGTGGAGATAGGGGGTGGGGGTGCATCCAGGGTGCAGATCACAAAGGTGCATTGTCTATATGGGATCTACAAGCCCCCAGCTTTAAAAATCAGGCTGTTTTTTGGGCTGAGGGTGTGGTCAGTGGCACCATGGTGCTTACTAGAAGTACAAGTGAGGCCCTGGGTTTAAAAAAAGAAAAACAAAGAAAAACAAAGAAAAGAAAAAAGTCAGTCTGCTTTTTAAAATCCCTATGGTCCTGGCAATTCTAAATAGAGCTCATTATAAGATAAAACATCATCCTTCCCCTTTGCATGCATCTAGATCACAAAACAATGTGATAGAACAGTGCTGCTCTCATAGGTCCTATCACTAAGAAATCCCTTCAAAGACAGACCCCTATACCCACATCCAGACTTCCCAATTTGGGAGGTATGGGCAAGGCTAGAGAATTTGTATTTCAAAACTGGCCCACACTTGGAGAATCACTGCCGGATAAGAAAATGAGCAAATGTAGAAGGGATTGAAATATTGGAATATGAATGCATTCTGTTTAGGAAGGCTATCTCAGTTCCCGCCTCAAAGACAAAAAATATTTTGTTTTCCTCATAAAGCAGGGATCAGACCTAGGTGCTGTACAAAAGTGGGGAACGAGGCCACGGTCAAGGCCACTTTTGTACTGTGACTTCGGCTTGCTCTCTGTTGCTTTTTTTCCCCCTCCTTAGCCTGGGTAAGCCAGGCTTTCATATGAGGGTTTTCATGGACCTTTGTTTAAATGGATACAGGCTGGAAAAGAGGGAATCTTAAATGAGTGATGGTTGGAAATAACAACAAAACCCTGAAAATGCCAGACAAACACACACAAAAGATCCCTGCAAGAGCCCCCAACCAAACAACAGCAAAAGCCAAGCCCATCATTTCATTGTGTGTTTAGTGAGGCACTTCCGGTTTACAGTTCTCTAACTTATTATGGGGTGACTGTGGACTATCACCTTAAGGTCCTACCTCTTCCCCAGAGCATTAATGTGTGATTGCTTCTCCAAACCATAGTTGAAACTGATGATGGCATATTTTTGGAGAGAGCCAAAACCATGTCTTTTAAAGGAAAGAAAAAAAATCAGTACTGGAGATCAAGCCCACCCAGCTATTCTCCCAGTACTGATTCTTATCTTAAAACTCTTATTCTGGAATGAAAAGATTTTCATTTCCAAACACTTGACAGATATCTCTAGTCCATTGCTGGGAAGCATGGTCTGTGGACCAGCAGAATAAATGTCACCTGGGAGATCATTAAAGATGGAGAAATGGCCCCATGGTACAGACATGAGAAGCATTGACTTTGTCCATCATGTGACTCTTGGAAGCAACAGGTATGACCTTTCTATCCCTGGAGTTATTATCAGATCTTTTAGTACCACTTACAATGTCTGTGCCCAAGTCGATGAATAGGATAGTAATGGTGCCAATAGGCAGGGGGAGCCCAGCAACGATGTAGATCAAAAAGGGACAGAGCTCAGCAATGTTCTTGGTCAGGGTGTAGGCAATGGTCTTCTTCAGGTTGTCAAAGATCAGGCGACCTAGGGAAGATGTGTCTCTTTATAGGACTTGCTTCTAGTCCCCCGGGAAACCTGGCTAGCAAGAAGACACCCTGAAACCCCACTCACCTTCCTCCACCCCTGTGACTATAGATGCAAAGTTGTCATCCAGCAAGACCATGTCCGCTGCATTTTTAGCAGCGTCAGAACCTGCTATCCCCATAGCAATCCCGATGTCTGCCTTCTTGAGGGCTGGAGAGTCATTCACTCCATCTCCCGTCACAGCCACAACTGCATCCTGTGGGGACCCGGTGAGGAAACAGGAGTGAGGCAGGGGAAGGGACCATGGGTCCACCAGGAAGCACTCCCCTACCCCTCTTGTCTTGAGGCTGGAGAACTACCAGAGCCAAAATGGAGAAGCCAAAATGGGAAGGAGAGATAAAGATGGCCAATCTTGGAAGCCAGGATAAGAAGCTCTGACACAGACATATGCAAATGAAGAAATTAAAACAAAACTCCAGTGCATATTCCCTAACCAAAAGAGGTGTTTTGTAGAGTCAGGCTTACATACTGATGGGTTCTGAACATACAGACTTCAACCACCCAAATTTGGAAAAGTTTGGAAAACAAAACAAAACTGACTATGGTAGCATATGCTTATACTTGCAGTACATGGAAAGTTGTGAGTTTGAAGCCAGCCTGGGATACGCAGGGAAACCTTAACTCAATAAACAAAAGCAGAGAGAGAGAGAGAGAGAGAGAGAGAGAGAGAGAGAGAGAGAGAATATTGAAAAAAGAAAATTGCCTCTATAGTGAACATGCACAGACTTTCTTGACATTTCCCCCAAACAATATGGACTATCAGGTGTTTATGCAACATTGACATTATATTAGGTATTATGAATCATCTGGAGATGATTTAAAATGCGTGGGATGTGAGTACTTTCTGTACAAATATGAATTAATTTTATAAATGCAACTTGAGCAATGGTGTGTTTTGTACTTGTAGGAGTTCCAGGAACTACTTCCTCATAGCTACCAAGGAATGACCGTTTCTTATGTCTCATTTCCTTTGTTATATATATATTTCCACTTAGAAAATCTCTATCTACACCCTACCACAGTGGCAAGTGCTTGAGCCAGAGCCTGTGTTCTTGGGATAAAGAAAGTCAGAGACTGTATGGCTGTGGGATGGTCTCAAGAGTTAATAGAACATCAGTCCTCTTCATATCTGCTCCACGTTTCCCAGTGGATAGCCAGGTCTTCACAGACACCTGGGAGCTGCTGTTGACCCACCTGCCTCTGACAGCCCTCCACGATGATCAGCTTCTGCTGGGGCGATGTCCGAGCAAATACGATTTCTTGGTAGTTGATTAAAAGCTCATCCAGTTGTTCTGGGGTCATGTCCTTCAGTTCCATGCCGGTCACCACAGCGGCCTTAGCTTCTCTAGAAAGGCGAGAAGAAACCGGGTGAAGCCAAAGGTCAGCTTTTGTATTGAAAACCAGTTCTGTACATGGTTTCTCTTTCAAGGTATTAGGTGAGGCTAAAACAGGAGACCATTTCCTGTTCTCCTATGACAATGGAAATAAAATGTCAACTAGCCCTTTCCTTCTAGAAATGGGTGAGAAATAGTGCTTCCTGGGGCAATGCTTTGCTACATAGGAAGAGTACAAATGGGCTGTTTGGGATGAGTGCAGAGCTCAGAGATTAAAAAGCTTGCTGAAATAGTCACTAAACCCTGAGTCTGATCACCAGCACCACAAAACAAACACATAAACCCTGTTCTTATGTTCTGGTCCCTAGACTCCCATATGCTGATACACATACGTAAGACACCTCTTTGTTGCTTTGGGTTTACAGAAGCCCACTGTGTGCAGTGTGCTATGTTGGGAGAAGAGTTGACTGAAGTCTTTGAGCATAACCGTTACCAACTGACTATAGAAATAAGGCTCTTGGGCAGTGGTTCTCAACCTTCCTAACGCTGCAGCCCTTCAATACAGTTCTTCATGTTGTGGTGACCCCCCCCAACCATAAAATTATTTTGTTGCTACTTCATAACTGTAATTTTGCTACTGTTATGAATCATAGTGTAAATATCTGTGTTTTCCTGTGGTCTTAGTTGACCTTCGTGAAAGGGTCGGTCAAGCCCCAGGTTGAGGACTGTTGCTCTGGGAACTCTTGATTATGCAGTTATGAATGGGCTACTACTCCTCTGATGAGCTCTTCAGGTACTTTCTGCTATTCCCTGAGCAGACCCTAGGATCACTTACTTGGTTTGCCAATAAGGCCAAGTGCAGCCTTCAAGGTCAAATGTGGCTAGCAAGGTCAAGTACAGCTTGAGCTGTTGAACTTGGAATCTTCTTGGGTTCTCCCCCCCCCCCCCACTGGAGTCCTTGGCTTCTGAGATACTAATACTTCCATTGCCTTAGGTCTATGCATGTCTCCTTTCCCAGGAATGGGCATTTCTCACTTGAACTTCCCTTGACCAACACTTCACATTTCAGCCTTCAAATCTCAGCTTAAATACCATAGGCACAAAATATTGCATGCCTTATTCTTTATGTCTTGTAAGTTTTCAGTCTTTCACATTTGTTCTTCCTGTTGATACCAACTGCTGGAATTCTAGCTCTTGGTTCAAGGTCTTTCTAATTGCTAAACTATCATGAGTATATGGGCAGCACAAATTGGACTCAACATTAAAGGAAAAGAAGATGAAAGAGGATGTAGGGTGGATCTGGGAGGAGTTTGGGGAGGAGGGGGAGCAAATATGTTCAAAATACATTGTATGCATGTATAAAATTCTCAAAGAATTAATAAAAATGTATCTTTAAAAAGTATATCAAGGCAAGCTAAGAAGGAAACAGATTTCCTTCCTTCTTATAGCTGCCTCAGTGTGTGATTATGTAGGTGACTATGGAGCCAGAGCTGATGAAGCAGATAAATAAAAAATATTGACTAAAAGTGTGTACTTGTGCTGGGGATGTGGTGTGGCCTTGTGATAGAGCACTAGTCTAGGTTTGACAAAGTAAACAAACAAACTAAATAAATAAATAATCCATTTCACTCCTGATTGGTGTGGTGACTGGCATGAAAATGCCATCCTATTACTGACCATTCTAAACAAATAAACTAGCCCTATCCTGTTTTTGCAGAGGGCTGTTGATTTATACAAAAGAGTAATGGCAAGTCTCGGGTTTCAGGCAATTGTTGCTGTGCCCAGAGGCTGTCACTGTTATACCCTACCTGGTAATAATTTATTACCTAATAATAAATAAATAAATAAATAAATAAATAAATAAATAAATAAATAATATTAGGTAAGAATATTATTAGGTAATAATAATATTATGGTAATACAGGTCATTGTTCTTTCCTTTCTCCCTGGATGCACGAAAGAAGATCCAATGGGTGACATTCTATTTAACCCACATTCTGAAGTCTTTGATTTATTATGTCATTCAAAGCCTAGGCAGCTCCTTCCCTGTGTGTCTCTTCATTAAACCATTCTCCACGCCCCCACCCCACCCCCATCTCCTTGGCTAGATGGAAAGTTTCCCACTGGTAGGGATAGTGTCTGTTCCAGTGTCTGGCAGAAAGCCTGATATGTAGCTTGAAAGCAACAACTAACTACTGAAAGAATTAATAGATAAGTGAGTAAGTGAATGGAAGGATGGAAGACAGACATGATTGGGAGAATAAAGCTTCCATTCTACTTGATAAGTAGAACTACACATTATGAAGTCAATTGAATATGCAAATAAATGCCAAAGATGCTCACTGTCCAGGGGTGGTATGCATGAAACCAGGATTCTCAACATCCTTAATTCTACAACTGGGTCAATAGCAAGTAATTTCATCTGCTCTTTGTTTTTCTCTTCTAAATTGGGCATGAAGTTTCCAGATCTGCTGTCCTGTGCTGTACAATGTTTTCAATCAATGATACAGGACCCATAAGATCATCTTGCCTAGTGATGCTATCTTAATTTCTTTTTTTTTTTTTTTAAGATTCATTTATTTATTATGTATACAGTGTTCTGCCTGCATGTATGCCTGCAGGCCAGGAGAGGGCACCAGATCTCATTATAGATGGCTGTGAGCCACCATGTGGTTCCTGGGAATTGAACTCAGGACCTCTGGAAAAGCAGGCAGTGCTCTTTAACCCCTGAGCCATCTCTCCAGCCTCTTTAAAATTTGTAGGTGGTTTTTTTTTTTTGGTCCTGGATCTCACTCTGTAGACCAGGCTGGCCTTGAACTCACAGAGATCCACCTGGCTCTGCCTCCCAAGTGCTGGGATTAAAGGCATGTGCCACCACCGCTTAAATATTTTTTTAATTTATTTAACTTTATTTTATGTGCATTGGTGTGTGAAGGTATCAGCTCCCCTGGAACTGGAGTTACAGACAGTTGTAAGCTGCCATGTAGGTGCTGGGAATTGAACCCAGGTCCTCTGGAAGAACAGCCAGTGCTATTAACCGCTGAGCCATCTCTCCAGTCCTCGCTATCTTGCTTCCTCTAGACACACTCTTGGATATTCACCAACAATAAAATTACCTTTTATATAAGGCACAGCCTATTGTTAAGCTACACCCAACTCTACTTCATTGAATTTTGAAATACCAGACAAGGGTATCAATGCAGTGCTTGGCAGGAACCGGTCACTCAATAAAATTTCCAGTGAACAAATGAATGTAAACTATAAATCAAGCCAACACGGCTCTACCCTGAGAGAGTGTTAGTCCAAAGGGTAATTTGTTCCCACTAGCAAAACTCTTTAACGTCAACAGGCCCTCATAGGTAAGAACTTGACCTTCTGCTCCATTGGTTCTTGGTTACCTTTTGTTGACTTGCTCCACAGCAATACCTCGGCGTTTTGCAATGTCTTCCACGGTCTCATTGTTGGCGGATATGATCCCTACGCTTTTGGCAATGGCTTTGGCCGTGATAGGATGATCGCCTGTAACCATAATAACCTAGGACACAGACCGCAGAAACTCGTGAGTAATGGCTTTGCTGGCTAAATTGGAATTGTGGGTCAATATTTACTAAGATACTGCCTGCTCTCAAAGGACCTAGAGAGTGCTGTGGTTTTGTTCGTGGGCAATTCTGCATCTCAGACAGCACTGTTTCTGAAGGATGCGGTGGTCCTGTGTGGACCACCCCGCCTTTGCCCAGATTTCTTCCATATACCCCCCAATGCTAGAGGGAGCCTTCCCCTTTATTATAATTTCCTTCATAAAAGGGCCTATAGGTGTCTCCTAGAGACAGTCTTGTGCTGCTAACACAGTAATATAATTCACATTTAACTTCCATATCATGAAGACAAATGGATTATGGAAAATAAAGTACTAAAACCCTTTATTATCTATCATAGTCTAGGACAATATAACGTGTAATTCATGGCACCAGCAAGTTCTTCTTACTGTAGGTACTGCATTGGTTCATCCCACACAGACATTGTCTTGCTTTTAGAGGACAGTTACCAAAATCTTAGCAGAGTGAAGGAAGAGGTCCAAATCGGGAATTACAATGTTCACTTGAAGAGAACTAAAGACTGCCGATATTCTATGACAATTTTTCTTAGCAAGGGATATAACATATAGAGAGGAAAATAACACTCACCTTGATCCCTGCACTCCGACATTTGGTAACTGCATCCGGGACAGTGGACCGAGGGGGATCGATCATGGACAGAAGCCCCACAAAGCAGAGGTTGGAAGTGGGAAAGTTTATGTTGTCTACATCAAATGTGTAGGTTTGGGGAAATTCATCTGCTGGCAGGTAGAGGTGACAGAAACCTGAAAGTGGCAAGCACTTTGGAGTTAGTAAAACCAGGATAAAGTATGACAGAGGATGAAGAGTTGAGGGGTTGTTGTGTGGCTTGGTGGTGGAGGACATGCTTAGCATGTGTGAGGAACTAGGTCTGATCCCAAAGCAGGAAGAAGATGACATGATGATACATGCTCAGCCCTTTACTATTTTACCAATATCTAGCATGTACCAACAATTGTTTAATCCCTTCAATTTCATAATGTATGTTTTTTCGTTTGTTTTTGTTTTTTGAGACAGGGTCTCTCTGTGTAGTTTTGGTGCCTGTCCTGGATTTTGCTCTGTAGACCAGGCTGGCCTCAAACTCACAGAGATCCACCTGCCTCTGCCTCCCAAGTGCTGAGATTAAAGGCATGTGCCACCACCACCTGGCCATAATGCATATTTTTAAATAAAGACATGCTTCATCCAATTCCACTCAAAAGTTTTGTCTTGTGTGTTTGTCAGGTGTTCCAGGCTACGGTCTAGAGATTAACAACCAAGATAAGTACAGCGGGACATGCCTTACTTCTGAAGATGTCTCTGTTTAGTGGTGGGAACTAACAGCTGAAGACATAAAACACAGCATGGACCATAACATAGAGCTGCACTTCAGCCACCGAGAGAGGCAGAACAGAGCATGGGTGCTTTCCAGGGAAAGAAGGCCGGAGCAAGGAAACCATTTCAGGAGAATAAGCAAGCACATGGAAAAGATTAACTCTGGGTCTCTGGGGAGTGGTATAAAATTCAGTCCTAACTAAGATTAGTCCAAGACTAACCGGGTAGAACCATCCTTTTCTCTGAGCTATCAATCTCTGGGGCTGAGGTCAAAGGCATTCCTGTGTCTGATAGAACTCCCAGATCATGTGACTTCCATCAGTTTTTACATCAAATCATCATCACCATGGCTCACTGCTTCTCACATTTCAATAAGCAGGCCAAGAGGCAAACAGGAGGTTCCTAGAGTGACTTAGTCAGATGGAGGCCAATCTTTTGCTGAAAAGATTGCTTGGTGCTGTGGGTTATGCAGGGTATGTTTAAATCATTAACATCTCATCTATGCATTTTATCTGCTGTACAAACTCAAATATCCTGTAGAAACACACATTCCACAGATTCCCAGTCAAGTGGCAAGCACTCTCATGGCATTTAACGAATCTTATCATCAACAGTGGCTGTGAATTCACGGTTCTGTAGTTCCGAATAGGTGCCATTCAGTCAACCCATGATTCTGCCAGTGGAACACACTGCCTCATCACACCACTTCAGTGGTGGAATTTCTAAAGTTCCTTCCACCTCTAATATTCCCTGTCTCAGTTCCTTAATCACCTTTTCCCTATTCGTAAAATGAGGTAAGTAATCATTTTAAAGTCACCATTTCCTTCTAGGGAGTTGCTGAGTCTAACCTACTGCCTCACAAAGTCCCATCACGTGACCTTCATACTCCCACCACCTTGCTTATATCAAATACCTACCCCTCTCCTGTTTTGTGAAACAAAAGCTGTCACCTCTTAATGAGCGCAGGGTCTCTCCTCTCACTGCCTCCAGCAAGGACAATCCTTAACCAACCCTGGCTGTAACTGTGACCAGCTCACCCCTGTGGCCAAGCTTTCAGTACTTCCCCTAACTGTGAGACAAAACCCCAGCTCTTCGGCACAGATTTAAGGACTCTACATCGTGGCCTCAATTTATCTCCCTAATCCTGCTTCCTGCACCTGCTCCGTCTCCTCCATCCTGCAACACTGCATGGACCACTGGCTCCACTGTATGCAGAGCTCTCATCCCTCTCTTCTTCCTCTTAGCCTTTGCAGTTCTCTCACGTGGACACTTTCCTCCTTCCATTCGAATACTGCAACTCAAGGCCCAATTTAAAATGTGACTTCTTCTCTAAAGTCCCCGACTGTGGCTGGAATGAAGCCCGTCCTCCCCAGTGTAATCACACCGCAGTCCCGTACAGGTTTCTCTCTTGTTTCTGTATTTTTCTTTTTTTTTCAGTGCTGGGGATCGAACCCAGGACCTCACACATGTTAGGCACACTCCAGCCCCTCATATTCTTCTTTATATGATCCATATGATGCCGTGGCTACTCTGCTGGCTAATGGGACTTCTTCATGACTCTCAGGAGATGAACACAGCTGTTCTACTACACTCACCCAACACACGCTCGCCCAGGCCTCCCAGTTCCATGTAGGCTGTGTGGAAGGCGTTGGCAGAGCTCTTATCCAGTGGCTGCTCCTGGCCGTTGATCATGATGGTGCTGCACTTCTCTAAGATTCTCTCGGGAGCCCCCTTCATCACCAGGAGGAAGCGTTTGTCATTAGGATCCTCTGTCTCATGTATGGAGAGCTGGGAGGGCATGGATTGGGCAGGTTAGATATGGCATCTTTACCATGGGTAATTAGCAACAGGGCAGGTGGGGGAAACATTAATTTGTCCTCAGAGAGTAAAAGAAGAGGAAGAACCATGGCACCCCCAAGCATGGCCTATCCTTTGGCATTTGTAACTAATTAAAAAGATAGCATCTAGATTTGGGTGACCGGAGGGGCATGCTGGGCTGGAACCCACACTAATTGCAGCTTGTATTTCAAACAGACACTGGCCCTTTAAGGCGCTTTGAGGAGGCCAGATGCACCCCTCAGGTTGAACAACCTCTGGACAGAGGTATTGTGAGAGTCTTTGTCTTGCCTCTCCTTTCCAATGGTGAGCAGCCATCTTTTCTATGTGCACATGTATGTATATGTCTGGGTGCACATGTGTGTTCAGGTCTACATATCTATGTGTATGATATTCATATGCAAATGCATGTTTGTGTTGGGGGAAGATATGTAGAAGTTAGAGGACAACTTGGGTGTTATTCCCAGGTGCCATCCACCTTGTTTTTCAAGGTTCTCTGTTGGCTTGGAGTTCACCCATTGGCCAGGCTGGTTAGCCAGTAAATTCCAGAGATTTGTCTGTCCCTGCCTCCCTGACCCAGCTTTTGCACGTGAGTTCTATAGATCAAACTCAGGTCCTTATGTTTGCCAGGCAAGCGCTTTGCTGACTGGGACATCTCCCTGGCCATAAGCAGTCACTTGCAGATGCTGAGCTGCCAAGGCCGGTAGGAATTCCTGTGCCTCTCTGTCTCAGGATGGATCTAGTGTTACTATCTGGACATAAGAGAAAACGGTGGAAATTTCAAGAAGAAGGCATTACAAGCAGTCTTTAGGAGCCAGCAATGCAGCAGAGTTCACAATTTTAACACAAATATTCTTGATCCAGCAACTCTGCTTCTAGAATCATCTTGTTAAGATAATCATCCCAATAAAATATATATAGATCATCGCATATAATGATCAAATGGCTAAATCTGCACATTATACAGGCACCACCCAGAGACAGACAGACACACATACACACAAATACGTGCATACACACACACTCACACACACACACACCTACCTCAGCACACAAAATAGTTTCAGAGAGACGTGTGTGTGTGTGTGTGTGTGTGTGTGTGTGTGTGTGTGTGTGTGTATAGTGTTGGAAATTAAACTCAGGACTTTGTAAATGCAAGGCAAGTGCTCTACCATTGAATCAGATGCTCAAGGACAGTAAACCTTTGAAATATTTTTGGAGAAAATAAGATATAAAGAAAATTTCCATCACTCTGGGATTAACTGTTGATTTGAAATCAGTAGTTGATAGATTCTGAGTTATCAGAAATGAATATGATTAAAAAGATAGAAAATAGGTTTGCCAGTTTCCTTTTTTTTAGTGACCAAGAAAAGACATAAAGTCAACCAATTAACCAACCCAAACTCAACCGAACCCAACCTAACTAACTCAAACCCAAAAGCTTCCTGTTGATTGCCGTCATCACCTTCCTTTTCGGAACAGAAGGGCAGGGCTTGTCTAACACATGTGAGACCCCCACCATGGTTCAATCCCCAGCACCACAAAGAGAAGCTCTAGAGTCGGGTGTGGTGGCACTTGTCACGCTCACACAATGATGACATCACCTAGCATGACCACACTTTATTATTATTCAAAGCCAAAGCTACACCCCTCACTCGCAGCATGGGATTCCGTAGAAAATCCCACCTGCAGCAGGACACTGCGCAGACAACTTGTTGGGCTGAATTCAAGAGGATAGATATGATTAATTACTAGTCACTGATGTAGTGATTCAAGGCAACTAAGCAATGATGGCCATGTTCTTCCTGAGCAGTGGGTAGAAAGGAGGTCCCTAGAAATGGCATATGGAGTGAGAATAAAACACTAAATAAAAAAAAAAAAAAACATTTGGCTGGTCCTCAGAAGGACTTGTCTTCTGCAAGGGCAGTCTCAGGCAAGCTGTCTTCACGTGGCATGCTTGACATTTCTGCATCTGTGCAGTAGACTCTATGTAGATTCTCGCAACTGTCAAAACTGGTAGGTTCACTTAGACACTGTGAGACTGTGATCTCAACCCATTCTAAGGGTTCTAGTCCTACCCTATAAATTTGGATTCTCTGGTCCTACCCCATAGGTCAGTTATAAGGAATAAATCAGATAAAGTAAATAATGTGTCTGATTTATATATTTGGTTCTCATGTCCTTAGGAGATTGGCTCCAGGGCCCAAGAATATTGAAAACTAAGATGTTGCTCATACACATTATATTACAGGATGTAGTGTTTACGCAAGACCTAGGCACATTTTTTCATAACCCTTAAAGAACCTCTAGATGCCTTACACTCCTAATATATCAGTGCTATATACACCGAGTTCTCTCTCTCTCTCTCTCTCTCTCTCTCTCTCTCTCTCTCTCTCTCTCTCTCTGAACATGCATGTAGGACACATGGACTGTTCTTAGGAATGGCAGATCCTAAGAAGCTCTTTGTCTTTTTTCTCCCCTACTTCAGGATTGGCAAGGTTGGCTTTATGTCTTTTCTTGGCCATTAAAAGAAGAAGAGGAGGAGGAGGAAGGAGGAAGAGGAGGACGATGGCGACGACAATGACGATGACAAGGACAAGGACGAGGACGACCACAATGGCAGCACTGGCAAACCTGCCCTGAGCTGCCCAGATGCTCATGCCCATACCTCCCACCCCTCCAAGGTCTTTTGAACCCAGGTATGGCCTGGCATACAGATTAACAAACGGATGAGTATACTATGGGTTTGGTCTAGTGACAAATATTGCCAGTTGTGAGGGAAAACTCACCTGAAATTTGTTGGTAGAATTAAAAGGAATTTCGGCTACTTTGTGGTTTCGTTTTCTAATTTCCATCACATCGCCCAAAACAACCTCTGAGAATTTTAGAAGAGCAGTTTCTGAGGCATCTCCGACCACAATTCTCTGGGAATCAAAAGAGATAAATGTTCACAGCACATCCCCTAGTTCTTTTGAGACTGTTTCTGATGAACCAACCTGCCTTTGGCACACCAACCAACACGGGTTGACTAAGCTTATCACCAGTTGAAGAGACTCTCAGTGACTGAGCCAGGACCATGGTAAGAGCACAGACCAATGGTGCCACCTACAGGCGCTAGGGAAGTCTGAGCTGGGGGAGCTCTGTTGGGGGAAATGGGGGCTTCCTGAGCTGTGGCCTAGGTGAATAGGAAAAAAAAAAAAAAGCCTTCTAGAAAGCAGATTGCCGGGAGCAGAAGTACAGGTGTTATGGTGAGATATGGAGGTTCCTGAAAAGCAGTCTGTGGTCAAGATTCAAGCAGCAGAACACAGGGATTCACACACACACACACACACACACACACACACACACACACACACACAAATTGAGCAAAGCTTGGCGAAGGTAAAATCAGTCAGTGTTTAAGGAAAATGGAGGGCAAATGAAAAAGATGGAGGGGAAGGATAAAAGCAGGGAGGCCAGTGAGGGGCGGCTCAGCAATTTAGATGCTAGGAACTGGTGACGACAGAGTCGTGAAGGTGTGTGTGTGTCAAACCAAGAATGGGAGAACAGAAGAAAATGAAGATAATTTCCCAAACCTTTGGCCCAAAGACAAGTAGAGTGACCCTGTCAACAGAAACGTTTTGACAGCCTGTTGACTGGAGTCAGGCTGGGCACAGGTGGACAGGGACAAGGGCAGGCTGCTGAGAGGCCACCGGGGCAGAAATTCCCAGGGGGACACAGTCAGCTTCAGGGGAGAAGAGGAAGAGAGGAAGGGGAGGGAGGGAGGAAGAGAGGAGGGAAGGGGAGGGGCAGAGGGAGGGAGGGAGGGAGGGAAGGAGGGAGGGAGGGAGGGGAGGAATCAAGGAGTGTCTTTTTCATTCAGTGTTCCAGAATTACTTAACATTTCATATTCTAGTCAAGAGGAGAATGTGCTATGTAAGATCAGACCCTTTATTTCCATCCAATTGAATTTTATGCTTCAGCAAATAGCATTTATGTATGGAGGAACTTGGATTATGGCCACCTCTGTCTTCTAGGAATGAGATGGAATTTGGATTTCTGCAAAGCATTCTTGTCATTTCTCAGTGATTGATGGAGTGGAGAAGACCTTCTGCTCATCTCAGGAGTCAGATTTGCTCTTCCCAGAGCAAACTCTACACAGTTGGAGAGACTAAATCAAGCAGCCAGGTAGAACACACAGAGTGACCTCATGCTGCCCATGACATAAGACCAAGAATGGCAGCAGCTTACCTTCATGATGGGGACGCTCTCCTGACCCGGCCTGAACTCTGCTCGGTTACACAGTGTGATTATCTTGGACAAAGAAGCCCAGGTTCCAGAGCTTTGGTCAAAGGCTTGTTCTAGAACACAGAAAAAACAGTGGTTAGTGTGGGTGCTGGGCCTGCCATGCCCGAGTCACACAGTCTTCACTTAAGACCAGAGACTCAGTCAGCCCTTTTGCTTGGTCCTTGTCCTTGGGCTAGAATGCTCCATGAAACTCACTTGTCTGGTTTTCGCTTGTATCAGCCACAAAGATCTGATTGTCAAACCACAGATGAGCCACAGTCATCCTGTTCTGGGTCAGGGTTCCGGTCTTGTCTGAACAGATGATGGAGGTGGAGCCCAGGGTCTCCACCGCCTCCAGGTTCTTCACCAGACAGTTCTTCTTAGCCATCCGTTTTGCTGTCAGGGACAGGGTGACCTGGCAAGAGGGGGGGAAAGATACTTTGGGGACAATCATTTTGAACTCAGGTTATCTGGGACTGACTTTTAGGAGAGAGCTAGGATACGGTTAGGCCAGAGGTGGTATTACAGCTTATAAGAAGTCTGGATTGGTGAGTTGAAAGCCACCTGAAGTCCTATTAACCATAATCTTAAAAAAAGATTAATTACAGGACACTTTCTTTGTCTCTATTTTTTTTTGAAGAAAATGCTCAGGAAGTCCTCAGGCAGCAAAGACAGGCTGAGTAGCTATGACTGAAACTCACGCAACTCAAAAGAGTGCCCTAAACCGCTGGGATGTGGTAAATTACTGAAACCCACGCAACTCAAAAGAGTGCCCTAAACCGCTGGGATGTGGTAAATTACTGAAACCCATGCAACTCAAAAGAGTGCTCTAAACCGCTGGGATGTGGTAAATTACTTGCCTAGCATTCATGAGTTGCTGGTTCAATCTTCAGAACCACAGAACAGAACAAAAAACCAGGGAGTGAGACCTGGAACTCAAAACCATTCTTCTCCTGTCTTTGGCCTGGATAGCACTCGGCCACGGCTCATGTAGTAAATAACTAGCCTATGAACCCTCTTCCCTACTCCATAGGCCTCCACAGCAGGCTGGGGAGGAGGGAGCTTTTGTCTGAGGACTGAATTAGATGGACCCGGGTAAAAAGAGAAGAACCATGGCTAAGTTCAAGGTAAGGTGAGGAAGGGTTAACTCCTTCATAATAAGAAGGGGTGGAGAAAGGGAACTTTAGAAAATATCAGAGGAATGCATTGCTTCCAGAAATTCTATAAATGGGGTTTAAAAGTTTGTCTTCTCTAGATATTAAGGGGGTGAAACAACCAACCTATGTGAATTAAGCTAGACCTCCTGAAAAACTTAAAGGACAATGCGTCCAGATGATAGGAACATTACAATTCTTTTTTGTCAATGAAACAGTCTACTCAGAACTTTCCGTGGTAGTCTCGGGTGGGGTGGGCGGAGGTGTGGCTCTGCAGCCACAGTGGTTGGTTAGTCTCGGGTGGGGTGGGCGGAGGTGTGGCTCTGCAGCCACAGTGGTTGGTGCCGAGAGTGGGTGGGTGTGTGTGTGTGTGTGTGTGTGCAGGCTACCTAACAGTCGCACAAACTCACAGTGACAGTGGCCAGGAGGCCCTCGGGTACATTGGCCACAATGATGCTTATGAGGAAGATGATGGCGTCGAGGACGTAGTACTTCATGCACACCGCGATGATGAAGAAAATGATGCCGATGGAGACCGCCACCCCTGCCACAATATGGACAAAGTGCTCGATCTCAATGGCGATGGGTGTTTTCTCACTTCCAACACCTGAGGCCAAGGAGGCTATACGACCAATGATGGTGCGGTCGCCCGTGTTGATGACGATGCCAGTCGCCGTGCCTACGAGGAAAGAAGAGATTCGACTCCAGGCTTCCTGCTCACGGCCGTCTCTGGTGGCCAGCGCACGACACCTCAAAGGCTAACGTTGGTTCTCTGGTCCCCTCCATTCAGAATTTCTTCTGGGAGAGCTTTACCGCAAGGGGCTGGAGAGACACAAACCCCGGGGCCCAGGAGGGAGAGCTGACACATAGTGGAGGCACGCACCCTTGAGAGCCAGCTGGCCTTACCTTCCAGGCACGTTGTGGAATAGAAGCCTATGTTCTTTGTTTCCAAGGGGTTTTCGTGGGTAAACTCAGTTGAACGAGCCTGGGGCTCAGATTCCCCAGTGAGAGAGGAATTATCTACCTGAAAGAAAGTTCAAAAGTAATCCAGAATGAATTAGCCACTTTCACCCTGCCCGCTATCTCTCAGGAGGCTCCTCCAGGAAGGTGCTCCTGGATACTCACTTTGCACCCTTGGGAAGACACCAGTCTGATGTCTGCGGGGATCTGGTCCCCTCCTTTAATCTCCACAACGTCGCCCACCACCAGCTGCTCCGCGGGAATGATCTTCTTTTCTGAATCTCGGATGACAAGAGCTTGCTGTGGAAGAAAGCCGTGGCAGACACCTAAGCCTCTGGGGAGCACACTGGCCTTGCCACTGTCTGTACCTACGAAACTCCAGAGTGGGGGGCCTCGGGACCCCTAGCTGGTGGTGAGCTTAAAATTGAAGACTGCTTCCCATGGGGTGTCAAGATCCTGAGAACTACTTTTTTCTCGAGGTCTGTACTTGGAACAGAAGTCTGCCATCGCCTGGCAGATATGACCAAGGGAGACGATGGTGGTGGGGCTCCCTACCCGGATGGCCGGACAGGTGACATCCAGCCAAAGAGCTGGACTCCTGCTGAGATGAAGAACTTATTTTTATTTTATGTTTATTGGTGTTTAGCCATGGGTGTTGGGTCCCCTGGAACTGAAGTTACAGTTGTGAGCTGCCATGTGGGTGCTGAGGATTGAACCTGGGTCCTCTGAAGAGCAGTCAGTGCTCTTAACCACTGATCCATCTCTCCAGCCCCTGAGATGGGGGGGACTTTAATGAGGGAGTGCCCTGCTTCTTTCGGGTGCTGCAAGAGGCATCTCTTGTACCCAGAATCTTCCCTTCTAGCTGTTCTTTCATTTGGGGCCAAGGAGGTTTCCTAGCTATAGACACACACAAGGATTCCTAGGAGGAGAAAGGGGCACTTGGTCCCCACAGGAGCATTAGGGCAACAAGCTCAGAAAGCAAAAAATAGTCACAAATAGAGTGGACTGGATGGATCTCATTGACTGTCAGTAAGGAATATTCTAGAACCATTTGAGTAGCTGTCCAAAATGGTTCAGAACACGTTGTGCAATGACTAACGTTCTGTCCTGCTTTTTCCCTAGACCCAGCATTTTCTCTGATCTCACGTTAGCCCTCCTGACCACCTCAACCCTGTGATGAACTAGGATTCAGAGACACGAGGTAATTTGCCCAAGATATGCCAGACAGCATGGAATGGGGCCAGGGTTGCCTCATTACTCTGAACTCAAGAAGAGACCAGAGCTAGGTGGCTCCTACTCACCTGGGGGATCATCTTACTAAAGCTGGCCATGATGTTGGTGCTTTTGGCTTCTTGGTAATAAGCAAAAATCCCCGTTAAAATAACGACCAGGATAAGTATGGCACCCAAGTAGACCTGGGTGGGAAGGAGAAGCAGCAGTCAGAGAAACAGATAGGGGGTAGTGACCTCTAACCCAACAACCCCTAATCTGAAAGTCTAGTCTGACTACCAATGTGATACCAAAATGGAAAATTTCTGCCTGATCTCATGTGACTTGTCACAGATACAGAGATGCTAAGAGGATTGCCAAGAATTACCTTCAGGTAAAGAAGATGAGGTATATATGAAGGAAACAAATTTTGTGCTAACATTAAGATATCTTGTTTCATATAGACACACTTTCAAACCCCACCCCAATCTGAAATCTAGAACATTTCTTGTCACTCATGTTCCTTGGCAACCAGTCACTTTTTGCTTCTGTGCCCAGCCTGAGGACCATGGATGTGCCCTCCAAAGATGTGCCAGACAGGTATTTGACATCCATGCCAGATATGGTATTTAACATCAATGACCTCATACAGCACCTAGTTTTTGGCAGCTGGCTTCTTTCTCTTAGAAAACTGGAATCAGCCAGTTTAATTCTGTGGTGTGAGCAGGTATAGCTGCCCTCCATGGGAAAAGGAGAGAGATTAGCTTTGAGGAAAGAGAGTTCCAAAAATACTTCATGGTGATTCCCCCCCCCCCCCCATTACAGACTAGATGTTTTGTCTGTATTCTAAAATTCATGCTTATATCGTCAGAGAATGAAATATCACAGCTGGGGGAATTCCTGATTTCCCCCACATTCATCACTGCCTGGTGGGTGGTGGAACCCTAGCATTAGCCTAGCACTGTGCCCACCGATAACCTCACTTACTAACTGCTCTCCCTTGTGACCAAGTGAGACTGGGATGGTTGCTTACGCTGTCGAGGGATGCAGAATTGTTGACATACTGGATCACATATGCAATCCAGCACAAGATGGCACCTATCCACAAAAGGATGGAGAAGCCCCCCACCATCTGCTTGAGGAACTTGATGATCTCTGGAGTCTGCTTGGGAGGGGTGAGGGCATTGGGCCCGTCCCGAGCCAGGAGCTCTGCAGCTTTGATACTGGAGAGACCCTGAAAAAGCCAAGCAAAACACACATAGGAACAGTTAGTCTTCATGTTTCTCATGTTTCTGCAGGTTGTGCCCAACATTGCCCAGGGCCTTGTTCTCCCAATTCCCACCTTTTTTTTTAAAAAAAAAAAAAAAAAAAAACAAAGATTACTTTTGTTTTTATTACTGGGGTACCATGTGATAGTCAATATGTATACATCACAAAATGTTTAAATCAGGTTAAACATCTGTCTCCAATAAACCTTTCTTATTTTGGATGGTGTGCTGGGGTTTGCACCCAGAGCTAGGAAAGTCTTCTACGTCTTAGCTATATAGCCAACCCTCTTCTTACTTTTTATTTCGTGATGCTCATAATATAGCCCATACTGGCCTTGAACCGGCAATCCTTCTGCCTCAGCCTGAGTGCTTTAATATACAAATGTGTCACCACACCCCGCACAAACTCTCTATCATAGACAATACCTTGTGCATATCTTTTCTTCCTAGTTGTGTGTAAGCTAAAGGCAGTATCTCTATTTTGTTTGTTTTTAAGTCTGCTCTGGGGTCTCATGCTTTTGCTCGGTAGTGACTCAAATGTTTGTTGCCTAACTGGGTTCTGAGCAACTAACTCATCAGACCCCTTCCTCCTGCCTCTCCTTTTCCAGAAACTCAGTGACTGTTGAAAACTTACAAGGTAGTTCCAGAGATATTTCTAATAGTGTGGCCAGGCTTCGGCACTCACAGACGCTGTCAACCATAGGATTGATTATCTACCTATTCTCACTGCCAGCCCAGTGTGAACCACATTTTTTTTCTCTTTTTTTCATTTGAACAAATGAATATTCATTTTTCTGTCAAGAGGTTCAGACTTGGGCTAGAGAGATAGTTCAGTAGTTAAAAGCACTTGTTGCTCTTGCAGAGGGCCTGGGCTTGATGATTCTCAGCACCCATACGGTGATGCACAAACATCTGTAACAGTTCCTGGGACCTAATGTCCTCTTCTGGCCTCTGCAGGTATTGCATGCATGTGGTGATTTACATACACATGCAGCCAAAACACTTATACACATAAAATAAAAAAAAAAGCTTTTAAAAAAGGAGGCTTAAACTTTTGAAATTGAACTTGAATTTGAATCCATAGAAGGAAGCAATACTGTGTAGTGAGGAATTTGTAAAGTACGGAGGGCATACCGGCGTGCTTTGGTCCCTTGGGCTCTGAGATGGAGAATTTAGGTCCCTACATTCTAACATTCGCCTCTCCGGCCTCCAATAAAAGGAGCCCCATGCACCATTTTACTTCAGAAAGCAACTTCTGGCCATGACCTTGAGGAAGGTCTGTATCATTCTGGGGATCATAGTTCCCTAGCTGTCTTGCCTGGGCATCCAGCTCAGTGAAAAAGCCTGGCTGGAGCCTTAGGTCAGACACGCCAGCTCCAGCAGGCTGCGTGGCTCATCTCAGGATCCAGTTGTACAGAAAATGGGTAGTTTCACAGGTGTGGCCCCAGGTCACCCACAGCCTGAGCACACCAGCATTCCTCTTTGTACAGTCAAGACGCTTGTTTTCCCCAGACCTTCAGTCCCCTGATGACTTACCCAAATGATGTTTGTACCATATTTCTGTTCCAATTCTGTATTACTGAGTCTGTGGTCATCCTGAAATTCACAAAAGGAAAGGGAGTGAATGGCATCATTCCAAAAGACTCCACCCCAACATCTGACCCACTTTGAAAGCTGGCAGTAGCACTGAGAAGAGAAAGGGGCGGGAAGGTTGGTGGGAAGCAGAGGAGGCTGTGCAGTGAGGAGGGGTGCTGGTACAGGAGACCCTTGTCTTGAGTCCCCCCTCCCCGTGAGTACATACTGCACTTGCCATTGACACTCAGGCACTGTCCTTGGTTTTTATGAGCAACACAATGCCTACTCACCACACTCTGACCTCCAGCACATGCAAGCCCTGCCATCCTTCCTTATCTTGTAGCTTTGAGCTAGTTGGATACTTCACTTAGACCTGGATGCTAAGACCGGCTGAAGGTGATAAGCAAACCCAAAGTACACATGGGATGAGAGCAGGAAGGCAGGGGGAGAGGAAGAGTGAGGCTGTGCTCCTAAGGATTAGAGGAGCATGGGCTCTTCATTCAGAAGAGTTAGAGTAGCCCAGGCTCTTCATTCAGAAGAATCAGAGTAGCCCAGGTTCTTCATTCAGAAGAATTAGAGTAGCATGGGCTCTTCATTCATAAAGATTAGTTCCAAGGCTCTCACTTGCCACAGAGATCAAGGTTCAAAGGCATCCACACATCATGACACAAACTACAGGACTGTTGTGAGAAGCTTGAAGAAGTGGAAGGAGGACTTCCAACGAAGCAGGAAAATGGGCTAATACCATAGGAGTGATTTTTCTATACAGTATTCAAATTACTCAAGGAAAAAAATTCCCATCCTAATTATAGGGATTGCTGAGCATGATGTTTGATGCCTGTGATCTCAGGACTTGGGAGGCCCACACAAGAGTATTGCAAGTTCAAGGCCAGCTGGGCCACATATCAAGTACCAGGCCAATCTGAACTTCATAGCAGGATCCTGTCTCCAAAGATAATGTAGATAGGTTGATATAGATAAAACTAAAAAATGAGAAGGCTTATGAGAGAATAGAGGTATATTCCAGTAGCAATCTCAAGGGAAAACAGGTATGTCTTAGACGCTAGAGACACACAGGACATAATAATTCTTTTTGTGTATTATCTAGTACTGCTCTTTGACCTGACCTATCTCACTTAATCCTCTCCACAACCCTAACAGATAGGCATTACTCACCGCCCCCCAACCCTTTTAATCAGGTCTCAGAATGTAGCCCTGTCTGGCCTTGACCTCACAATCCCCTCACCTTAGCCTTCTAAGTGCTGGTGTTAAAGATGAGTGAAAATAGGTGTCAGTCACATTGAGATTTAAACTTAGGTCAGTCCAACTTGTGAGCTGTCTACCGGGATACAGTCACACAACAGCCTAACAGTGCACTGTTAGATGTTTAACAAGCTCCCCAGGAAAGTTAAACAGCTCTGATTTGTAGTATTTGTTGACTCCTCATGAGGACCTCACCATGCCAAGTTTCTGAGTACTGAACAATTGGCAACCTAGCCTGAACGAGCTGGTTGCATCAGTCCAGCCATAGCCCAACAAGCACCAGGCTTTGAGGTCTGCCCATGGACTGTAAGGATAATCCAGCAGAATCTCAAACTCCCTTTAGCCTGCCTGAAAGGATATCTTACATTTCACACCCAGGGCAGCTGTTCATTAAAGAGGCCAGTTTTAATAACCCAAAGTCCTTCCTTCAGAGACACTTACTTTAAAAATGTGGCTCATTTCCCCCTCTCAGACCTTGCAAACTATTTCCCATTTTATATGGGGGCGGGGTAGTTTCCATGGAGCTAGCTTGTTTGTTCCCAGTTACAGCTCTGTCCTAGAGAAGGTCTCAGACTGAGCCTGGCCAGGCCCAGATTTTCTACCCCTGGAGCTGTTTTTCCAGGAACCCATAAAACTTCACAAGGCCTATGGCTTCGGTTTTCCCTCTTTGGAGGTTGTGGCTCGAATCCTTTGACTTGCCGGTAGAAGATTGACACATGGTTATTTATATCTCACCGAAGCCACTGGAAAGGAGAGGGATGGCTTTTGCCTCTTGGGCTTACAATGGATGCCTTAACTCCCTGTCCTGTCTGGGATGGCCTCCAACCAGAACACAGGAATCTGGCAACAAGGTGAGATGACTGAGTGACAAGGAGTGACAAGGAGTGGTGACAGAGGGACACAAGAGGACAGGACAGAACCAGGAAAGATGTTATCACACTCATAGCAACAACAAACAAGCAAGGAGGTTGGAATCCTTCCAGGGTATTCCAAGCTAGCGAGGCCGATTCTTCCTTACCGGAGGGAAGCTACAGAGACAGGCTCTCAGGGGAGGGGGCACCAGACCCTTCCACCTTCAGGGGACTGACCAGATCAAGTTCTTTCTTCAGCTCCTCTTTCTCATGACTCTTATTGGGTTCCGAGTCCTTGTCCTTCACCCCCTTGAACTTCGTGTCTTCTCTCTGGTCGATCTGATTGACATCTTTAGTTCCATTGAGCTCCACAGAATAAATTTTTGGTGTTTTCTGGAAGAGAAGCAGAGGTGCAATATTAGCCCCCAGAGAGGTTTTCTTGAGGAGTTGCAAAGTTGCTCCTAGAGAGTGAGGAGATGCCCAGAAGAGTGCCGGCCCCCCTCCTCCCCACCTGGAGAGGAAGTAGAGGACAGACTGTGGGACATCTCCTTCCTCCCCTTCCAAAAATATTTCCCATCCTCTCTGTGGAGACAGGAGGCTTGGTTGGCATAGCCCTGGCAGCGTCTTGTCAAGGACCCCTTCTCTGGGGTCCAGTTTCTCTAGCACCTAGGTCCATGGGTCACACCAGATGTGTCATCTTTTTTCTTAAGGAAGGGGTGTAGTTCCAAGCAGGCTCACTGTAAGCATGGCTTTTCAGACTACCTTGCATCCAACAGAAGCCTAGCGTACATCTCCAAACAGGAGCTTTCAGAGCAGGTGTTGTGTGGCTGGCTTGGCAACCCTGGGGACCCTAACTACACATCTATACTAACGTCTATACACTGCCAGCCCAATTTACCGTATATATTCTTGGCGACTGGAAGTGAGTCTAGTGTTAAGATTGCCCACCCCCTATTGTCCCGAGACCCAGCATTTCTTTTTCTTTTCCCAGCGCTTCCCGATGGTCTCCTAAGGTCCCCACTAGACGTGGAGGCTGCACGCACCCGGCGCATTCTGTGGCTGGTAGTTCAACACTCTGGCAGATGGATGTGAGGGCACGGGATGCGGGTGTGCTGCTGCTGTGGTGAGCCGGGCTGGGTTTAAGATGCGCGTTGTCTTAGCGGCAAGCCAGGCTGTGATGTGTGATGCGCAGAGACAATCCCGATCTGGTGGTGGCGGTGGCCGCGGCCGCGGCGGTGTGCAGACCCTGGTTCCTGAGAGGTGACCGCGGCGATGTTGGCGTTGCAGAGGCAGGCGCCGACCCGGACTCTGCATGCACCTCCGCGGCCGAAGCCAGCCGCTGTCCCGAGGAGGTGGCGTGCGCCTTAAATGCGGCGCGCTCCGCCCACGTACCTGGGGCGACTCAGCTCACACGACCGGGGACGCCCCTGGGGTATGAAACCCGAGGGTGCGCAGGCCTGGGCGGGGTGGGATTGGTGGCCAGAGATCTGAGGTTCTAAGGTGGCGGCCCCTCTTTATACCTGGCTGGGGGATCTGGGGTCTCCCTTAGGGCGGGTCTGGCGACCGCTCTCAGCCAGTGGCGCAACAACAGTGGCACGCGCCAGGTGCGTGCAGCCCCTGTGTGCACCACGAACTCTTGTCTGTCTGATCCCGGGCTCCTGGAAGTCCAGGGGCGCACCCACGCCCTGGGGAGCTTTTGTGAAAATCCACACCCACTTTCTTTTAAAAATGCAGTTTTCTTACCAATAAAGGAATTTATAAAAGTATGTAAACGGGGGAGGGGTTGGGGGTTGCAGTTCCTAGCAGCAAGTGTGACCTGGCAATAAATACCGATTCTAGAGTGGATTTACATAGGTAAGTGAGGCTCCGGAGCAGCCTGGGCTAACTGCCAAAGACTTTAAGGAGTAGCTGAACTACTTTGTAAAGACCCAGAAAAGATATAAAATTCTGCAGTTTTAAAAAGATATTGGAAGGAGAGAGGACAAGGGGACCTGGGGCAGGTACAGCGGCTTTAGGAATGTTAGGTCAGAGCTCCTGGGGGTGGGGTGGGGTAGCAGCTGAGGGTGTGCAGAGCCCAGGCTTTGGGTGCTACTTTGATGATACTGGTGGATAGCCCTGTGCTCCACAATGCCGCTCACACGTGCTTCTCTTTCAGCTCCCTCCTGCCTGTCCTCCCTTCTTCCTGCTGTCCAAAAGGGCAAAATTTGAACTCTAGGGTTTTCCTACTGTGGACCAGGAAGACAACGCGAGTCCCAACTCTTGAGGGTTGGGAAGACTCGTTGGGGTATATCTGGTATGTAGACACACTCCCCAGATTCTTCAGCGTTGCAGGGATGTGATGTTCTAATCCAGCTTTGAGCAACGGTGGACTTCTGGAGAGCTCTATATCGTCTTCCCTGATCCCTCCAGTGAAGAATGTTATTCTAAAGAAAGAATTTTGCAGATAAGAAGGAAACACAAGCCAGGCAGTAATGGCGCACGCCTTTAATTCCAGCACTTGGGAGGCAGAGGCAGGCGGATCTCTGTGAGTTCCAGGCCAGCCTGGTCTACAGAGTGAGTTTCAGGGCAGGCTCCAAACCTACACAAAGAAACCTTGTCTCAAAAACAAAACAAAACAAAACAAAAAATAAAAGGAAACACAAAATCTGTGTGAAGCAGCTGTTCCACCATTTGCTTGGGGTCTGGGGGCTGTTCCCCCTGCCCCCCACCCCCGGGTCCAGGTGGCTTTTATTTATTTCCAGCGGTTCTAGCCAGCCTTTAAGTCTGGAACCAACCTAGGCTAGAGAAGTGAGATTCCAGGAGATGTTCTTAGCTCAAGGCCAGTCAGTACGCAGTTTCAAATGCAAACACAGACGCCAGACTTGGGGTGGGGCGGGTGGGGAGGGGGCTCGGAGAATGGGAAGTGCCGGCAAGACTTCACAAAATAGTATGTAGAGTACTTAGAAGGGGGCTGGCTGTATGTCTGTGTCAAGTGTAGCGTGGTATGACATCAAACTGGACAACAGTTTCCACTATCTGGTACTTTGGTACCTCCTAGGTTTTGCAGAGTTGAAGTTCTGCTCAGCTGCGGGGTCCTGCACAGTTCCTGGTTTCTGCCAGGGACAGTCTTAGCTCCGGTCACTGCCTTGGCCATTGTGGTAGTCCCTAGTGTCATGTGATACCTGGAAGTCTTGATTTCTACCAAAGAAGAAAAGAGTGGGGCCATAATCTTTACTGCTTCTAGTCTCCTGGGCATCCCTCTGTGCTGTGAGGAGAGCAGTCCTCACAGACCCAGGTATTGGATTTTTGCCTTAGGCACAAACTCCTCTTCATTTGACCGGAGACTGTACCCAGTGGTATTCTGGGCAAAGGGGCTCTGAGAAGCCTAGATCTGGCTCATGGACTGGCTTTGAAGAAGGGCAAGCTCGGGCAAGCTCAGGCACACCTCCTCAGCACACAGTCTCTAATAGAACTGCTTTTTGAGGCTGAATTTCCTGTCTTCAAAAGAATCCCACCTATGCCGAGGGCCTGTTCCATCACCGATCTTATCGACAGATGACGGGATAGCCTGCCATGAGATATCATGTATTCCTAGCTTGCTCTTCTGAGTTCACATATTCAATATCTTTTGAAGTCTTACTAGACATGGGGTGACAGCATAAAAATTGTGTCATTCTCTGCCCTGTAGAAATTATGGTTGAGTCCATAATTAGTGAGGAAAAAAATAATGACTGACATAAGAGAAAAATTATTTAGAACTAAATGGTACGGGTCTAAAACCATTAAGAATTTAAAGAAATAAAAACATCCATGGGGGGGGTGGTATGTTTTAAACTTCCTCCTCAAAATTCACATTGAAATTTAATCCTCCTTGAAAAGTCTCACTAAAGAGGTCAGATCAAGATGTAGTTCAGTGGTAAGGTGTTACTTCCTTGTATAGGAAAACAAACAAGCAAATAAAGAAAACACAGGAGTGGGACCAGACATTGCCTTTAAGAAGGGATTAGGTCCAGCCTGGGCTACAAAGTGAGTTCCAGGAAAGGTGCCAAAACTACACACACACACACACACACACACACACACACACACACACACACACATACTGGATTAGGTCATAACGGCCCTGCCTCCGTGAGTGGATTAGCCAAGTCAAGGGTTGATGAGTGAATGGATCTGCCATGCAAGGCTTTGTCCCTTGGATGCACCCCTCTTGCCGCTTGACGCCTTGTATTTCTTGGTTCTCTGCAGAGTCCACGACCGTCACCAGACGCAGCCTTCAGAATAATGAACCAAATTAAGCCTCTCATCTTGATAAATCATCCAGCCTCATGTGTTCTGTCATCACAGCAAAAACAGACCAAGGTAGGGGAATGGGATGATTTTTTTTATTGCTTGGCCTCCTTGGCTTTTCTTTCTTTCCCTACAATTTAGAATTCTTCTAGGTTCCTTGACCGAACTCTCCCTCCCCCGCTCCCCCGCCCCGCCCCCAGCCTGCAAGGTCTGGTGTAGAGGGCTGTTCACCAGCTGGCTATGAGGTGTGACTGTGGAGATCCAAACGGACAGGGAAAAGGGCCCAGGTGACAACTGGAAAAGGAAGCTCTACCTCCTGTTTCACATCCGGACAGGCTGGTGCCTCTCCTGCCCACTCGCCCTCTTCTTGTCTCTGGATTCCTCTCCTACACAGTGGACTGGCCCCACCCAAAGCCCTCCCCACACACCTGCATCTCCCCAGTGTGCCAGGCTATGACTGGGCAAGCATTTCTCTGCTGACCAGCACTGCCTGGCATTGAAATGAGAATGGAAAAAACAAAAGCAAAACAAGGCTGCAGCCTAACACACCTCTCTATTGTTTCCTCATTTCTTCATTATAGGAAATGCCGCGATTGGAATAGGAACGTCCTGCCAGGGAAGAAGGCTGCTGTTCAGAAACTGACTCATAAACTTCAGTACAAATTCTGCTCAGGGCTGCTAAAGACTGAGGCCAGAGCCAACAGTGGCATTAGCAGAAGCATAAAGGGGCTGTCGGGGGTTCAGCAGAGTCAATGGGTTTGCCCCAGGGCATACTCTTCCCCTCTCTTGTGGCTAGCTCCCTTGAAATGTAGTGCTCCTGGGACATAGTAGCTTACCCAGTGTTTATTCCCTGCCACTTGGTTTCAGTAGTAAGAAGCTTTCAAATTGTGTGTGTGTGTGTGTGTGTGTGTGTGTGTGTGTGTATGTGTGTGTGTGTGTGTGTGTGTATGTGTTGTTATTGTTATTTTGTCTGAAACAAGATCAGCAAGTTCATGTATCTTAGGCTGGCCCTGAATTCACTATGTATAGTCCAGGATGGCCTTGAACTGGCAGGGGTCTTTCTGCCTCAGGTTCCAACAGGTTGGAGTTATAGGCATTGGACATTATGCCTGCCTTAAAATAAATTATATTTAAAGTGTACAGTATGATGTTTTGATAGATGCAGCAAGATTTACTGGATTCCAACTGGCTAATACATCCACCTTCTCACATTATTATTATTATTATTATTATTATTATTATTATTATTATTATTTTGTAATAAGAGCCCAAAGCTACCCTCTTAGCTGATTTCCAGCACACAGTATTGTAACTGTAGTCCTTGTCTTGTGTTTAGCTCCTGGGAGTATTGACTCTACTTGCTTTCTGCATTATAGCCCTCAACATTCCCCACTTCTAACCCCATAAGATACTGTTTCAGAAAACAAAAACTATCTTTTTCCTCTTTGAGACAGGCTGGCTTTGAACTCCTGGACTGAAGCAGTCCTCCCATCTGAGCCCCCTAAGTGCTGGGACGATAGATATATCACTATGCTTGGCTTAACTCTTTCCTTTGAAGAGGCAATTGGAAAAAATGATTGTAATCAGAACCTAGTCTAGAAAATCCCTCAAAGGCATATTCAGAGGCTATTGTTCCCATAGGTTCACAACCATCTTATAATACTAAAATACATTCAATTAAAATTATGCTTCCTCTGACAAAGCCACACCTCCTAATAGTGCTACTCCTTATGGGCCTCTGGGGGCCATTTTCATTCAAACCACCACAGCAGGTTTGGTTACACATTTGTGTGTGTGTTATGTGGAAGTCAGAAGACAACTTGTGGGAATTGGTTCTCTCCTACAGTGTGTGTTCCGGAGACTGCACTCAAGTCTCATGCTTGGCATCAGACATCTGGAGTCATCACCTGGTATTTTCTTTCACACGGTGCTGGAGACTGAACCAGGGCATCCTGCATGGTAACCGAGCACCCTACCTCAGTTACAGGGCTGCTCTGCCACAGGCACTTTTGCAAAGCGACTTAAGGGAGAAGGGGCTTGTTTCCCCTCACGGTTTAGGGGGACAGTCCATCATGGTAGGTGTTGGAGGCAGCCGGTCACATTGCACCCAGTCACGAAACAGAAAGTGATGCTAGTGCCCAGCTCACCCTCCCTTTTTTTTTTTTTTTTTTTTTTTTTTTTTTTTGGTTTTTCGAGACAGGGTTTCTCTGTGTAGCTTTGCGCCTTTTCTGGATCTCGCTCTGTAGACCAGGCTGGCCTCGAACTCACAGAGATCCGCCTGGCTCTGCCTCCCGAGTGCTGGGATTAAAGGCGTGTGCCACCACCGCCGCTCCGGCATCACCCTCCCTTTTTTATTCAGCCTGGGAACCCAGCCCATAGAGTGGTGCCAAAACATTTGGTGCAGGATTTCCCACCTCAATGAACCTAGTCTAGAAAAATCCCTCAAAGGCATACTCAGAGGCTTATTTCCCTGGTGACTCCGAAGCCTATCATGTTGACAAACCAGGTTAACCATACAACTCCACCCCTTGTCAACTCGACACACAAACCTACCACTTTTAAACACAACCTTCCATCCCTGTAGTCCCTGTAGGTTCACAGCCATCTTATAATACTAAAATATTTTCAATTAAAATTAAGAAATACCCATAGTCTTTAACAGTTTCAACATTGTTTAAAAGTCCAAAGTCTGAGTCTCCTCTGAGACACAAGGAAATCTCTTAACTGTGCTCTTATAAAATAAAAACAAGCTACATACTTTCACTATACAGTGGCAGAGAACAAACATTCCCATTCCAAAAGGGAAGAGTGAGGGCAGAGCAAGGAATAATTGGACCAAAGTGAGGCTGAAACCTAGCAGGGAAGACACCAAATCTTACAGCTCTGCATTAGGCATCTAGGGACCATGATGGATTAATCTGTGCTCCAAAAGTTTTGGGTTTCCCTGTGCTCCCAGCTCTACTGTTTATGGTACACACAGCCTCTCTCTTGGGCCAGCTCCACTCCATGCCCCAAACTTTGCTCAGTTGACATTCCATGATGTTGGTATCTCCAATGTCCTGGGATATTCACCTTCACAGCTTCTTTCAGTGGTCTTTCAAAGACCCCCTTGTATGGATTCCAACTCTGCTTCACATTACCTGGTCTTAGAAGCTTTCTGGAATTGTGAAGTAAGATTCTGTGACACGCCCCCTCCCCCTCCAAGTCTTGTCTCTTTCATGATTACAAAATTGGTACCATGTGGATGATGTTGCCAAATTCTGCTGCTAGCTCCAGATGGACCTGGACCCCCTTACATCATTGTGTGGCATTGAGTGGCCATGTGCCTTCCAGGTCGACTCTGGGGAACCATATCCTTAGATGATTGTTTTGGAACAGGGTTGTTTTGGCTTCATTCACAGTTGAGGTGGCTTTGTCCTCTCAAATAACTTCACATTTTCAAAAGTTGGAGCCTTTGATGATAGGGTCTTGTCCTCAAGGCACCTTTCTTACTGTCCCAGTGCAGAGTAAGTGACTTCCCTTGAACAATTACAACCTCTTTTTCAGTACCTGCCTTGGCTGTCACTTCCTCAGCCTGAATGCTCTTCTGCTGTGACATTTTTTTCCATCGCACAAATCCATTATCTTTAAATGCAACTTCAAGTTCTCAGGTCCTGAGCAGGATTCTTTGCTAGAACAGCACATGAATGACCTATAGCCCAGTTCCCGATAGAGACCTTGTTCTCCTCGGAGACCTCTTGACCTGGGTCTCTACTGTCTTCATTTTTCTCATCATTCTGATCTTCAAAATTGCTACAGAATAGCCCATCACACTCTGCTTTCAGTGTTCTAGGGCTTTTCTAGCCCAAAGTTCCAAACCCTTCTATATTTCTCCTGCAAAGCAATTCCAAAGACCTAAGAACCACATGATTTGCTTTGTCCAATCACACTAATTTTCTGTGTTAGTTACTTTTTTGTAGCTGTGATAAAAAAAAAAAAAAACGACAAAAGCAATTTATGGGAGAAAGTACTTGTTTTAGATTACAGTTTGAGGGCAGCAATCGGGACATGAGGATCTGGGCCACTTGTCATCATTGATTCCGAAATCAGGATGCAGAGTGTGAGGATGCCTGTGGTCAGCTCATTTTCTCCTTTTTATTCTGTCTGGAACCCCAGCCTGTGGAAATAGTGTAACCACAGTTAGGGTGGGTTTTTCCGCCACAATTAACCTGATTGAGGAAATCCTTCACAGACATACTCAGAAGCTTGTTATCGTGGTAACTCTAAATCCCATTAAGTTGACAATCCTAATTAACCATCACAAGCATGCCTGAGATTGATAGTTAAGATTGTCAACTTGATAGAATTTAGAATTACCATGGAAACAAATCTCTGGTGGTGTCTGTGAGAGAGTATCCAGATTAGGTTAAGTGAAATGGGAAGGCCCGCCTGAAATATGCCCATTCTATGGGCTGAGGTTTAGGACCCAAGTAAAGGAGAAGACAAGCTCAGTACACACATTCATCACTGTCTCCTGCCTATGGATGCAATGTGACCAGTTGTCCCAAACTCCTGCCACCCTGATTTTCTTGCTACAACAGACTGTACCCTGGAAATGGGAGCCAAAAGAAACCCCTTGTCCTTATATTGCCTTTGTCAGGCATTTCATTGCAGCAACAAGGTAAGGAAGTGATACATATACACAGTAGGTATAATTTGCTTTATCAAGAATCTTTGAAGCTAGGTGTGGTGGCACATACTGACAATCCCAGCACCCCACAGTTTGAGGCAGGAGGATTATTAGTTCCCAAACAGCTCAAGTTACAGACTGAGATCCTGTCCTATGAAACTAAAACAAAAAGAGCCTTGAAATGAAACCAGGCAAAAGGCCAATGACATTCAGCCAGCCTATTAGAAAAGCTGAGATGACTCCTTCCCTTCCATGCCCACAATAAACGTATATTTATGCACCATTCTCAAGGTGAGCAGAGCTATTTTAAGAGCCACGGTAGAGAATATCATAAGAGGCACGGTCCCTCTTGTGTACACATTACTAGTTGATCTACTAGCATAAGAAAGGTCAAGTTTAAGTGATGATCCAAGGGAATTAAATGAGGCAACATTTCAGATTGCAGTTTTTTTTTTTTTCCAGTGATGCAAAGGAAGCTTGCCCATTCCTCACATTTCCATGCTTGAGAGGATGATGCCAGGTTAGGTTTGGGGGTGTTTTAGAAGAATGACCTTGACCTTCTACAGTCAGGGTTGCAACAATGTTGCATACATAGTGATTACTTCACTATCTCGGCCATCTCTTTTTCCTTGATGTACTTTGAATAATTGTCCGTGATTACTCAACAGCTCAAGTCAGCATGAAGTAAGTTACTCTGACTCTGTGAATGTACCTGAAACCAGAACTTGGAAATAACAAAAACTTACTCTTGAAAGTGGGACAGCAGGTAACCCTGGAGCCATTTACTCCAGGCCTAGGCTCAGTTCTTATTGATCTAGAGAGTGTCTCACCACCCACAAAAGGAGGATTAAAACCTTGTAGAGGGCACAAGGTCCTTGTGCCCACAGATAAGCACTGGGAAAACCAGGAATGTAAAATACACAAGCTTGTCTCTTCAACAAAAGGGATGTTACCTGTTTCCCACCCAGAAGACTGGGAATGGATGTAGTTAATAGCCTGGTGATCTTCACTATCTGTAGGGCCAGGCTACCCCTGAGTCCACCAGACTATTATGTTTATCCCAGACTCTTCCTCCATAGACCTTTATCCTGAGCACTGTTTCTCAGGCAACAGAACCCATCTTTATGGAAGAGGCCATATGTACTCTGTAAAGATTTTCAATGTAAACATGTCTCAGCTTTGTTGTAGACATGGGATTGAGTTAATTATCATCAGGACACTTTTTTCCACAGTTGTGCTGTGCTTAAATATGCCTAAACATGCCCAGCGTCAGACTCTAGAAATTTGAACCAACACTGGCTATTGAGTCGTGTTGAACTGAATTTCCTTCTTGCCTCATTCAGATCATTACTCTGCCTGTCCTGGCATTTGCAGGTGTCCAATTTGAGGGGCTCAACCCTCAAAGAAGGTGAGGAAATTTTTCCTTAAGTAGAAATAGGGGGTATGATTTCCTGTCCTCCCACCCAAGGGGTCACAACTGTGAGAGAGGGGAAGGAAACCAACACAGGTTCTCAGTCCATTGCGACAAAGCATCTTAGACAATCACTGAGATATTTGCTAAGATCCGAAGGAACCAAGTATTCAGAGCAACAGCTCTGCAATTTTGTACAAACAACCATAAAATGTAATCCTTGTCTTCCTAGACAAGGAACCACAGAGGTTGAAAATTAGAAACATATAGGGGTCAATGTAAAAACAGACCATGAGAAAGGAGATAAAAATCCCTGTCAATTGTTTTGTAACCTGGACTGCAGTAACTTACTGCTTGGATCCACTCCTGGAGAACTATGAAGAGAAAGATTCTCTGGATACATCTCAGCAGGGAGGCTACTGCTCCCACATTTAAGGAGAGTGATTTAGGTACGCTACCTCCTTTCAAATAGCCCATATTTATGTCTATGCACAAGAAATATTCCTTCTTGGGGTTGGGGATTTAGCTCAGTGGTAGAGCGCTTGCCTAGAAAGCGGAAGGCCCTGGGTTTGGTCCTCAGCTCCGGAAAAAAAAAGAGAAGAAAAATAAAGACAAAATAACAAAAAAGAAATATTCCTTTTTGTCAATCTAATTCCGAAATTCAGGCTATGCTGCCTCACTCCCAAAGACTACTTAGGGAAGATGATGGATATAACCAACAGAAAAATGATTGGACTAAACCCCTTATCATGCCAGCCCTTACAGTGTATGATTTGAAACCCTCAAGATCCAAAAGTGTGTCAACATCACTCATTTACTTTTGAGTTCTTAAAGAATTTCAGAAAAATCTGTTGCTGACAATAGCATGCATGTTCCATTTACTGATATAAGGTGGGGAAATGTAAGCAGGGATATTGTTACTCCTTGGGACTATAAGCAAATATGCAAAGCTTCATTAGCCCCAGGACAATACTGGATGTGGAAAGCAAAATATTATGATGAATGTGATGAACAGGAAGAAAGAAACCGTAACAATAACGTCCCTATTAATTCAGACATGCTTCAGGAAGTAGGACAAAATAGTGACGTGTTAGTACAGATGAAAGGTTCCGCCCAGTATTTTGACCAAGTATGCCTTTGTACCCAACCATTGATCATGGAGAAACTGCGGATCCTCTGGCCACTCTAAAACAGAAGGTTAGTGAGCCTTGGCTTGAGTTTCTTGCTCATGTAAAGAAAGCAGTAATTACAACAGAAAGTAATTCTTGGAGCAGCCACAGATACCCTGATCAGGCAGCTCACATCTGACGGAGCTACCAAAGAATGTAGAACTGCCATAGCACCAGACAAACACAGTGACTTTTCTAACTGGGTAACAGCCACTCGAGATAGTAGCAGCTCCTCTCACATTGCGGTGGTCATGTGACTATATCCAGAACCATAACTTCAAAATAACAGAAACTTACTCTTGAAAGTGGGAGAAAAGAGAAGGAATACAGCAGGGACCCTGGGGCCGGACCCAGGCTCAGTTCTTGCTGGTCTAGAAGGATGCCTAGAGAGTGTCACGCTACCAAGGAGAGGAGAGTGAAAACCTCATGTTGGGACTTCAGGTATTTTGCAGACAAACATGCGGAAATGAAAAACAAGGAAAGGAAACGAGAGAGTGCGGTATCAAGAGATAATTGGGAACTGCCTGCTTACATCTCTTACTGGAAGGTCCACCTGAGAAAGGGCGGTGGCAGAAACCCCATTCATGCCGGCAAGCGACACTGGTCCAGCTCTCGAATTGCTTCCTGGTTCTAGAGAGGTGAGACATAGGAAGGGCCCTGTTCGACCACAGGACACTGTGCCCAGGTTCATGCAGGAGAAAACACTTGGTGTTTTTATGGGTGATCTTACTGTAGTTGACCTTATTATGTCCTCTTGAGGAATGAAGCCACTGGCCACTCAAACACTATGTGTGTTCATTAACTGCAGCCAGCATAATTGTAGACCAGAAAACAACAGACAGAAAAGCAGACCCAGGCCCAGTTTAATTTAGGACAATGCCTCAGGTGTGGGTCCTTATATAACAATCAGAGAAATGGCATTTAAACACAAAGATTTTAGAGACCACAAAACACATTTTGCAGTTCTTCCTAAACACAAATTTTCATGTTGGAAGGATTTAAGTAAGTCCTGCAAAGATGGCCGGAATCTGGTTCAGCCAGAGGAGCCCTTAACAAGGAGGCACACTCATCCCAGGTGGGGTTACTTATCACACCAGGTCACCCACTTCGGGGCACCAGATTCTCACCCAAAAGCCTTCCTAGCTTGTGGCTTGGCCTTTCCCTTCAGGCTCGTTTACCATTTCTCTCTTTTATGATTGCCAGATAAAACACAGCATGTACCATTGGAGTTGCCTGTCGCACAAACAAGGGACACCCTTCTTTATTTTTGGAGCTGAGGATCGAACCCAGGACCTTGCGCTTGCTAGGCAAGCGCTCTACCACTGAGCTAAATCCCCAACCCCCCCTTTTTTTAAAATTGAAAATAGATTTTTTTCCCATGCAATATATTCTGATCACTGATTCCCCTTCCCCAACTCCTCCCAGACCCTCTCCACTCACACAAGTCCACACCCTTTCTTTCTCTCCCATTAGAAAACACAGGCAACTAAAAAAAAACCAAAACCTGAAAAAGAGAAAATAAACAGGAAAAAAAGATAGCCAAAAGAAACACACACAGACACAGAGACGCACACTAGCACACACAGGAAACCCACAAAAACATCAGAAACCACAATATATAAAAGCAAAAGAGCTGTAAATTTAAAAAAAAAATAGGCAAAGCATTAAGAGACGACAAAAACAAGCAAACAAACAAACGAACAAAACTCCAAAAATACCATGGAGTTGGTTATGTGTACACCCAGTGAGACTCCGGTGGAGGAAACTAATTTTTCCTTTATCAATTGGCGATAGTTTCTGAGCTAGGGCTAGGGACTTGAAGGGACACCTTTATTCTTAAATAAATAAATAAATAAATAAATAAATAAATAAATAAATAAATAAATAAATAAATAAAATCATACATTGCTTAACTTAAATGCATTTTAACTGAGCATCCAGTATTTTTATTCGCTGACTCTAGCCGACCTCCTCCTTTAGATGCCGTAGGTGTGAATCCTTTACCACTTGGCTTGGTCCACTTGTAGCCAGGCCAACTAAAAAACTAAACACTTTCAGGTTTTTTTCTTTTCACCAAGCCTTGCCTGTATAGGAGCTCACAGGTCCAAGATTATCACCGTGAGTGAGCACAGGAGTAAAGTTTTTAAAATTTCGTTAGCAGCTATCACCCTAGGCAGAACAGAACAGCCTTACCACCCACACAGAGATTCTCTTGAGTGTGAGAATTAAGTGTGGGAATTCAGTGAGCTCTCGGAACCAGCATTCAGTTCTCAGAGGCAAACGGTAGGGGGCGCGCGTCCTGTGACCCGCCCAGTTTCTGATAGAGGATGAGATCATAGCTCAGCAGGCCACCTGGAATCACTCAGGCTCTATGATATATAGATCGCCCCCAGATCCACACAGCCACGTGCCAAATACTTCCTTTCTGTCCAAACAAAGGACAATCTGGATGAAAGACCAGTCTTAAGCAAGCATGATAGCTAACAAGAACAAAAGAATCAAGAGATACCAAAACACTCTTAACACAAAAACAGTAGCTACTCGATCAAGAAGAAACGGGCTGCTACTGTTTCCCTGCTTCTAAGCCTACATGCGATTTGGAATCATGTTCACCCTTCTTGCTTCTTCAGTGAGCAGCAGCCCCTCGATACCTGCCTTTGTTCAAGGGCCGGCACATTAGGTCCTTGGCTCCTCTGATCTCTTAAATCCGTTACCTTCCTGGGATGTGTGCTCCTGGAGAACAGATAAAATGCTTTCTGTCTTCTTTCTTTTCTTTGTATCTCCCTCTCCTTCCTCCTCTCCCTCTCTTTTCTTTCCTTTTCAGTGACTCAATCTTCAACATTGTATACGTGCACACACATACACACACACACACACACACACACCCCAACAAAAATCCTACATAAAACACGTTTTCCAGCTTTAACCCTTGCTGAGTTGAGACCTGTCTAGTTACTTTGCCCTTCTGGGTGCCTTTGCAGTGATTTTATTGTATCTAATTACAAAAGGGTGCTTTGCTGTTGTGACTCTAATTAAGAGGATTAAGTAGACTAAGGTGCCTCATAACCACTTCCTGATGGAAGGCCTCCCTTGTTCATAGAAAAGGGGGTGGTGGATTTATGAGTTGCTACAGTCAGTTTCATTGCCAAAGACCATGTGAAGTAAGGTGCACATCTCACCAACAGTGACAATTATCCCAGCCTGTGCTACCTGGCCTCTGTGAGAGTATCCCTGTCATATGCAGTACAGATGAGCATTAATTCTATAGCAACATCATTAGGATGACCCCAAAGTAATGCTAGTTTCCATTATTTCTACACTTTTAGATTTTTTTTTTTTTTTGTGTGTGTGTTGCAAAAGGGTGAGAGAATACATTGCAATTGTGCATGCCTTCCAGCTGGAGCCCAGATTGTGTCCTGCACTGGCATTCAGAGCTAACTGGTCATATCTGGGTAACTGCAGAAAAGGGGCCAGTGCAGGCACCTCCTTGCCTCGAAGGTACCAGGCTCACAAGGTTGGTCCCAGGGAAAACCTTAGTCACTGGAATTACGGGGCAACATACTGTCACGCTGCATCGCTGCATCATCTCACGGCTAGGGTGTGTCACTGGAAGGTGGGTAGTGAGAGTAAAAGTTCCATTGACAAAGGCATCTGTACATGGGGACTTCGGTGCCAGCAGGCCCCGAGCATCCTCGGTAGTGATGCTTGGCGGGAGCCTGAGGTGTCCAATGGGTACTTGCAGCAAGTGGTGGTAAGAAGAGGGGAAGAGATTGGGTCTTTCCTGGTATTTGGAGATGCGGGGCGGGGGTGGGGATGGGCGTGGGGGAGGGGGCCGTAAGTGCCAATATTCTGGATTAGCAGAGAACAAAGCCCACAGGACACAGCCTCCATCTGAGTTGTCAGTTTGTAATCCCAGAGACCCGACCTTGGGTCCAGGAGCCTGTGATCTCCACGCGAGACTTTTCAGCTCCATCTGATGAATCGCCAGCTTTGTTAACGGCTCTCTAATTCCACGGGTTTGAACTGCTGGCCTGATGTTGTCCCAGGGTTGTGGGACCTGGCTTGGCTGCAGGGAGGCAGCATTCGTCCTGCGAGGTATAAAGGAGGTACTACGCAGTCTCTGACAGGATCACAGACTGTCAGTCCAGATGGCCTAGGTGGCTCAGTGCTCCAGCACCACGCACCCGATCCCAGAGGAGCCCTTGCATACCTCTCTCAGCACTTGAATGTCTGGGACCTGGAGACATCTTTCTTCACATCTTGACTCAGACTCTCAGGGCTGTGCGCTAGAGCCACCCACTTCCCAAGAAGCTGGGCCTGGCAGTAGGTGGGAGCTGGGTCTTCTGGCAAGAGCATTAGTGTGCTCTGCCTCAATCCGCACGTGATGGACGACACGCTGGACAGAAGTGAAAAGGCTTACTCTGTCCACTTCCCTTGGTGCAGCCTTTCAGGTCTCAGAAACTGGAACAAGCCTTAGGAGGATTAATTTCGGTGCTCGCTGAGCTAAGCGTAGTTCATCCTGAACATGGGTCTGGATGTTTCTGTGACAATGTTTTTAAAAGATCTTATGAACAATGAAGAAAGTAGATGTTGAGTAACACAGCCTTTTTATAAAGTGGGTAGGCCTCATCCAGTCAGCTGAAGGCCATAGGAAGTTTTATGTGGAAAGCTGTTCAGAACAGACCAGATATGATCACAGGACTCCATCAGCACAGAGCAGACTTCTTTGTAGTTCCTCTGGCAGCCGGTTTGCTCCCCACAGGTGTCCAGGTGACAGTGGAAAAGGCACTGAGCAGGAGGTCTGGATTGGATTCATTCCAGAGGCTGCAGAAAAGTGATTTGAATCTTAGTTTTGCCTGGCATGGTGGTGCATACCTGTAGTCCTACCTACTCGGGAAGTTGAGGCAGGCATGGTGGTGCATACCTGTAGTCCTACCTACTCGGGAAGTTGAGGCAGGAGGGTTGCTTCAACTCAGGAAACCCTGTCTCAAGAGAAAAAGAAGAAAGGAAGAAAGAAGAAGAAGAAGAAGAAGAAGAAGAAGAAGAAGAAGAAGAAGAAGAAGAAGAAGAAGAAGAAGAAGAAGAGAGAGAGAGAGAGAGAGAGAGAGAGAGAGAGAGAGAGAGAGAGAGAGAGAGAGAGAGAATGAACCCCCAAAAAGGCCCAGGTACTTTGTCGAATGGATTTTTCTTTTTTCTTTCTTTCTTTCTTTTTTTTTTGAGACAGGGTTTCTCTGTGTAGTTTTGGTGCCTGTCCTGGATCTTGCTTTGTAGCCCAGGCTGGCCTTGAACTCACAGAGAACCGCCTGGCTCTGCCTCCTGAATGGATTTTTCTACCAGTTATAAACACTTTTTAAATATACTACAGACTGTTCCCAAACATAAAGGAAGCAAAACACACTGTGTCTGCTGTTCACAGATCACTTGTATTTGGAGGTCGAGGAGCTGAAAAGATCCAATCATTGCTTTTTGGCCTCTCTGCTCAGGCCATGGAGAATCAGGTTACTCAGCTATGATTATTTGGGCATGACTTCTAGAGGATTTTCTTATAAGCAGCTCCCCAAAGTGTTCCATAGATTCTTCATCCTGAAACATGATCATCAGGATGATATATATGCTGGTGTTTCATATTTCAGCCTCTTCTTCCTACAGGAAGCTGACATCCTGTCTAATGAGTAAAACAGCTACTATGGAAAAGCAGTACAGTATTCCCCGCCCCCACTCCCCAAAAGCAAAAGAGTAGAGCATCTGAGTCAACAGTCCCACTGTTATAGCCAATGGATGTGAACTCAGCATCTTGAAATAACTCTTGGGCTAGATGGGCGGTTCAGTGGTCCAGTGCTTGCTTAGCATGTTCCATCCCCAGCACAGAGCACTAGCAGTCACAATAGTCAAAAGATGTCATTATCCTAAGTGTCCATCAACTGATGATTGGATAAAGAAAATGAGATGTGGAGGCCGGCCCCCAGCTCCCATCTTGCCCCGGACTTCCCTTCTGGAGCACAGGTGAGTGCCCTAGCTGGGCCCGGACCCCATCCCTGGGCACCAGCCACTCTGGGGAAGGCCTGCCCAACTTGGCCCCAGGTTCTAGCCACCGGGCAGGTTCCCTTCTAGCCCCACCGGGAAGGATCCCCTTCTCCAAGACCCCTGGCAGACCCTGCAATCTCCACACCCTGCCCCCACGCCCATCTGCCCAAGCCCCCAGCCTCTTCCTGAGACTTAGAGGCCGGCCCCCAGCTCCCATCCTGCCCCGGACTTCCCTTCTGGAGCACAGCTCCCATCCTGCCCCAGACTTTCCTTCTGGACAAGAGCTCCCATCCTGCCCCGGACTTCCAATTTGGACAAGAGAGCTCCCATCTGGACAAGAGAGAGAGACTTCCTGAATCTGTCAGCTCTGTCTGAACCAAGTGTGCGGGCAGACGTCAAGGCAGAAACACATACAACAAAATGAATAGCAATACAGCATCACCAGGACCTAGCCCTCCTCCAACACCTAGACCTGAAAATGAGACACACACACAATGGGATACTATTCAGCAATAAAGAGATCAAAACACTCATCTGTGGCAACACGGGTAATCATGGAGATAATAGAACTAGATGAAGTAAGCCAGGCATGGGAAGACGAGCATGATATTATTTATGGAATTGAAAGAGCCAAGCTTTCAGAGGCAGAGAGTAGATGGTGGGTTAGCCAGGCAGGAGAGGGTGAGATATTGGTTAATGGGTACAAAGTCACACCTAGGTAGGAAGAAAACTGTGGTGTGCTATTTTGTGGGAGAATGATTATAATTAACGATATCACATTATATAAATAAGAATAGCAAGGAGAGGAGATTTTAAATGTCCTAATGGTAAATACATGAGAACTATTTGGAACCATTGTTAACTTATTCAGAATTGATCATGACAATATATGTTATAAAATATTGTTTTACCATATAAATATATAAAATTATGATCTGTCAACTTAAAAATTAATTAACTGAAAAATAACTTTAAGCATCCTAATGGCGCCAGGGCCTCATTTTGCTTCCTCAAAAGGGAATTTTTTAGAACAGTACACATGCCCACTGCATTTTTGATTTGGGAAATTAGACTCGATTTTTATGAGGTGACTTTAAATCAGAAAGAAGATGGCTGGGATGTAGATCAGTGGTAGAATGCTTCCTTAGTACGCAGGGCCCCTGAGTTGATACTCATCACTGGAAAAAACAAACAGGAAAAAGATTAGCTTTCCCAAGTATATGTAACAGCATTAGTTGACCAGCAACTAACTATACCATAGGTTATGATAATGTAACCTTTCTTTCCAAGACTGCACATTAGGTCACAGGTCCAGTTTGCTCCAGGAGCTCTTTGGAAAACTTGATGTTTCAAAGACATCTGTATGTGGAAGAGAGATAAATCCCCTCCCACTAGTCCTGGAGAGGACAGGCTTGTCCTGCTGTGGCAGACTGCTTTAGAGGCTATGAAGCCAGAAGAATGTTGGTTTTGACAGTTTTGTTGTTGTTTGTTTGTTTTTGTTTTTGTGGTACTAAGGACCAAACATGCATGCTAGAAATATGCTCTCCCAACAAGACCCACTCCCAGCCCATAATAGTGATTTTTGTTTTCAAGTAACTTTGCCATCTAGCTAAAGAAAGCGAGTTAGCAGTGTACCATGAGAAGTAGGTATGCTGTGGATGGTTTACACAATACTGAGAAAGGATAGCACATTATTAATCAGGAAAAGATGCTTTCCAGTGATGACAAGACTATGTCTTCTAAGATCAGCACATGTGTGCTTAATACGATTTGGGAGAAAGCCAACTGAGGCTACAGGATAAGCATCTGCATGTTCTAAATGCAGCATGAACAATCCTATCCCTCTGTACAACTGCCCAGCTCGCTGTTACTGTGGCGACCCACTTCTTCATGCCCACCAGTTCCCATAGGTGAGATGAGGTCTTCTTTAGCATTGGATGCTCAAAACTTTGAAGTTGTTTGTGTAAATATGTTTGTGATAGAGTTTTTTAAATTGCAAATAGTTGGAAGGGCTGGAGAGACGGCTTAGCAGTTAAGAGCACTGACTGCTCTTCCAGAGGACTCCAGTTCAATTCCCAGCACCCACATGGCAGCTCACAACCATCTGTAACTTCAGTCCCAGGGGATTCAATGCCCTCTTTTGATCTCCATGGGCAACAGGTATGCATGAGGTACACAGATATACATGCAGGCAAAATATTTCTACACATAAAACCAAAAATAAATAAATAAATGAAAAGTAAATTACAACACTTGGAACTGTTCAAAGAGCTAGAGGATGAGCCACAACTTAGACTACTCCATGGTGAATTGAATGAACATAGTGAATTAACTGGGGATGGTGACAAATGTGTAGAAAACATCAATTTAAGGATGTAACTGAATGACATAAAGTTAGGTGAAAAGAGCAGAAAACATTTTTTCTACTGATTACAACTATGTAGAAACATATATGTGTATGTAGCAAATATGAGAGCACTTAATAGGGTTAGTAGTTTAGATATTAATACTCATTTGATGCTTTTTCTTTTAAAAATATTTAGATTTATTTTCTTTTATGTGTATAAATATTTTCCTGCATGTATGTATGTGAATTGTGTGCATGCCTGCTACTTGTGAAGAAGGTCAGAAGGAGGCATTTGGTTCCCCCGACTGAAGTTATGCATGGTGGGCCCTGGGAAATGAACCCAGGTCCCCGAAAGTGCTCTTAACTGCTGAGCCATCTCTCTAGTCCCTTTTCTTTCTTTCTTTTTTTAAAGTTAAGACCTTGTAGGGGGCTGGAGAGACGGCTCAGTGTGCAACAGGACTTGTGCAAGCATGAGGACCTGAGTTTAAGTTCCTCGAACCCATGTAAAAAGTGCGGCATGATTTTGCTTTTCTATAGCCAACACCAGCACCATGAGACAGTGGAGGAGAAGGATGGCTGGGGCTTGCTGGCTGGCTTACCTAGCTCCAGGTTCAGTGAAAGAGCCTGTTTCAAGGGAATAAAAACAGAAAGTGATAGAGTGGGATACCAATGTTCTCCTCTGGACCCCTCACGAGTCTGAACACACATGTGTGCATATGACATATACATATACTCCACACTCACACAACACACTGAAAAACTTGTATTAGTGTATGTTAACATACACATACAAAGTGTCTTCATTGCTATATGTTCATGTGTGAACACAGAGTACTCTGATCATATTCATCTCCTTATCACTTTTTCTATTTTAAAACACTATTATCATTCATTATAATAATTATTATTACCATTACTATTTTGAGACAAGGTCTCTCCTGTGTATCCCTGGCTGTCCTGGAACTCACTCTGTAGACCAGGCTGGCCTCGAACTCACAGAGCTCTGCCTGCCTCTGGCTCCTGAGTGCAGGGATTAAAGGAGCAGTCACCACGTTTGGCTTAATTTTAAATCAAGTGTGGTATGTGCACTTGAGTGCATGCCCATGGGAGCCATCAGTGTCAGATCTCCGTGGAGCTGCAGCTCTAGGTTGTTGTGAGGCACCCAACATAAGTGCTAGGAATCAAACATCAATATTTGTCTTCATCAGACTGACGTCTTAGCATGATGATCTCTGTTCTAGCCATGTTCCTTCAAGTGACATAATTTAATTTTCTATGTTGAGTAAAATGCTATTCTGTGCACACACCACCTTTCTCCATTCATCTGTGGATGGGCACATAGGCGGATTCCATAATTTGCCTACTGTGACTGCTGTAGCAATAAACACGGGTGTGTAAGCCTCTCTCTCTAGTCACATGGGTGTGCAAGCCTCTATCTAGTCACATGGGTGTGCAAGCCTCTAGTAAGCTGGCTTTGATTCTGTCGGGTGCGTTGTCAGGTGTGGTAGGAGGAGCTCAGGAACCACTCACTAAGTTCTTTTTATTGAATTTCATTAAATCTCCCAGGTAGGTGAAGCAAAAATTATTCATTTTATTTTCTCAGGGTTTGGCAGTGATAAACACTGCTGTGAATGTCAGTATGACATGTCTCCTTGTCAAGGTGGCAGTTACAAGTCACTTAAGACTTCACTGAAACTGCTCTGGAATAATTTGAAGATACAGTAGAAGTTGATCATTACCAGTTAACTTTAGGCAGGGAAGATTGTTCTAGAAGGTCTAGATGGGCCCCTCTAAAAAAGTGGAATACTTTAATAGCAGAGTTAGCCAGACCCAACGGAGAATTTCTTTGGTCCCAGAACTGCAGGGGGCTGAGGCAGGAAACTCACTTGAGCCCAGGAGCTCCAGATCATCCTGAAAGACACAGAGAAACCCTGTGCTGGATAGTTTTACGTCAACTTGACACAAGCTAAAGTTACCTGATAGAGGGAAACCTCAATTAAGAAAATTCCTCCATAAGATCAGGCTGTACTAAGCATGTAGGGCATTTTCTTACTTAGTGATTGATGGAGGAGGGCCCAGCCCATTGTGAGTAGTGCCATCTCTGGGCTGGTAGTCCTGGGTTCTATAAGAAAGCAGGCTGAGTAAGCAATGGGGAGCAAGCCAGTAAGCAGCACCGCTCCAAGGCCCTCTGCATTAGCTCCTGCCTCCAGGTTCCTGTCCTGACTTCCTTTGATGATGAATGGTGATGTGGAAGTGTAACCTAAATAAACCCTTTCCTCCCCAACTTGGTTTTTGGTCATGGTGTTTCATCACAGTCATAGAAACCCTAACTAAGACGGATGCCCATGACAAAAGAAAAACATAAAAATAGAACAGAGATGAGGTTTCCATCAGGAAGAAGAAATTGTACCTGTGACAGTGGCCTTAGATTCTGTCCCTGAGTAGCCTTTCCTGATGCCTTTCTAGCCCTCACAATGGCATCAGCCAGTTCTTTACCCCTCACCCCACTGCTTCCGGCTGGACTCTCATTGATTACACTTGCTACAAGTTCCCTTCTGGATGGGCAGATGGAAAATCAATGGAGCTAAATGGCTGTCACAGAGTGATGGAGCAGGTAACATGAGGATCAAATCTGGATCTGCAAACGGCAGTTATTTCTGGAATGTAGCCTGTGTGTCACTCTGCTGTCTCTGGGCTTAAAGGAAGGGAGGATTTGTTGAATGTTCTCTATTAAAGTTCCACAAGGAAGTTTTATGAGAGCTGATAGAAGCGACCTTTTCTTGGAAACATTAGGCAACTCTTCGCCTCATCCTTTCCTTTCACAGGCTAAGAATAGCAGCATCGGGTCTTTCAAATGTCCCAGGAGACAGAATCAGGTCATTGGTGCTCACAAAGCTAGTGCCAATGGGCTGAGATGGAGGGCAAATATGGATGATGGGCAGGTGACAGATGAGTGAGCTCTCTTGCCATCTCACAGGCATGTAGGGTAGCTTATTTACAGCCCACTTCCTCCCCACAACGCCCCCCCCACCCCTGTCAACAGAACATTGAGCCCTCCAGCCTAAGTATGTGGAAGGGTAAAGAGAGGTAGGAGACAGACGTCTCCCATGGGTGATACCCAACATTCTCTCTTTAGAAACTAGAGTCATCTTCAGTTAATCAATTCTAGAAACAGGAAGATAGACTAGAAGGTCTTGGAAAGTTCCTTCCTTTAAAAAAATATTGAAGAATTTGGAAGTTAGGAGATTTGAGCTCATCATTGTAGGTCAGAGGCACGGCTCCTCCCAAACCAGATAAATCTCTTAGGTGTAAGGAAGGACAAGATGTTCCCCAAATATATTTGCTTACAATTAGACTTTGTATTTCCTTATGAGCTAATCATATTCTTAAAATAGAATTTTATTTTGTGTTCTCGTAAAGTTTGTGTAACTATGGATTCCAACCTGCTGGAGAATGGCATTAGCAAGATCAGATGTTACAGCGTGTGAACTGTGCGCAAAATTCAGTGTTATTATGCCGTCCCCTTTTTGAGGAACAAAGACCCAGAAGTGATAGGCTACTTTCCTTTTTAATGCATTAAAATGTGACCAGTGAAAAGATAGCACCGTGCAAAGGAAACATGACATCTCCGTGGGCCTCTCTGTCCTTGTCCTTAGGTCATTACCACTGCAGCTTGCTGGGGCAGGAACAAGCTAAAATCTAAGTTGAAATGCCCGTGGCTTGGGTTAATAGCCAAGGCCCATTAATAATTACTGAACACCAATGTGGTCACACAGTGGGGGTAAAATGTAGCACCCAAGCTTGCATACACAAGAAAAAGGACTTTATTTTTTTGGTGAGTTTAATTTATGCTTTGAAATCCATTTGCCAGGGGGTGGAAAAGTCAGTGTTGGTATATTAGTGTCTCCCCAACTTCCTCTAGTGCTGAGTCTGTCAGTCAGGGGTGGCTTGTGGGCGGTGAGGTATTTAGGGGGAGACCCACCTGTTCCCCGAGTCTTTTGTTCCCTAGAGGGATGAAGCTGCTGTTGGTTCAAAGGGAGAGGAGGAACACTTGGCACTAAGGGGTCATTTGGGGGAGGCATCTGGGGGGTACAGGGTCAACCGGCACCTCCATCATTGATTCATCTAGAATCAGATTTCATGAAGTTTGATCTGACTGAATGATACAAACCTTCATTTAGTTCTTCCTTCCAAAGTACTAAGGCAGTTCAACCTTCAGGGACGCTTCCGTACAGAGCTGATCAATCCTCTAGTTCCTTTTTTCATCTTACTGTGAGGACGGAGAAAGAGCAGCGGCAGGAAAGAGGGTTGCAGGGTCTGGAAGGAGCCTGAATAACAGCCCCCATGGCCTTTGAAGCCCTGTCTCTGCCCTCAGTTGGCCCTTGGGCCAGAGGCCAGAGGCAGAGCTGACACACACAGATCCGCCGCGGTTTGGCGTTGCTGCCTGTATAAACAAGATGATCATCTGAAGACAATGAATGTTTACCCTGCTTTTCCTCAGTCCTAACATCTTTTTCCTTTTCTTTTTTTATTGGTGTATATTCCTTGTACACAGTGCTGGGTTTTATAAAGACAATTTCTTTCAAGTTCCCGTATCCCTTGATCATACTTCCCTTCCCGCGTCCTCTCCTTTGACCCCCCTTGCCCCTCCCCACTAGTCTCCTTCCTTCTAATCTCCCTTTGACTTTCCTGTCGTTTCTGTACAAAATGGTTTTATGTATTCACGTCAAATAGGGGATCCACAGAGTAAAGAAAACATGGCGTTTCGTTCTGAGTCTTGTTTACTTCACTTAATAATGATGATATATACTTGCATAGTTTCCCCTCCGACGACACAATTTCATTCTTTTTTTATGGCTGAATTAAACTACGTTCTTATTTGTATCATCTTCTTTATCTTTTTGTTTGTTGCTTCCCCGGCTGATTTCCATTACTTAGCTGTTGTGAACAGAGCGGTGAGAAACACGGATGCCCAAGTAGCTCTGTGCTACGGTGACTGGGGATCTTTGGTTGTGTATTCTGGAGTGGTGTAGCTGGGCTATACTGTAGCACTATTTTTAGTCTTTTGAGGAAACTCTACACTGATTTCCATAGTGGCCAGACCAGTCAGCATTCCCACAAGCAGCTTGTACTGGCTCCCTTTCCCACATCCTTATCAGCATTTGAGGTTGTACCGGAGTGAGATAGAATCTCAATGTGACTTTAATTTGCAGCTCCTTGCTAACTAAAGGTATTGGGGAAAATTTCATGTTTACTGATCATTTGTACTTCAACTTTTAAGAACTGTTTATATCATTAGCTCCTTTATGGATTTCATTGCTTAGTTTTTGTGGTTCTTTTTCTAAGCTGGTTGTCAATCATCTGACAGGGCACAGCTGGCAAAGGTTTCTACAGAGGCCGCCTCTTTGCTCCATTGTTTCTCTCGAGGCACAGAAGTTTTTCAATTTCCTCTGTCGATTCTTGGGATTATATCCTGAGCTGTTTGAGTACCTCTCAGAAAGTCTTTGCTGAGTCCTGTATGAACTGTTTCCCAGTAGAGTCAGAGTTTCTTTATAGTCAATAAGGCCTTTGACCACTTCGAATGGATTTCTGTTCCAGTGTGAGAGAGAGCTGCCTGCTTTCATTCTTCTAAATGTGGATGCCCACTTTCCCAGCACCATTTCTCAAAGGGCTGTCCTTCTTTTCAATGTATGTCTTTGAAAACTTTGTCAAAATTCAGCTGGCTATATTCCACTGATCTGAGGATCAGGGTGCGTGCACATGCACGCACGCGGGCACACACACACACACACACACACACACAGACATACCTGAATGGAAGCACAATTGCCAATACCATGCTGTTCTTGTTACTATGTCTCTGTAGTCACTACAGAGTGGTGTTTACACTACAGTAGTGTATCTTGGGATTAGATACTATGAAACCTTCAGCTTTGCTCTTTTTCTTGGGATTGGATGGGCGATCAAGCGACTTTTGTGCTTGTATATGTATATAAATTTTAGGATTGTTTTTCTATTTCTACAAAGACTGTCACTGGAGTTTTGATGGTGATTGTATTTAATCTATAGATCACTTTTGGTAATACAGTTATTTTCACTGTAAAAAAAATTGTGCCCATCAATGAATATAGAGATCTATCTATCTTCTAGTGTCTTCTTCTATTTCTTTCTTCAGTGTTTTAAAATTTCCACTGTAGATTTCTCCCACTTCCTCAGTTAGGATTCTTCCTAGGTAGTAAAGCTATTGCATGTGGGACTGTTTTCCTGATGTCCTTTGCAGCATGCCTGTTGATGGTAGAGAAAAGCTACTGTTACAGGTGGTCTTACATCTCGCTATGCTGCTGAAAGTATTTATCCATTCTAAGAGTTTTCTAGCAGAGCATTGGGGTTTCTTATATACAGGAATCACAGCAGTGCAGTAATAATGGGTGACTTCAATGCCCTGTTCTCACTAACGGACAAGTCATCATGCAAAAATGTAATAAAGAAACATCAGAGTTAAATGACATTCTAGATCAAGTGGACTTTTTTTTTTTTTTTTTTTTGGTTTTTCGAGACAGGGTTTCTCTGTGTAGCTTTGTGCCTTTCCTGGAACTCACTTGGTAGCCCAGGCTGGCCTCGAACTCACAGAGATCCGCCGGCCTCTGCCTCCCGAGTGCTGGGATTAAAGGCGTGCGCCACCACCGCCCGGCCTTCAAGTGGACTTTTAAACTCTGCAGGAGAACGTTCTTCCCAGCAGCCATAGAGAGTTCTTTAAAATAAACCAAATTCTGGGGACATAAAATAAATCCTAACAAATACCAGTACTGAAATAATTCCTGATATTGTATCTGATGAGACTGGAATAAAACTAGAAAGCAATGGTAAAAGAAATTATAGAACATACACAAGTTAATAGAGACTAAATAAAATGTCATTAAATGATGTGATGGGTTACTGAGGAAATCAGGCAAGAAACTCACAAATTCCTAGGATCAACTGAAAACGGAACCCGACATACAGAACTGTGTGATAGAATGAAAGCAGTTCTGAGACTCGAGTCATCATAATTTCCTACATTTAAAATATTAGAGAAATCTCAAATAAAAACTTTAATGATGTCTCTCAAGGTCTTAGAAAAACAAGAACAAACCAAACCAAAAATCAGTAATATGGAAAGAAATGAGATCAGAGTTAAGTGACATTATAAATCAAGTGGGATGGATAGACATCTCCAGAATAGTGAATGGAAATGCAAAGAGCAATATAAGGATTCAATGAAACAAAGAGCTGGCTCTTTGAAAGATGAACAAGATTGACAAACACTTCTTAGTCAAACCAATGAAAAGAAAAATATAGAGGATATAAATTAATAAAATTAGAGATAAAAAGGGATATATTTCAACAGACACCAGTGAAATTCAGAGGAACATTAGGACATACCTTAAAGATTTATTCTAAAAAACTGGAGTATCTAGAAAAAATGGATACACATGACCTATTAAAATTAAACTCAAAGTGGCTGTAGAGATGAGTCAGTAGCTAAAAGCACTTATTTCTCTCTCAGAGGGTCTGAGTTCAGTTCCTAGCATGCACATGATGCCTCACAACCATCTGTAACTTACTTCTAGGGGATCTGATGCCTTCCTCTGACCTCCCTGAGCACCAGACATGACATGCACACAGTACATATACATACATGCAGGCAAAGAAATAATACACATAAAAGAAAATAAATAAATCTAAAGAAAATAAAAATAATAAAATTAAAGCAAGAGACTATAAACAAGTTAAATGATCTATAATAAACAATGATATTTTGACATTAATAAAAACATCCCAATGAAGGACAGGTATGTAGTGCATGCTTTTTATCCCAGCACTCAGGAGACAGAGGCAGGTGGGTCTTTGTGAGTTCGAGGCCAGCCTGGTCTACATAGTGAGATCCTGTCTCAAAGGATAAAATCTTCTAAATTAAAAAAAAGGCCCAGTTCCAGGTGGGTTCACTGCTGAATTCTACCAGATCTCTTTTATGGAACAATCAAGCTACCTACCCCATGACATATGAGAGGAGGCAACACTACCAAATTCATTTTATAGAGCTAATATCACCCTGGTACCAAGACTGGATAGGGATTCAACAATGAAAATTGTAGACCAATCTTCCTGATGAGCATGCATGAAACTATTCTGAACAAAAGGCTTACAAACGGAATTCAACTACACATCAAAAAGGTCATTCACCATGACCGAGTGGACCACATTCAAGGGGTGCAAGGATGGCTTGGCATATAAATAAACAGTGTAATACATGACATGAGACTGTCCAAACCACCAGCATCTGTATAATATCACCAGGCCCTCGGCTTTCTTCTTGCTCCCCCTCTTCGGTAACTCCTCTTCCTTTTTATAGACTCTCCTGCAGACTATAGAAGGGACCAGGAGAGGAAGGGCCAATCTATGAACTGGAGTAACTGTGGGCACGGGCTAAGCAAGGAAAGGAAGATATACTCAGATCACTTGGGCTTTCTTGGAGTTCAGCTCTTCAATGCTTTCACTTGGCAATGCTTTTCAGAAGTATCCAGCATCAGATGTGACATAGGACCTCCCGTGGGTCTGAAGAGAGGAGCAAGCCAGCGGTGGGAACTTCTCAGGCTAATGCAACTCACTCGTTTCCACAGCTGGGCTAGCAGCAGAAGAAGTTCTAGGGTAAGGAAGATGTGCCAGCTTTGGAGTCTCCTGTTCTTGGGCATGAAGAAGCTATAATATTTACTGAAATGCTAACAACCACATAATGTAGTTTGGGAAGGATATAGAAGTTTCTTTAGCTATCTAGTATGGTGAGGGGCCTGGAGTCTTAGCATTATTGTTACCTCTTAAGGATCTCGAAGGCTTTTCGATTTCTAAGGGGTTCAGCTAAAACAGGCTTTTACTTTATAGTTTGTCAGAGGCTGATCAGGTAAGTTTGATCCAGCCTCAGCCCGGGTCATTAATACAGTCAGTGAGATTCCACCTGGCCTCACAATGGCCTTCGTCAGGGTCTGAGTCCCAGCATGAGGGTTGGATGTCTGCCCACAAGTTCCCTAGCGGAGTGCCAGTTTATGGCTCTTGGGGGTGAGAGCCCAGCACTCTTCATTACTACTAACCTTGGCAGCACTTCACTCTGGATTAAGCAGGCTACAAAACTAGTTTCAAGATGCGATTCCAGGTAGTTAGCATAATTGCACACCCAGGTATGTTCATGGCAGGGAAAGTGGGTGAAAGGTCTTGGGCCATTCATTAGCTCAGCAGCTGGAGAGAATCAGTATCACCCGGGAACAGGAATGTTTCCAGGCTCCACCACGTGGGACTTGCACTTTTTTTTTTTTCAACAGCAAATTGCATTGTTTTTTCTTGCTTCCTTTTTTTTCTCCTCCTTCCCTTCATCTCTCTCTCACTTCCTCTCCATCTCTCCCTCCTTGTCTTTCTCATTTCCTCCCTCTTTCCCCTCCTTCCCGTTCCTTCCTTTGTAGTGCTGTGACTGAAAGCCAGGTCCTGGTATGCTAGGCAAGAACTCTACCAATGATCTGCATCGCCGGTGGTGGCCCCTATGGTTTCTTATGTTAATTTCTGTCCCCCACCTCCCATGCTCCAGTTTACTTCCTGTTGTTCTTTTTCTGATGAGTGGGTCATTTACAAATGTAGCGTGTTCTAAGGGGTGACTGTCTACATTTTTTGGGCTAAACCTGAACTTTAGACAGGGAGACTTGGTTCAGATCTGTTCATCAGTATGTGCTTGTACCAAAACTTTGGAAGACACCAGTTAGAATTAAGCTGTGGTGATATGATGTTCCCTAGGCAGTCTAGATTTGGAAAATAAATGTAAACACTTTCTCTGTTAAACCTCATTGTGCGTAAAGAGCTGTATGGTCTTGTCTCTCAGCAGATGGAATGAGGAAATGGAAAATTCTATAGTTTATCACATGATCCCCAGCAAGACTGGCAATGGGCTCTCAAGCTAGCAAGACCTCATCATAGCACTGAAACTTTTGCAGCCTGAAAAGGGGGATCCCAAAGGAATAAGTTCACTGAGGACAGTCAGCCAATGAGCAGTAACCAAGTGAGAAATGTCTGTTGAAGGTCTGCTACACGTGCTCAACCCACAGTAAAGAACCTGTAAGTTGCCAGAGAAATATAAGCAACGGTTGGCTCTTGTAACAAGATGTTTAAATCAGGAGAGGAACAGATCCCAAATGAACGCAGACCAAGGCAGGAGGGAGAAGACTTTTCTCAGCACTGTGAGTGAAGACAGCACATGGAGGTGGCTCCTATTCCGCCCTGCAGGGATTGCAGCAGTCTGCAGATAGGGTGCTTCTCCCTTTGATGTGTGGCTTCCAAGACTGCCCCGAGGACCGTCTTCAGCCCAGCTAGACAAGGGGAAGGCCTTCAGAACTTCAGCACCAAGTACAGGTGTGGAAAGTCCATATGAGCTGAGCTACAACAGATGTGTATCCAAACTCACTGGTTAGAGCTCAGGATGTGGACAACTTCTAGTCAATGACACATTTTGATTATGTCTCAAATCCAATCAACCAACCAGCCAACCTAGGGTCTTGTTCAAGTAAAGGGTAGGCTCTGCTACCGAGCTACACGCCCAGCCTTTGGGGCATGCGTGTTCAACGCACGTGTTGTGGAGGTCAGAAAACAATTTGTGGGATTTGATTCTTTCCTTCCACCATATAGGTCCCGGGGGTTGGACTCAGGTCATCAAGTGTGGTGGCGCCCCTGTGGGTTTTACAGCAGTCAGGGGGAAAAAATGATCAGAATGAGGTAAGAATGAAACTCAGCTCAGCCCTTTTTTATTGTAACTGGGGCTGGACAACGACTTCTGGAGTCTGACCCAGATCATTTTGCTTTAGCCATATTTAAGCACACCACAATTTTTGGGGAAAAAAAAGCATTCAGATAACAATTAGTTCAGTCCTAAGTGCACAACAATTTAAGACACGCCATTGAAGCTCTTTGCAAAGTACACATAGCTTCATCCATCTGATGGGTTCTTGTGGACCTAGAAACAATGCTCAGGGTAAGGGTCTAGGGAGAATGACTCAGGAAAACACAATGCCTGAAGGTGTCAGGATTGGCCTGGTCCTAAAATAACACAGGAGTCACTTCTGCTGTTGGAAAGCACAATCGACATCATTCATAAGAGTGGGTTTTATGGTCTAAAAGAAAATGCCCAAAATTTAGGGGGAGAGGGTCTGGGATAAGTAAAAACAAAAATTTTGCAAGATATGGACAGAGCCAACCTGTCTTATCAGACAGCAAATGATCACCAGGTTGTAAACTACACCATTCCTGGCATTCCAGGAAGAACAGCTCCACACCCCATTCCATTGAAGGGGTGAGCTGTGTGTTTAGCTTTCCTGGCTTCTCCAGTGCTTAGCTGTGTGTACGGTGCCTTTTGTCCTCTACAGTCAGGTTTGGCAACTGGCATCTTTACCTGCTGAGCTTTCTTGTCAGTCCCTGTATCTATCCACTTCTTACAGCCACAAGTTCACGGCAGCAGCTCTAGGGCAGAAATCACAGTACTTTCTAAGTTCTGGGTGCGCATGTACTTTTGAGGCTCTTTCCCAGGTCCACTGTTTGGCAATGAGCGGAAGTCCTGTGGGTCACTTCTAGGTAGAGGCAGTAAATGCGAATCTTGGAAATGCATTTTCCTTGAACTGTGTGACTTCCAATGAAGATCTGGGGAAGACTGAGGACAGGGAAGCATTGTTGAGTGCCACATGTTGATTAAGGAGCTGCTAAGGAGATTGTCCTAACCTACAGCTGAACAGCATGTGTGAGAGAAAATGCCCTGTTGTATTGTGCCACCAAGATTTTGGGGATTTAGATTACCACATAGTCTAGCGTGTCCAGACTTAACAAGGGCTTGCAGGCAGGAGGAAGGGGTCTATCTATCCTTGGAGTGGAGGAATAGGAGAAGAAGGTCGTATTTATAGGCCTAAGGGTAGGAGTCGCCTCATAAGACACTCTTCTTGCTTGGTCCAGAAAGTGATGTCATTCATGAGGCACTGCAGAGGGCAACTTTCTCCGCCTCACCATCATCAAACCTGTGAGCTGAGGGAGAACGTGGATAGATCTGTCTGACTTTGGAGGAAAGGGAAGCTCAAGAAGAAAGAAGACAGCTCTGGGGCCTGGCTCATGCACAGGCGTGAGGACCTGAGTTTGGACTCCCAGCATCTATGTAGAAGCCAAGTGTGGTGCCTCCCTGTGACCTCTAACCTATGCATGTACACCATGGACCAGGTAGGCAAACACACACACAGAGACACAGACAGACAGACAGACAGACAGACACACACATGAACACACACACACACACACACACACACACACACACACACACACACACGAGAGAGAGAGAGAGAGAGAGAGAGAGAGAGAGAGAGAGAGAGAGATAGATAGATAGATAGATAGATAGATAGATAGATAGATAATAAAATAAAAATTAGAAAAAAAATCCATCCATCCAAGTCTAGTATGGTGCACTAATGAATTTAATTGGTGTTACTCACAGGGACATGGGTGAGGGGTTACCTATAAAAGCACAGCAGACTTATGGGTGGCCACACCACCAAAATAAAGTCTCCCTCCCGCAGCAACCATAAACAATTTTTCTATTTTGAGTGAGGGGAAGGACCGCATGAGCCTGGTGAACTACTGATGAGGTGCCTGGGGGAGCCCCATGGGTTCCTTGTGTGCCACCTGTGAGCTATGTTGTGGCCTAGTGAGACCTCTCCTCCACAAAGTGAGTTAGTGGGCCCAGTCTTGTGGGGGTCTTGTGTGAGTAATCACATCTCTGTGATTCCAGAGTTCCACAAAAAGAGACCAGTAGGAAATGCTTTTCTTTCCTGGAGGAGGGAGAGGTTACTGGGTATTGGAGCTATGGCCTTGTTCTCTCTAAGAACACGGCCTATGGATGAATTATACCCCCAGCTGTACTAGTATAGTGAGAACAAAAGTTTCTCTGTGGACAGCGTTAAAGCCACCCGCCAGGTGTGCTAAGGGATCCCGTAGGTCAGTTTCTGTTAAGTTACCTTCAGTAGATATTGATTATGAATTGATTTTAGGGGTACCTGAGATTTAATTCTAGGCCTCGTACATGCTAATCACATGCTCTACCACTGAACCGCAGTTCCTGGTTGTGAAATTTTAGCTACACTGTTGTCTTGCCAAATGAGAAGGTTGATGGGGTTGATGGGTTTTGTAAGCAAAGACAAACTTTAAAGATTAAGAAGAGCAGCGGCCAGGCGGTGGAGGCGCACACCTTTAATCCCAGCACTTGGGAGGCAGAGGCAGGTGGATCTTTGTGAGTTCTAGGTCAGCCTGGTCTACAGAGCGAGATCCATGAAAGGCGCAAAGCTACACAGAGAAACCCTGTCTCGAAAAACCAAAACAAGGGCTGGAGAGATGGCTCAGAGGTTAAGAACACTGTCTTCCAAAGGTCCTGAGTTCAATTCCCAGCACCCACATGGTGGCTCACAACCATCTGTAATGAGATCTGGCGCCCTCTTCTGGCCTGCAGGGATACATGCAGACAGAACATTGTATACATAATAAATAAATCTTTAAAAAAAAAAAGGAGTCTTTCACATCTTAAATAGTTTCTTTTTTGCAGTACTAGAGATTGGACCTACATTCTCTCGTGCTATGCAAGCATTCAACCACTGAGATGTGTCCCCTGTCTTCTTTTTATTTTTTATTTTGAGACAGGAACTCACTAAATTGCACATGCTGGCCTTCAACTTGCAACCCTCAGCCTGAACTTCCCAAGTGACTGGAATTATGGGCCTGCACCTGGTTCTCTTTTAGTTTTTAAAGGTAGAGTTTCACCTAGGTAGGTCTTTAATATTTAGACTTGAGCTGTTCTTATCCTCAGCCTCTCAGATAGTTGGGACTATGGGCAGGTGCTGCCATGCTCAGCTTTGGAGTCTTACCCTGCTGCCGATGTTTTCATCCTGCTTTATAGTATCTAACTGACTGTGACCCTGGGCAGCATGGACTTGGTGTGCAGGAGCTTACTGTCAGGAACATGTGTACTCTGCAGCTCAGAAGCACCTCGCGAGAACCTGAGAGCCAGTCTCAGAAATTCAACTACCAAAAGAGTAAGAACGTACTCTCTAAGACCCCGCAGAGGCAAAAATAAAGCACAATCAAATAGCTCTAGAGGAGGGTAAAATCCTAACTTTGATAATCAGAAGGCACCTGGAGAGGCCGGCAGGTCCTTGAAGCTCATTGCCCAGTCTGTCTACTGAGTCAATGAACTCCAGGTTCAGTAAGAGACCTGTCTCAAAAAATAAGGTTGAGGATAATTGAAGAAGATGCCTGACATTGGCCTCTGACCTCAGTCTGCACAAACTAGAGATTGCATACATCACATACAATCACACACAATCACGGGGTGGGGAGAGAAAAGAGAGAGAGAGAGAGAGAGAGAAGAAAGAAAGAAAGACAGAGCAGTGACAGAGACAGAGAGAGGCAGAGGCAGGTGGAGAGACATAGAATAAATCAGGTTCTTTTTAAGAAAATTATTATTAATTAATTTAAAATAATATGAAAGCATTTTCTTTCCAGTCATAACCAGTTTGATTATATGCAAATTTTCTTTGTCAGATTCATGCTTCACAGGGGCTCAGCAGCTTGCCTGGATGGTTGCAGCTTGCCTGGATGGTTGCAGCTTGCCTGGATGGTTGCAGCTTGCGTGGATGCTTCACAACCCACTGAAGTCTTCTGCTGTGTTCTCTATTTCTTCCTTTACATTTTGAAATGATCCAGCCAATCTCCTTTAGGACAGAGATGTACTTCACAACACAAAACTTCTCCTCATATAAGAATTGCTCATTCTCCTTTTCACCTTCCTCCCCCAGGATACATCCTTATACCTGGAACTTCTTTTGTATTTTTCTTCACTATTTACTGACCTCACTCTGCCTTCTTTTAATTAATTTTCTTCTGTAAAAGTAGATTCTGAAACAATTATTTAAAAAGAATTAAATCAGACAAAATCACCTTTTCTCAATAAAGGGTGACTATTCCTTTGATTCATTTTATTGAGTTCCTGATTTTAAGTGCCCTGTTTCTACAACCAGATGTTTGGTAGCAGGAAATGTTAGGGTGACTAAATAATATTTCCTATCTTACTGACTTTCTCATCAAAATGCATCTTTTTTTCCTTATATTCTTTACATTTAGAATGACACATATGAATGGGTATTTTTAATTCTGTTATCTTAACTTCTAGTGAGAACACAGGAAGAAAGCAATTTTGAATCATATATCAATAGTTTATGTTTATAAAATGTATTTATTAATAAACCCAAGCATAAGTATATAGTATCTTTCCTAAGGAACTCAAGGAGTCAAGAGCAAAGTTGAAACTATATTTAGCAAATGATGATTCAGTGTTTTAACTTACTGAGAAATGACTCAGACCTTTTATGAATATGTCAATTTAATTGGTATTATGTAACTTTAAGATTTTAAATCATCAAAAGTTCATTTATATTCCAGCATGGTGACATACATTCATAATCCCAATATTTTGGAGGCTGAGGCAGGATGACCATGAGTTCAAGGCCAGCCTGGACTACAGAGTATATTCCAGGTCTCAATAAGACTATGGAAGAAGAAGAAAGAAGAAGAAGAAGAAGAAAAAGAAGAAGAAGAAGGAGGAGGAGGAGGAGGAAGAGGAGGAGGAAGAGAAGAAGAAGAAGAAAAGAAGAAGAAGAAGAAGAAGAAACCCATAAATAACAATTTATCCCATTTATCTTATTTTAATGATTCTATCCATAGATTAGTTATGATACTGAAATGTTAGATAAGTATAGTCCTTATTTCAAGTTATTTCCATGTTAAGGAACTCCAATCCCTAAGAGCTAAATTGCTGTTTTTGAGGCTTGGGGGATAATGAATATTTTGTTTTAGTATACCTCTAAGTACTCTTGTTCATTTACTTTTTTTATTTTGAGATGGTGTCTTGTCTGAGAGCCCTTGCCTGCCCAGAACTTGTGTTTGATGGCCTCAAACTCATGGCCATCAGAACTTTTGCTCCAGCTTGTCTGGAGACGGACCCACAGATGTACTACCATGTCTAGCTCTTTATGGGTTCTAGCAATTTGAGCTGAGGTCCTCACACTTGCATGGCAAGCTCTTTACCCTCAGTCACCTCCTCAGTTCTGTGGTTTTTTATTAGACAAGGTTTTTCCATACAGCACAGGCTGGCTTTCAATTCTTCAACATCCTGCCTTATCTCCAGTGCTGGACTGACAGGCTTGTGGCACTGTGCCTAGGTTCAATACACGTTGACTTGTGATATTTTTGCCTTCAATGGGCTCATAAAAATGCAATCCTGTGGTAAGTTACTGGGATGATGCTAATATGGATGTGTTTATAATCTTGGTTAAGTAAGCAAAGTAAATATTGGAATAGAACATATAAAATCAGAGCTTCGGTGTGAGACTATTTCTTTGATTCATTTTATTGAGTTCCTGATTTTAAGTACACTGGTTCTGCAACCAGATGTTTGGTAGCAGGAAATGTCAGGGCAACTAAAGCCACTGCTGACAAATGACTTTTCTAGGGATTGTTTCTCTCCCGTTCTCCCTCCTTTCCTCTATCCCTCCCTCTATTTGCAGTGTTGGGGATAGAGTTCAGGGCCTTGTCCATGCTCATCAAGTACTTAACTGCTGAGCCGTAACCCCAGCCCTTGGATCTTTTAAAGAGGAAAGGGTGTTACCTCAAGTCCCAGCTACTCAGGAGGCTGAAGGCAGGAGGATTCCAAGGGCCTCTAGGTATAAGATCAGCTTGAGCAACACAGCAAGATCTTCTGAAAATTAAACAAATAATCTCCACACCTGTTGGAGTGATTGTATGGCTATCATATCCAAGAGCCTTTATGGATCTAAAAGGTCGTACCTATGCTCTGTGAGTTCTAGACCAGCCTGGTCTACAGAGCAAGTTCCAGGACAACCAAGGCTGTTACACAGAGAAACCTTGTCTTGAAGAAAAAAAAGAATTGCCTTGATGTGTGGATACTTCTGCATGTGAGAGATGCCTCGTCCTCATGGCCCAGAGAGCAACAGTGACATTATGATGGCATTGTTGGATAGTTGTGCCACATGCTTGTTCTGTGGGACCTTGTATAGGTTACTTTTTTTTTCTTTTATTTTCTCTCCTACCTCCCACCCCCACTGGGTCTCACTATGTTCCTGAGCTTGGTTTCAAACTCATGGACTCAAGAACTCCTCCCACCTCAGCACCCTGAGTAGCCAGGACAGAAGTGTGAGTCACTGATCCGTTTGGTGGTGACCTAATGAGCGAGAAATCATTTTCTTCTGTGCCAGAAAAATCCTGCCCTAAAATCCTCCCGAAGGAACTGGCCCTGCAGAAGCCCTGGGTTATGCCCAGTGAAATCCTGACCTTCAGAACTGTAAGACAATAAATTTATGTTATTAAAATGTCTTCTTGAGCTGCTAAGATGGCTCAGCAGGTGGAGGTGATTGCCACCAAGCCTCGGGGACTGAGTTCATTCGATCCCTGAGACTGCATGGAAGAAGGAGAAAGCCAGCTCCCAGGGGCTGTACTATGACCTCCCCATGCACTAAATGGCTTCTCTTTTCTTTACTTCCTGGTCCATCAAAAATCTAGAATTTCCATTTATTAATAGTATTTGGAACTCAGAATCTTAGATCTGAAGATGTTTTAAAATTCTCAGCCAGTGACACTCCTCACTATTTTCTACTTCTGAAATACTTACTAGTTGCTGGACTCTCACACACACATACATATGCACACATGTTACAAATACTAGCATATCATTTTACTCTCTCTCTCTCTCTCTCTCTCTCTCTCTCTCTCTCTCTCTCTCTCTCTCTCTCCCTCCCTGTAGCAGTCCCCTTTGTGGTTTTCTAAGAAACACCTCTCAAATCCATTAAATCCTCCCCTCCTTTGGTGACAGAGTTTAGCTATATAGCCTGACCTTGTCTTGAACTTGAAATCCTTCTGCATCCCCCTTAAGAGCTGGGACCACAGGTTTGTACCACCACACTGGGTCTAAGTCTCCATTTTTGTCTATTTTGGTATTTGTCCTGCTCAGTGAACTTTTAATGAAAATGTCTATGTGTGTTTCATTTTGAGAGTTGTATTTGGTTCCTTTTCAAATCTTCCCCTTCTTTGTTTCTCTTCTTGGCAGAGGTTCTATTCTCCCTTGCATATTTGAGCTGGTTTGACAATGCTTTTCTTTCTGCCGCTGGATTACCTGGACAGCGCCAGGCTGAGCCACACTGCCGGTGTGCCTGATGTTCTGTTCTCAAGGAGGGTGGTTACCTCACACTTTGTCATTCCCCATTTTGGGCTCATGGTTAGCGGGGCTTCTTTCCTTCTGAGACTCCCTTGTGGTCTTTATTCATTATGTGAATTTAATTACAAAGAAAAATTTTAGATCCAGGGTATGTAGCCCAGTAGGATAACCTTCGTCCAGCATGTGAGGCCCTAGGTTCTACCCCCAGCACCACAAAAATAAAATAAGCCCTATGAACATTTGTGTTTATCTGGAGGACTGCTCAATCTTTTAGTTCCTATGCCTCCTACATAAAGACTCGAGAGTAAACAGTCATTGAAAATTGACTCTCAGCACACAGCAGCAACACTGGGGGCGGGCCTGGGAGCTTGTTGCACACACTGGTTGCTTTGCACAGTCTCACCGAGATAATTGGTAGGAATCTTTGCACAGTCTCACCATGATAATTGGTAGCAATCTTTTTTTTTTTTTTTTTTTTTTTTTGTACATTTGGAACCTTCAGATGAAAATGGGAACAAGTACACATCAAAAAACTAAAATAAAAAGTACAGGGGGATGTGGTGATATTATGTCCCCTCAATATATTGTGCACTTTAATAAACTTATCTGGGGTCAGAGAACAGAACAGTCACTGGACAGACATAGAGGCCAGAAAATGTTGGCACACACACCTTTAATCTTAGCATTCTGGAGGCAGAGATCCATCCAGATCTCCATGATTTCAAAGCCACACTGGAAACAACCAGGCATGGTGACTCACGCCTTTAATCCCAGGAAGTGATGGCAGGAAGCAGAAAGGTATATAAGGCGTGAAGACCAGGAACTAGAGCTGGTTAAGTTTTTAAGCTTTTGAGCAGCACTTCAGCTGAGATCCATTCTGGATGAGGACTCAGAGGCTTCCAGTCTGAGGAAACAGGATCAACTGAGGAATTGGTAAGGTGAGGTGACTGTGGGTTGTTCCAGGCCAGTCAGGGCTATTTACAGAGGTGCTATCTAAAAAGAAAAATGTAAACTGGCTTTATTTGTAATTCTAGAGGTAGACAGCTACATAAAACTAAATTATCCCCAGAGCTGCTCAGTTTATTGCCAGCAAAAAAACAAAACAAAACAAAAACAAAACAAAACAAAAACAAAAACAACCAGAAATGTCATAACTAACTCAATTTTCTGGTGAGGAACTGGTGGGGGCTAGGATACATGGGGAGGAAACAAGGGGAGAGTCACTGGTTGACATTAGGTTGTTTCAGGCCACTTTGAGGTAGGGACTGAAACATACTTGTTTGCACTGGCCTGTTTGACATTTTTAGCTTGTGACAGTCTCTCCAAATTTCTCTAAAGTCAGATAAAGTAGAACTTTGGCATGGAGGCCTGCCTGTTCAGTTTGGTCCAAAACAAGGCCCTCCCCCTGTGAGGTGGCTGTGGCTTGTTCTGCTTCTCTGATCTTCCAGCATTCACCCCCAATACCTGACTCCAGGTTTGTTTTTATTGATAAGACCTTCTACAGGGGGAGGGCCTTGTTTTGGACCAAACTGAACAGGCAGGCCTCCATGCCAAAGTTCTACTTTATCTGACTTTAGAGAAATTTGGAGAGACTGTCACAAGCTAAAAATGTCAAACAGGCCAGTGCAAGCAAGTATGTCTCAGTCCCTACCTCAAAGTGGCCTGAAACAACCTAATGTCAACCAGTGACTCTCCCTTGTTTCCTCCCCTTGTATCCTAGCCCCCACCAGTCCCTCACCAGAAAATTGAGTTAGTTATGTCATTTCTGTTTTTTTTTTCTCTTTGCTGGCAATAAACTGAGCAGCTCTGGGGATAATTTAGTTTTATGTAGCTGTTTGCCTCTAGAATTACAAATAAAGCCAGTTTACATTTTTCTTTTTAGATAGCACCTCTGTAAATGGCCCTGACTGGCCTGGAACTCTAAATGTAGCCCAGGCTGACCTTTAATTTATGACAATCCTCCTGCCAGAGCTACATAGAAAAACCCTATCTCGATTTGTGTTTGTTGAGATAGGACCTCCCTAAGTAGCACAGGGTAGCCTAAACGTATAGACCAGACTGGCCTTGAACTCACAGAGATCCATCTGCTTCTGCCTCCCAAATGTTTTGATTAAAGGCATGCTACACTACTGCCCGCCAACGCCAAAAAGGATCTTAATAGTTGTGATTTTGCCTTTTGGTAATTGTGAAAAGTGGCTGGGCCAGTCTGTTTAATGATAGTGTCAGGGCTTGGAAACCAAAGTCATTTAAATTTGGGCTCTGCCTCTGCTTGCAGAGCAGGCCCGTGCTCTGAGTTCCCAGGGAAGCTCTTACTTCCCAGTCAGTGGGTGAGCTTGTCCTGGGCATCCTCTGGAACTAAGTGATGCCCTTGGCTGTTCTCCGCCCAACCACCCTCTTGGTGGAGATTTGGGATCTGGTCCCCAGGGCAATGTCAGCACGAGCCCAGGCAACCGGGGCACAATTACCGGTCTCTTCCTGTGTTTCTGCTCTGGACTCTTTCTCCCACCCCTAGACTTCTATTTTAAGGTCATCCTGGCATTAGAGAGAGTTCTTCCAGTTTGTCAAACTGGAAGATTTGACAAACCAGGGATTTGAAGCAGTCTTACTCAGCTGTATTTACAGCAGGAGAAGTCACCTTCAGTCTTTCTGCTTCTCAGGGACACTGATTTGACAAGCTCACATACATCTACCTGTCTGTCTGTCTGTCTGTCTATCTATCTATCTATCTATCTATCTATCTATCTATCTATCTATCTATATTTTGGGCATGGTTTTACTATGAAGCCCAGGCTGGCCTCAAAGACTAGATCCTCCTGCTCCAGCCTCTTCAGTTCTGGGATTATGAGATTATGTCACCACGCCCTGCCTACTGGGTTTCAAAACCCCATTTTGTGCATAGTGAACATGGGTATCTGTGTCACCAGGTTTCAAAGCTAGTCCACAGTAGAGGTTTGAAGTGTAAGGGTGGCCTTCAGCTGCTATCCCTCCTGTAAAAGGAGAGGTATAGCGATATACTGCTGCCTGCAGTTCAGAGCACATGCTTTGACCCTGTCCACACCTGCAGTCTCAACTCTGTTATTAATCACTGGTTATCAAGTTTCTGAATTTCTGTCTCCTCAGATATAAGACTGGAAAGTGTGGGGAAAGCAGTTCAGTAGAACAGTGTGTGTGTGTGTGTGTGTGTGTGTGTGTGTGTGTGTGTGTGTGTGTACACCCGTGTGCACGTCTGAGAATGGGGACATTGTTTTCATCATTTTTACCTTTCCACGGCGTGTAGAACAAGCCCTGCCCAAAGGCTGAATTCTTGGCTCGTGGAGTGCCCAGTGGTGGGTGGAAAGGGGAAGGCTGAGTCACTGGTTGGGAGGAGCAGGAGAAGGTGTAGGTGGGGTTCCTGTAAGATGGGATTTAATTCTGCTACTTTGAATAAGAATTTTGCACTTGAGGTTTCCATTTCAATAGGAGGGGAAATATAGAATTAGAGAACAAGGAGACTGTGTCTCCCATAGTCGCCCAAGAGTTTCTCTTCTGCAGTAGATGAAACCTCTCATGAAGTCAGGATCAACTCTCAATTGGACATACAGACTGGAACTATAAGGACAGTCAGCAACATCACTGGTTGCTCAGTGTGCCTCCCTTTGAAATGTCTGTCCACTTACATCCTCTGGCGCATCTCTTCATGCCCTGAAGAGATTGCTCATTGTGCAACATGCTTATTATTTGAGGTAGAGTCTGATTGTGTAGCCCAAGCTAGTCTTAAATCTGTGGTCCTCCTGCCTCAGATTCAAGTGTTGGGATTATAGTATGTGCCACCATCACCTTCATATATTAACATTACTTTTTGGGGGGTGGGGTGGGGCGGCTGAGACTGGGACTTGTCATGTGTCCCAAGGTAGCCTCTTGAACTCCCTATGCAGCCCAGCCTAGCTTCAAGCCCGCAACAATCCTCCTGCCTCTGCTCCAGAGGGCCTGAATTACAAGCATGTGTCACCACATTTAGTATTTTTGTGGATAAGAAACTCATGGTTAAAGAAATTTGCCATATGAGAGAGATGTGTTTATGTAGAGGTATGTAAGTATGTGTTCATGTAGACCTCAAACAGTCTGTCACATCACATGGTTTGCTGTACTATGTCTCCTGTGCCCTGTGGCCATACAATGTACATGTGGGAAATGTGTTAACAGTTGGGGTCCTCCACCTGTTTTGACAAACTGTAGGAGCTCAGGAAGTCATTTCCTCTTGTCAAGGAAATGAAATAAAAATATTAACATTCAAAATGGAGTTGGAAATGTTTCAATCAGATCTGATTTGCAATGAGCTGCAGGCAAATCCACCCGTGGAACTACCTTTGAAACATTGTTAACCTCTGCTGACATCCTATACAATGGACCTCTTCCTCCAAAGTATGTCAGAACCAAGACGGGACCCAATCCCTTTCTTAAAAGACACCCACTTTCAGACAGCAACAATGGTGATTCCTGACTCAAAAGTGATGTCATTTCCATGGTTGGAAACTATCGGTACAGCTACTATTTGGTCAAATCTCTTAGTATACTTTTTAAGACTGCTTGAGTTTGTGGTTTCCCAGGCTGTAACTCTAATTAGTTTCAAATAAATATAATTTCCCTGGGCTCTCAAGTCGGTTGACTTCATTATTAAGGGAATATCCCTTGGAGCTTGGCTTCATTTATAAAATGAAAGTTGGAAAAATAATAAAATACAACGAATTTTATTGGAAGATTTTTTTTTCTCTTTTGCAGAGTCTCACTATGTAACCCAGGCTGGCTTCACCTTCCCAAATTTAATTGACTTTATTTTGTAATTTTAAAACAGAGTGAATGCTCTCATCCACTGAGCAGATTTAATCCCTAAAACAAAGAGAGTCTCAGTGGAAAAGCAGAGGAGATCAGATCGTTCCCAAGGCACCTCCTTTGTAATGGGCGGGTGCCTGGGAAACCGAACAGCTGAATGAATCCTGGTGAGTTGTCCCAGGTCAGGTCGTTTCAGGTCACTTTCGGGGGTTCCGAATCAAAGCAGAGGGAAATGTGTTATCATGCAGACTCTAATTGGCCCGTTTGGGGAATCTGGCTAACCGGATTCTTTAGTCAGATAACCCACCTTCCCTTTGGGAAGGAGAACTTTCATGAGTGAATCCACCTCGATTTTTAGCCTGGTCTCTTGGAGCTCAGTGCAGAAAGCTTTGTCTAATATGGCACTTGCCTGGTTTTGCTTTAGCGGGACTTAGTCAGACAAGCTCTGAGGTCCCCCACAGCTGCCAGGGTAGTCCTGAGTGTTAGAGGACACGAATTCCAGCTGCACCATCTCCCATCTCATACCTGAAAGTTGACACAGGGAAAAAAATATTTATTGGGAGCTCATTTTGCAGGGCTAGGGAGGTAGCTCAGTCCCACCCCCAGTGCCCACATGAAAAAGCTGGATCTGATGACATATGTCCACAATCACAGTGTTGGGGAGGCAGAGACAGGCAGGTCCCGAGTGTCTTTGGCCCATCTGACCACGTCCCACCCGCAAGCTCATTTACACCTCACTTGTTTTGGGTGCTATTACCTAAAGTTCCTGATTTTCCTTCATCCCTATGCTAATACCCTTTGGGTTAATTTCTGGTATTCATAAACCCTTCCTCATTTTTATTACTCTTATCTTTCCATTTCCTATGTCAAACATGCTTTTCCTCCAATCAGAGAGCTTAAGCAAAGTGACTCACACTCTACACAAAGACCCCGGTGTGTTGGGGTTTTGTTTTGGTTTTTGATAACAAGAAGGAGAGAAGAAGGCAGCTGGCAGGGCAAGAGGAGACATCAGTATGGAGACACCAAGAATGTCCTACACAGCCTTGTTTATTTTAGGGCTACCAGTGGTTTTCTGACTTCTCATAAAGCTGGGCCATTTTAGGAGCTTCAGGGCAAGGGCACCTTGACTCCTTGACTCTTTATGGACCAGATAAAAATGTCTTTTCTGCTTCCTTCTATGACTTCCCGGAAAGTCCTGTGCCCTGTGTGTGTCCTGCCCAACACTCATTTTAGCCATGGATGACTCATTTTCTCTGTAGGATTCCAGGTGCAGAATCTGAGAAGAGTTTGCCCTTGGACAATAAAAGCTTTTAAATTGCAATCGACAATTCAGAATCTTGCTCCACTGCTTTTTTTGTTGACTCTAGCCTCGTTAAAAAGTCTTAGAAGTTGGGCCCAATGGGCCTCTCTTCCATTCTCAACTATTCTGGAGACCGAGCCAGAAAGATGAGTTGAAGAATTTGAGGCCAGCCAGGGCAAGACAGTCAGGCCTCTAAAAAGTTCGTATAAATCAGATTTTGAGAAAATTACAAGAAATTGTTAGAAGAAATCTAGCCCATTCACTCACGGTGATCTCCATAGAGGTGATGGGCGTTCTGGAACCTTCCCAGTTCATGTTTTAATGGAATGAGAGACTGAGGGGATCACTGGAAGATGGATGTTTCCTCTGTGTCTAACTAGATACCACAGCCGGGCTGAGATGGAGTTCCTGTGTAGTGTGTGCACGAAGCCCTGAATTCTATCCCTCGAGCTGCAAAAACAAATAAAACCAACAAAACTCCCAAGCCAAAAGAGATTCACTGAATTCACATTAATTCAACAGAATCATTAAAATCTTGACTCTTGGGGAACGAGGTGGGAGAGGATGGTGGCACAAGATGCAGGGGATGGGACAGGAAGGAAACATGCAATATTTTATAGAGCAGGTGGCTTACTATGGTTGGTAACTATTAATTGTGCATTTTAATATAGACAGTGTATTTAAATTTTAAATGTTCCCAATGCAAAGAAATCATCTTCAGGTAAAGATATGAAATCTGCAGGGCATTTCATCTATATATCCATCCATCCATTTCTAGTGCAGTAATCTCTTGCATGACTGAAGGTAAACTAATTAGTATATTTGATAAGCCCCACTTTGAGAGACATAACACAGTGTTGATTTCTCATGTGAGGAGGCAGAGGGAGTAGGAGGGAGGGGATTTCCTCACAGTCCTTCAGGAAGCAGGTTCAGGGAGGCTCTGCCAGGTGGCCTCACCCAGTGTGTCAACACCTTCCCCGGGGAAGCAGGAAGATAAGAGTGGGGGTGAGCTAGTCACGCCAGCCCACATTTGGTGGCCCAGACTCATTCAGATGGCTCCATCCAGCTGCACAGGGCTGTGGAATGAGGAAATGGAGTCCCAGGCAGACGCTTGCAGAAACAGCTGTGCATTCTGGAGGGGAGCAGGTTCTTGGGTTGCTATGCCAAGGAGCTGATAGGGAGGGCAGTGACGATGTTCCCTTCCCTCTAAGGAAATTAGTAATGCTCCCCTCCCCCAAACCAGACTGGGAGCCTAAAAGAAATCCATTCAAACCTCAGGCTATTTCCCCCAAATGTAGTTTTCACCAGCCACTGCCCGGGTGGGGACTCCTATGATCTCCTGCTGCCCCAGGTCTCTGCTCTGCTGTCTCCGTATTCTGGAAGTCCATCTAAGCTCTGCTCCAAAGACACAAGATGGCTGAGGATTTGGGTGGTGAGCTCTAGCCAGTTTTCTTTTCTTTTCTTTTCATTTTTATTTATTTATTTATTTTTCTATTATCAGCTTGATACAGTATAAATTCTTATCCTAATAGTGAAATGTTTCATTGAGGCTTGCCTAGTGATTGGGTAAAACCAAAACTTACTATAAGCCACAGTCATCCTAGGGTCCCCCCTGCTATATAGCCTCCCTGATTCTGTGGGTTGCAGTCTGATTGTTCTTTGCTTTATATCTAGAATCCACTTATGAGTGAGTACATACCATCTTTGTCCTTCTGGGTTTGGGTTACCTCACTCAGGATGATATTTTCTAGTTCCATCCATTTGCCTGCAAATTTCATGCTGTCATTGTTTTTCTCTGCTAAGTAGTACTCCATTGTGTCTATGTACCACATTTTCTTAATCCATTCTTCAGTTGACGGGCATCTAGGTTGTTTCCAGGTTCCGGCTATTACAAATAGATCCATATTTGTCACTATGCACAAAACTCAAGTCCAAATGGATCAAAGACCTCAACATAAATCCAGTTACACTAAACTTAATAGAAGAGAAAGTAGGAAGTATTCTTGAACGCATTGGCATGGGAGATCACTTCCTAAATATAACACCAGCAGCACAGACACTGAGAACAACAATTAATAAATGGGACCTCTTAAAACTGAGAAGCTTTTGTAGGGCAAAAGACACGGTCAATAAGACAAAAAGACAGCCTACAGAATGGGAAAAGACCTTCAGCAACCCCACATCTGACAGAGGGCTGATATCCAGAATATATAAAGAAATTAGACATCAAAATACCCAAAAGTCCAATTTAAAAAATGGGCTAAAGAGCTAAACAGAGAATTCTCAAAAGAAGAATCACAAATGGCTGAAAGACATTTGAAGAAATGCTCAACATCCTTAAGCATCAGAGAAATGCAAATCAAAACGACTCTGAGATACCACCTTACACCTATCAGAATGGCTAAGATCAAAAACACCAATGACAGTCAATGTTGGAGAGGATGCGAAGCAAAGGGAACACTCCTCCACTGTTGGTGGGAATGCAAACTTGTACAACCACTGTGGAAATCAGTATGGCGGTTTCTCAGAAAATTGGGAATCGATCTTCCTCAAGATCCAGCCATACCACTCTTGGGCATATATCCAAGGAATGTTCAATCATACCACAAAGATACATGCTCAACTATGTTCATAGCAGCATTATTCGTAATAGCCAATTTTCATATGTCTGTCATCCTTTGATCCTGTTCCAAATCTTTCTTTAGGTTCTAGGTTAGCAGTTCTCAACCTGTGGGTCATGAGACCCCTGGTGGTGGGGTGGTGTGGTGGTGGTGATGGTCATCATACGACCTCTTCAAAGGGGTCCCTTAAAACCATCGGAAACCACAGATATTTACATTGCGATTCATAACAGTAGCAAAATTACAGTTATGAAGTAGCAACAAAATTAATTTTATGGTTGGGGGTCACCACAATACGAGGAACTGTACTAAAGGATCACAGTATTAGGAGGGATGAGAACCACTGTTTTAGGCTCTTAAACCAGAGAGAGCTACCAGGACATAGGCCACTCTTGCCTGTCCTTGCTTCGTGGTTTTCATATGCCACTCTCCCCTCCTTTTTTTTTTTTTTTTGTTGTTGTTGTTGTTGTTGTTGGGCGTCTACTCTCCACTTGCTCAGTGAGAAGCTCTGCCACAGAGCCGCACCCTTCACACCTCTCACTTTTGTATCCCTTCTCTTCTTTTGGTTTTTCGAGACAGGAACTCTCTGTAGCCCGAGCTGGCCTCGAAATCGTGGTAGTGGTAGTCCTTCTGCCTCAGATTCCCATGTGCTGAGATTACAGCCCTGAGCCAACAAAGCGGCGGCTTTTTCACCTCAAACCTCCCTTGCAGGGTCCCAGTCTCCGCCTAGTAGCCACATGCAAACCTGCTCGGCCCCGAGACTGCGTGTGCCATCTGGTGGTGGTGAGTGGTAACTGCAGGATTGCAGTTTCTGGAGGAACAGTCTTGACCCGCTGCTGGCTGATGCTCTTGGGGTGTCTTTGCTGATAGAATACCAGCACTGCTCTTGAACTTGTGCCGAGAGCAGTTTCCTGCCTTTGTACACCATGAGTGCCTAGCGAGTGTGAAGGCGTGTGCCACCACCGCCCGGCCTGTTTTACATTTTTTAAATTGCATTTCTTTAGGGTGCATGTGTGTGCACACACATGTGCATGACTGGTGTGTGGAAGTTAGAGGACAGCTTGCAGAAATTGATTCTCTCCCTCCACCACGTGGTTCCCAAGGATGAAACTCACGTGTTCGGACCTGGCAACATGTAATCTCAGCACATGGGAATCTGAGGCAGAAGGACTACCACTACCACGATTTCGAGGCCAGCTCGGGCTACAGACTAGACTTGCTGGTTATTTTAAATAAAAACCACTGGCCAGGAGCTTTATGGACTGAATATACACACGTGATCTCAGACTGGTCCCTGGCTGCAGTTGGCCACAGCAGCCACCTTTCTTAGTGGTTCTAAAAGGCTGTAATGGAACCGAAAAAGCCCTTCAGCTAGAGATGACCTTGGTAACGATGCTGCACAACCACTGATGCCTGTGACCCTATACTTGGGCTTCTTCTGTCTTATAAAAGCACAACAGCAAGCTGGTGTGCAGTGCAGAATACTTAGAAGGGACCGCGATCCCGGTTTATGTGTTTACTAGGCTCTTTAGCATTATTTTAGGGCGTACTTCTACTTATAAAAAAAAACCTTAAGAAGGGCCGGTGAGTCGGCTCACTTGGTGAAGGCGCATGTTGCCAGGTCCGAACACGTGAGTTTCATCCTTGGGAACCACGTGGTGGAGGGAGAGAATCAATTTCTGCAAGCTGTCCTCTAACTTCCACACACCAGTCATGCACATGTGTGTGCACACACATGCACCCTAAAGAAATGCAATTTAAAAAATGTAAAACAGGCCGGGCGGTGGTGGCACACGCCTTCAATCCCAGCACTCAGGAGGCAGAGGCAGGCGGGTCTCTGTGAGTTCGAGGCTAGCCTGGTTTACAAAGCGAGTTCCAGGAAAGGCACAAAGCTACACAGAGAAACCCTGTCTCGAAAACCAACCAACCAACCAACCAAACAAACAAACAAACAAAAAAGTAAAACAAACCCAAAACACCTTAAACTAAACCGTGCCACATTCTGGGGCAGCCTTCCAAACTCCTGTTGTCTACGTTCCTGGGCTGCATGAAGGACTAATCTGGACCAGTTTGCTTTGGGTGAGTGCAGTTCTAGGATGCTTGAACAACTACGATGATGCAGTTCTCAGAGCGCTGTGCCCTGATCTTAAGGGATGTGCGACCGGATTAGCTCAATTTTCCTAAGGAAAACCAGATTAGCTCAGTTTTACTAAGGAAAACTGGATTAGCTCAATTTTACTAAGGAACAGACTGGCCTTCTTAGAGGGCCACAAGAAGCTCTGTCTCAAAAAAAAAAAATGTGACTTTTCCTCCTTTTCATTGCTGGGAGCCTGGGGCTTTGTATGCTAGGCAAATGCTCTACTATAAATGTGAGCTATAACTGTGTTTTAAGAACAAAGAGGAACCAAATTGGAAATACATTTATCTGCAAAGGGCTTGGCCCCAGTATCTCCCTTCTTAGTTGTGCTGGGAAATCAGGCGACAAGGACAGCCTGACTGACTCCCAGAGCTCTGCTGGTTTGTGACCTACACAGCCACAGCAGGAAATGCTCAAAGCCTTTGCTATCCTGGGTAACTAATTTCTTCTTCTTCCCAAGGTGGCAATGCCCAGAGGTTACCTGGTCCTGTGGTCCTGACAGAGGGGAGACCCACAGCCTTGAGGTGAGTAACATCAGCTTTGTGTTCTACAGTTTACAGAACATTACTTAAACACACCCACGCCTTTGACATGATCTGTGAAGTGGGTGTGCTAGCACTTCCCACTGACCTGCCCCCATCCTGCCACCCTGGCAAACAGAAGACTGGGTATTAAGTAAATGGACAGAGGGAGGAATTAGTCTAGGAAGCAGAGAAACTAATTCTCAAACCCAGGTTCTTGGATGCAGGTCCTTTTCTGGTCATATTCACATATATCCCACAAAATCTACTCAGTTGCTCTTGCCCTTCTCTGAGGGGTGACCAGCTTTTGTGGTATAGAGAAGTCTCCCTCCTCTTTCAATACCCCTCCCCCCCATTGAACACCTACTCAATTCTATCAGTATCTTTATGTGCTGGGGATGTCACAGTTAATGAACAGACACCAACAGATTGAGGATATTATTCTTTTCCACATATGCTTATCCACGTAGTGAACAGAGTGAGATGCTAAGACAGCGGAGCAGAAACATAAATCTGACCACATTAGTTAGCCTTCCACAAGCCATACACAAGCCTAAAGCCTCTTCCAGGTTCCCGTTGCTGGGAGGACCCAGTCCCAGCCCCATCTCCAGCTTACTCTCTTTCTTTAGTCTGAGAACACACCCTTCTTCATAGGGCTTGATCCTGACACACTCCACAGATCTAGGACCTACTCCATTCAAGCTTAAGGTTTCAGCTCCAAAGCCCCGATCACAACCGCATCTCCCCATGTTGGAGGTATTATTTGATAAATGGTCCTCTCATGAGGTGATATTTGATCAGTAATCATCTCATTGGAGGAGTTATTTAATCAGTGATAATTATCATAGGAAGGGACATTAGGTAGCGATCATCTCACAGGAGGGGTTTTGTGATCCACTGGAAGCATTATTTGATCTGTGATCATCTCTCCCGCCAGCTTAGGATTCCAGGGTGAGGAATTTATTGGATCCATTCACTAAGCCATAGTTGAGGTCTTGAGCCCTTGGGCCTGACCAGTGTTGGTCAAGTTTTGAGTCATTGTAGCATGAAATGTAGAGACTTAGGACATGGGAAGGGAGCACACTGCTGTGAAAGGGGCAGGGCAGGGCAAGTCATGATACCATGATGACCTCTGGTCTCCTAAAGACATGCTTTCCTGGTCTGGCGTCTTTAATCCCAGGAAGTCCCTTGAAACTGACTCTCTCTCTCTCTCTCTCTCTCTCTCTCTCTCTCTCTCTCTCTCTCCCCCTTCTTTTGATTTTGATTGTCTTGGATTATTTATTTCCTGTGTTTTCACGGTCGTAGTTAGCCTCCTTAGGATGGAGTTTACCTTCTAGCCCCTTCTGGAGGGCTGAATTTGTAGACAGATATTGCTTAAATTTGGTTTTTATCATGGAATGGCTTCTTTTCTCCATGTGTGGTAATTGAAAGGTTTACTACATTTAGTTGTCTGGACTGGCATCTGTGGTCTCTTAGAGTCTACAGCACATGTGTCCAGGTCCTTCTGGCTCGTAGAAGTCAGGTGTAATTCTAACAGGCCTGCCTTTATATGTTAGTTGGTCTTTGTCCCTTGTAGCTTTTAATGTCCTGTCTTTGTTCTATGTGTTTAGTGCTTGGATTATTAGATGCCAAGGGGACTTGCTTTTCTGGTCCAGTCTGCTCTGTATGCCTCTTGTAGCTTGATAGGCATCTCCTTCTTTCGGTTAGGGAGATTTTCTTCTATGATTTGGTGGAAGTATTTTCTGTGCCTGTGGCCTGGGTTTCTTATCCTTCCTCTACCCTTTCATTCTTAGGTTTGGACTTTTCATAGCGTCCCAGCTCTCCTGGATGTGTTGTGTCTGGAGAGTTGTAGATTTAGCATTTTCTTTGACTGATTTATCCACTTCTATCATGTCTACAATACGTGAGATTCTGCCATGTCTTGTGTTCCATTGGTGAAGTTTGCCTCTGTGGGTCCAGTTTGAGTTCCTGAATTTTTCATGAAATCCAGATTTCATTCTGTTCAGATTTTCTTTATTGATTCTACTTTTACTTTCAAGTCTAGAATGGTTGAATCAGTTCCTTCCACTGTTTTGTGTTTTCATGGATTTTTTAATGGGATTTGTTGGTTGCCTCTTTTAGGCCCTTTAGCATATTAATAAAGGCTGCTTTAAGGTCTTTTTCAGCTATGTTGGAACACTCAGGGCCTGCTGTGGTAGGTTGCTAGGCTCAAGTGGAGACACATTGTCCTGGCTGCTGTTGATTGTGTTTTTGTGCTGGTGTGTAGGCATCTGGGATTGGGAAGATTGTAACTCTGGGCGCTGATGTCTGGTCTTTGTTGAGTAGGTGTTTTGTTCCTTGGCTTCTCTTCCTTTCTGGTTCTTAGGAGAATGTGAGGGCTGTATGTTGCCTGTAGGAAAATCTTCTAGGGTTCTGATAGGTGTGGGCACTGGGGGTTCCAGGTAAAAGGTGTTTCTGGGCATTGGGACCTGAGACTTAAGAATGAGGAAGAGATAGAGTCAGTGGAAGGGTTTCATAAGAGGGAGGAAGCAGGGTATTTCCCCAGGATCTGCTTGGTTAGTTCCCTGGCCATGGGGGTAGAGAGTGAGGAGAGTACACAGTGGCAGATTGCTAAAGAGGTTGGGATGAGACTAGGGATTTGAAGGAAAGGTCAAGGCCTGCAGTTGGCCTACTTCCCTGGCTTGGGTGGCCTGTGAGATAGCAGAATGTACCTTCTGAGTGGGACCTGGGATAAAGCAACATGAGTCTGTGTGTGTGTGTGTGTGTGTGTGTGTGTGTGTGTGTGTGTGTGTGTATGTCAGGGGGAGTTATGAGTGTAATATCTGTATAGTCCATTGGAGATGGGGGTAGAGGGGAAGGGGAGGTCTCTGCATACAGTCTACTGCAAGCTAGGGAATGGCTGGGGACTGGATTTTGGCGACTGGATTTGGAGGAGCTAAGGGAAAGGTGGAAATCTGGTGTTAGCCTGCCTGTTTCCTGACCAGAGTGGCCTACGGGTTCCCAGCTAATGCCTGCTTCAGTTGGGGAGGGAGGTTAGGAGGAGAAGTGGGGTCCACTACAGATGGGGGATGAGGCTGGGAATGGGGGCGGGGCTGCTACAGGTGCTCTGCTGCAGAGCTGGGATGAGACTGTGATGAATGGAGAGAAAAGTGAAGATCTGCAGTCCAACTAGCTGCTTCAGCTGCCAGAATGGCTCGTGGGTTTCCAGGGTGGGCCAGCTGGAATTGGGGCCGGGGACAAAGCAAATGAGCGTGTGTGTGTGTGTGTGTGTGTGTGTGTGTGTGTGTGTGTGTGTGTATGTGTGTGTGTGGTGGGTGGAGTGAGAAGGGGAAAATCTGTGGGATCCACGGTTATCATTAGCAGTTTGTGTTTTTTTTTGGTGGTTTTCCCTTTATTCTGTATACTAACCTCTGTCTGAAGACCAGCTGGAAAAATTCCCCTCCTGTTTTGTAGACCGTCCATTCACTCTCCAGGACAGTTTATTTTTCTGTGCAGAAGCCTTTTGATTTAATGTCATCCCCTGTGTCAATTCTCGGGGGGCTGTTTCCTGTGCTTCTGGGATTCTATTCAGAAGGGAAAAAAAAAATCTTACCTAGATCCTGAAGTGCTTTCCCTACATGTTTCTCCAGCAGTTCCAGAATGTTGGGCTTTAAATTAAGATCTTTGACTCACTTGACATTTTACACAGGGTGAGAGATCCGGATCGAATGTCGTTCTTCTACAGGTAGATACCGAGTTTTGCCAGCACCACTCATGCTTTGAGACCTTTGTCAAAGATCCGGTGTCCATAGCTGTGTGGTTTTGTTTGTGGTCTCTGTTCTCCTCCATTGGTCTGCGTGTTTGGTTTTGTGCATCACCATGCTGTCTTTAAAGAGTAGTTCTATGGTATAGTGCTTGAGCCCAAGTGATGTGACCCTTTTAGCTGTGTTTTACTTAGGATTGCTTCGGCAACCTGTGTTCTTTTGTGTTTACATATGAATTTTATTTTGTTTATTTTGTTTTGTTTTGTTCTGTAAAGAACGTCGTTAGAATTCTGGTATGACTACATCAAACCTTTAGATTGTCTTGGGCAACAGTTGTTTTCACAATATTAATTCTGCTAGTGAAAGGTGTGGAATGTCTTTCCATCATCCAGTGTTTTCTTCAGTTCTGTTTCTCTCCGTGTCTTAAAGTTTTCATTATAGAGTCATTTACCTTCATGGTTTGACTTATTCCTAGATATTTTTGAAGCTGTCATGGATGGGATATTTTTCCTAATTTCTTCCTCAGTAAGTTCATTATTGGGGCATGCAATGGCTGTTGACTTTCCATGTGTTGATTTTGTATCCTACAACTTCCCCAAAAGTGTTTATCATAGCTCAGAGTTTTCTGTAGCACTCTGTGAGGCCTTTTAAGTGTATAATCATCTCATCTACAAATAAGAAAGCTTAACTTCTTCCCTTCCAATTCTTGTCCCATTTGTATCTTTCTCTTGTCTTACTGCTCTAGCTGAGGTTCAGTCTGCTGAGTAAGAAGGCAAAGAGTGAGCACCCTGTCTCCTGGACTGCAGTTAAGATGCTCTTTGTCTTGGCTCAGCATTAGTTTTGGCTACAGGTTTGTTGAATACAGACTTATTGCGCAGAGGTATGTCCCGGCCGGCTCTTCCTAGTTTCTTCAGGATTTTTATCAAGAATTTGTCCACTACCTTCTCTGTGTCCATCACTAACTCTTACTCACGTGAGGCATCTGGCAGGTGTGGGAACAGAGTTGGCCATATGGCAGCAAGTTCTCTTTACCCTTCGGTGGTGGTTGGTAGGTAATGGTACTAGTCTCTGTGGACCATGTATTCAATTTTAATTGGAAACCTAAAGATGATGCTCTCAAGGCCAAGAGCATGGCCTTCATGGTGAAAATTTCAGACATAAGCATTGGGGCTTGGAGGAAAACTTGGATTAACACTCCCAGCTCCCCTGTCTCTGTTTTCTCCAGCAGCAGTCCTCGGGGGACTTTGCACACTCATGATGCATGCACACTTCTTTCACAATAAAACTCTCCGAGAAAGCCCTTCTGCTACCACCCCTTTTCCCCCCCAAATAGCCTATTACTATTGAATCACTTAAAAAAATTATTTCAAGGAAAGAACAATTGCATCAGAATCCAGTGACCCTGATTTTTTTTGGAATTTCTCATAATTTCAAATGCTCAAAGGGAATTTCATAATTCAGAATTAATTGGACAATGAGTGAGAACAGGGGGCACATTTTGGTGTGTTGACTCATCAAGTTCAAACTTACTCCATCTCTGTTTCCCAGTGTGAATAATGACTCCATTATTTCAAGACAGGAGGAAAGTTGTGACTGCAACGTATCTCTAAAGCAAATAAAGAAAAATATCCTCCCTCTCCTTCACCAATGTTCTGAATAGAGCCACCAAATAATAGTAGTTTTATTTATTTTTAGAACACACATTCTCTAGGGCTCAATAAACTAAAGGATGAGCAAAATGCAAGTTAAAAGAAATAAACAGAGCTTTGCTATCTAATTCTGAAGTAAAGAGCTAGTCAAGGGAATGACAAAGACTATTTCTTTAAATGAAATTTAGAGAGAGCTTGGGAAGGGGCAAAAATGAAGAGGCGATGATGTGGCCTTGTCATGTTCTGCTTGCCTTCCATCACACCCAGTGCCGCAGAGAGTAACTGTCTGGGTGGGAAACGGGCATATTCCCTTGATCACTCTGAATATGACCCCTGACACCACACATCCTCTGCTACAATGACAAACTTCTGTGCCCTCCCTCTGGAAGTCTTTCTAATGGCATATGGTTCATTGGACAGAGAGCATTGGTGCTCAGTGTGGTTTCCCATCCAGCTCTCTTAGGGTGGGTCAGCAGTGCACCACAGGGTGATTGCTTTCAGCTTCACAACATTGAAGAGACAAATAGAGAAAGACAGAAAGACTGTGCTAGGGAAGGCCGGTTACACACACCCCTAGACCCAGGAGAAACAGGGCCAGTGCTCACCATGAGAGTCCTGGCTGCCAGAAGTCCCCGGAGCACTGGGAGCGGTCTTCATTGCCCCAGTGTTGGATTTTCTACCGAGATGTGCCTGAGCTCACGCATAGTCTTGCCATCCTTCCCAGTGGGGCAGATGAGGCATCCTACCGCCACAAAGCAAGAGGTTGAGTTGGGAAATGGGCCCCATGTCTAGCATGATCCTTAAAACACAGCCATTCTCCCAGCACTGCATTGATTGGATGAAGTGCAAAACCCCAGTCTGCCCCTTGCTCTGTTTTTTGTTTTTGTTTAGTTTTTAATTCGATGAAACCACTTCGGTTTTTTGAATTTCCATCCCCCTCTGTGAAAACTAGAATGCAGAGAATTGGTTGTGAGACGCGCACAACAGAGGAGTCCGGAATGGCTCTCAGCTTTGAATCTGTGCAACTAAGTGGCTGGTGGTCCTAAGGTGGGGTGGGGGTGGGGGAGAAGGGGAAACAGGTTAGGAGTAGTGAATGAGGAGTCTTGTTTCACACATTAGGTAATGTGTTGTTCTGTGTATTGCATGTGTATAAAGAGCTGAGCCAGACATTTGAAATGTCATAGAAGATTGAGGTTAGAATCAGCTTTTTGGTGTTTGCAGTTCTCTAACGCCAGAGCCGCCTCCCGTTTGCGTAGCTCCAGCCGGAGGAAAAGCGGGTAAGTAAGGAGATGTCCATACCAAGGCTCATACAAAGCAGACTGCCCTCAAATCCACAAATCCTCGGTGGTAAAGTACTCAGCAAACAACCGGCTGCAAGAGCGGCTCGCAAGAGTGCGCCCTCTACTGGAAAGGTGAAGAAACCTCATCGTTACAGGCCTGGTGCTGTGGCACTGGGTGAAATCAGACGCTATCAGAAGTCCGCTCATCTTCTGATTCACAAGCTCCCCTTCCAGCGTCTGGTGCGAGACATTGTTCAGGACTTCAGAACAGATCTGAGCTTCCAGAGTGCGGCTATTGGCGCTTTGCAAAAGGCAAGCGAGGTCTATCTGGTTGCCTTTTTGAAGATACCAACCTGTGTGCTATCCATGCCAGACATGTAACAACTATGCCAAAAGATATCCAGCTAACACAATGCTACGCGGAGAACGTGCTTAAGAGTCCACTATGAGGGGAAGCATTTCATTCTCAAAAAAATGTTTTACCTCTTCTTCCTGTTATGTTAGATATTTTCTTCCATGGGGTCAAAAGGTACCTAAGTATATGATTGCGAGAGGAAAAATAGGGGACAGAAATCAGGTATTGCCAATTTCTCCATTTTCATTTGTGTGTGAATTTTTTAAATATAAATGCAAGATATAAAGAATTAATGCAAGCAAATATTTCAGTGAATGCATTTCAACAGTTCAGCTTTATAACAATTATAAATAAACCTGTTAAACATTTCTGGACAATGCCAGCATTTGGAACTTAAAAAAACAAGTAAATTTCCTATTGGCGGCAACTAAATGGTGTTTGTAGCATTTTTATCATATAGTAGATTGCATCCATTCACTATACTTTCTGAGTTATCCTACATGCAAGTACATGTTTTTAATGTTGTCTGTTTTCTGTGTGGTTCCTGTGAGTTTGCTATTAAAATACATTAAACAAAAACAAAAACAAAAAAAGGAAGAAAGAAAGAAAAAGAAAGAAGGGAAGGAAGGAAGGAAGAGATTTCTTCAGTTATTAAGGGCCAAATTAGATAAAATACATTTACACTCCTAGGAATCTCTAAATGATTGTGTGAACTGGGTTCCTATATCAAATATATTCATTACTATTTTAGCAGATTCTTTTTCCATAATGTATCGATGCTCTCTTCAATAAATTTGATAATCTAAGACTTAATTATATGTATATACATATATACATATACATCTTAGAAATATTATTAAGAGGAAAGAGGACCATGTTTTATACTGGTAGTTTTATTTTCCCAGCATTGGTGGCGGCAGGGGTGGGGGCGGTGAGAAGTGCTGATATAGACAATGAAAGAACAAAATCTGGACACTAGAGGGTGCCATGAACATGTCAGAAGACCCCAAACTTAAAAGGTACCGCTCAGGGTCTCTCCTGCCTTCATCCTTCCCCTAATGCAGAAATCAAGGCTTCTGGATCTGTGAATAAAGGGTGAGCCCCACCCCCTCCAGGCCGCCGACACGTGATCACCCTTGCCAAGGATGCCTTCTTAAGGAGGGTCCCCAGCAGGCTGAGTGAACATGGGAGCAGAAAGGGGAAGTTAAGCAGGGGCAACACAAAGGAAAATGAGAAAGCAGGTGAAATAGAGGAGAGTGAACGGGAGGCACCTGTTACGGAGAGTGGGAGAATTCCAGAAAGCCAAGGCCAAGGGGGCCAGAGAGACGATTTTTACCGGACCCTCCATTTCCCAGGGTGCTCTGTACTTCCCTTGCTGCTGCAGTACAATTGCTTGCTCTAACAAAAACAGCTTAAGGGAACGTTCATTTTGGTGCTTGGCTCTAGGCTGGGGAGTCATGGTTTCAGGGCTCTGAAGCAGCTGATCACTTTACTGGGACTGTCGGAGCATTGTTGCATTGTCAGAAAGCGGAAGGAGGTGAGCATGCGTGCACGGCTCACTTTCTTCTTTTAGGGCAGTCCAGGATCTCTTCTTTCTTTCTTTTTTTTTTTTTTTTTTTTAAAGATTTATTTATTTATTATGTATACAGCATGTATGACTGCAGGTCAGAAGAGGGCACCAGATCTCATTACAGATGGTTGTGAGCCACCATGTGGTTGCTGGGAATTGAACTCAGGACCTCTGGAAGAGCAGGCAGTGCTCTTAACCTCTAAGCCATCTCTCCAGCCCCAGTCCAGGATCTCAATGTGTGGGTCTTTCCACCTCAGCTGACCTAACCACGGGAATCTTCCACAGGCATGCCCTGAGGCCTGTCTTCCAGCTGAGTCCATATCTCATTGGTTGGAATTTAAGATTAACCATCACATCCATGTGAAAAGTCAGATGTTCTCTACCCTATGTATCATCTTCACAGAGCATACAGTAGTAGTTCCTTCAGTGGTTTTCTCCTTGTATATCTACAATAAAGTTCAAATTAGGAATGATAAGGACATAATGGACAGGGAAGGGTTAAATGGGGTGGGACAGGGAGAACAGCATAGAAGAGGCAGTATGAAAAGGGGCAGCTAACACTAAGAACCTTTGAAAATGCTATATGGAAACATACAAGTGCAGAAGTTTCCTAAAATGCATGCATACTTAAGAGTGGTTTAAGTGGAGTTACCCTTTGATGTGACGGAACAGGTATCTCCCAACACCATAGGATGTCAAATAAAAAGCCAAGGGCCGGGTTTGGGTTACCCCCTTTCAAGTAGTTGGTTGGTAGAGTCCCCTAGTCCCCCCAAACCATTGTAGGCCATTGTTATTGCTCCTAGTTACTCTCCAGTGTTTAATGATAGGACCCTATTTCTGAAGACACCATATACTTGAGTCATAGGAGATGAAGAAATCAAGCTGGCACTGATGTAGAAGCTTCATCCCTATTGACCAGCTTTTATAGTGCTGGAAGGTTCTATATGTGCTATCAGGCGGGAAAAGTCATCAGTAGTTTCACCCAGCTGGGAGTCCTGTTCACTACAATGACTGGCCTGATATGCCCACTAGGGCAATAGTGGTGTGAAGGTTAGAGCAGTGACTCAACTGCTCTCTGGTTGGACTGAAAGCCCACTCCAGAAAGTGGAACTCAGGCCTGGTATCATTAACTGGGCCAAAAAAAAAAAAAAACAAAAAACAAAAACTTATGGTTGGCTAGGTCAGAGACCCCAGAGGAGAATCTATTATTCTGCTAGATGGCCATAGCAGTAAACTGCTCCTTCAGTTCTTATCCTTATATACTGATAAATTAGTGCTTCTCTAAATCCTCATCAAAGAAGCTTGCTTTTGCAGTGGATAGTGATTAATACAGAGACCTACAGCAGGTCAGCGTGTAGAGAAGAGAAGACAGTGGAGAGGTCAACTCTAAGACATCTATATCACACCTCCTCCTACCTAGCTTCAAGGATCATCATGGAAGAAGCTCTGGCAAGACTCTAAGAGCCAGAGGAAATAGACATCTCCAGTGAGACATTATTTGCTGAACATGACAGGGCACACATGAACTCACAGTGACTGCAACTGCATGCACATGACCTATGCCAGATCACGCCCGCCAAATCACAGCATGGATGGGAGAGTGCTGGGGATCAGCTCCAGGAGAGATCCGGACTTGAGGAGGGTGGATGTAGCAGGTGATAGAAAGAAGTTGCACCGGACAGCAGTTTGAATCTTTTTCTGAGCCTCTGCAAATATTTTATTTGTTACTGCACTCGGGAGGCAGTGTATGGGAGAGAATACATGTGTATGTATATCTCTCTTCCCAGGGCCACAGAGTTTATTTTTATATCTTACAGCAATGATTACATCAGTCTATATTTGCATTTCAAAAGATACCTAATATGTGACTATTTCCCCAACATGAATCAAAATATTCTTAGAAAGTCATAATCATAAAATTCAATGATTACAGTTCCTGGAGCAAGTAGACAAAGTTTAACTGGGAGCGGGGAGAGGAGAGGACTTTAATATTTCTTCATGGTCACTGTTGCCAGACAATTAGAATCTAAAAGGCTAATTCTTTACTTATAATAAGCAAAACAAAAATTCTTATTAAATTATATTATAATCTATTTTAACTCTTTACATATCCTAATTTATGTATCTATAAAATTTCTGCAACATTCCTCTTTCTTATTTTTATAATCTTCTAGCCGGGCGGTGGTGGCGCAGCTGGGCGGTGGTGGCGCATGCCGGGCGGTGGTGGCGCACGCCTTTAATCCCAGCACTCGGGAGGCAGAGCCAGGCGGATCTCTGTGAGTTCGAGGCCAGCCTGGGCTACCAAGTGAGTCCCAGGAGAGGCGCAAAGCTACACAGAGAAACCCTGTCTCAAAAAACCAAAAAAAAAAAAAAAAAAAAAAAAAACTTCTAATGATTAACTCATAATGTAAAATCATGTCCTTTTTCTTGATTCTTAGTTTTCAAATTTGCATTTTATATCTATGAAAGCATTAGTATCTTCACTACAAAATAAGCAGGAAATGTTCCCAAACTCATTGGTGGTTTTTTTTGTACTTTCCCAATCTTGGTCTTCATCTCCATCTCTGGGATCTAGTCAGAACATCCTGTTCAGCCATTTCATCAATATTAATATTTTCCAGTATGTAGGTTTTATATTACTTTTTCCCATAAACTTATTCATCTTATTTCTTTTCTCAGACCATCTCAGATCATCAATATTTTGAGGGCAAAGGGGAACAAGTCAGTGAATCCAGAAAGCACTATACAAATGATTTTATTTTTTTTTAAATAATAAAACTAAAGGAGGAAGTGGGGCTGTGTCCACCCAGCCAGAAACTGGAACTTTGTCACTCAGTTTCTTCAGCCAAACAACCGTCCTACAGCCTCGTTAGCTAAGTTATGAGACCTGGAACTTTGCCACGCAGTCTCCTTAGCCAAACAACAGTCCTACACAGCCTCCTTAGCCGAGTGGTGAGTGGCACCACCATCTCCCTCTTTCTTATTTTCAGTCGATCCACTTGAAATTCCATTGACAGTGTTCTGATGCCTCATGCTAGTTGTCATTAGATGACTAGAAAAAGAAAAACAATAAGTAAGAAAACAAAAATTATCAATCCCAAGTAATAAAAAATGGCCATACATTAGTGGAACTGTAGCTAGAGTTTTCCTGCCTGGCCCACAGTCAGGACAAATCTCTCTCACCTGCCAGTCCCACAGCCGTCAGACCCGACCAAGTAAACACAGAGACTTATATTGGTTACAAACTGTATGGCTGTGGCAGGCTTCTTGCTAACTGTTCTTACAGCTTCAATTAATTCATTTCCATTAATCTATACCTTGCCATGTGGTTCGTGGCTTACCGGCATCTTCACATGCTGTTTGTCATCTTGGCAGCTGGCAGTGTCTCTCTCACTCAGCCTTCCACTTCCCAGCTTTATTCTCCTCCTTGTCCTGCCTATACTTCCTGCCTGGCCACTGGCCAATCAGTGATTTATTTATTGACCAATCAGCAACACACTTGACATACAGACCATCCCACAGCAGGAACCTATATATTCCCTAATATATTCATTTTAAATGAACCTTTGTTAGTCTCAAAAATATGTAAAGAACCGGGCCAGGCGGTGGTGGCGCACGCCTTTAATCCCAGCACTCGGGAGGCAGAGCCAGGCGGATCTCTGTGAGTTCGAGGCCGGCCTGGGCTACCAAGTGAGTCCCAGGAAAGGCGCAAAGCTACACAGAGAAACCCTGTCTCGGAAAACCAAAAAAAAAAAAAAAAAAAAAAAAAAATATGTAAAGAACCAATGGATTTACTACGTAAAATTGCATAAGGAGCTTCCACATATGCAGTTATAGCTCTAGATATAATCCAATATTTATTCTTAGAGTGATAATAATAAAGAGTTACTTTGGCAGCTGCAGCAAATAAATGGAAAAGATCCTTTTGTAAATTATGCTCATGCACAGAAGTGGAAGAAGAATAAATGGGAGTTGCCCTGTCTGGAGAATACCAAGCAGCAAGTGGTTCTTCAGGAAACACATGTGGATTATACTGAAATAAATTCTCTTTTCTAATAAAAAACTATATAATCATAGCTAGGGCCTCTAACACCCCATTCAATCAATTGATTAGTATAAGCTGTAGTAGGATAACATTGCTTTTGAAAAACTGCAATCAAACTATAATGGATATCCACTATATGGATCAATATTATTCTAAACATCATCTAGTAAATAACATCTTTTGCAAGGAGGGAAATGGAAGGTAGAGGATAATCTTCTGGATAAAAATCATAAATTATTGGCCCCATAAATTTAAGACTCCATACATCTCGATAGCCAGGTTGTTCCTGAGATGGAGAATCAGCAACTAGTGTGCATTGACGTAAGAGAACACAACCCTTTTTTGAGAGACTTTTGTTAGTATGAAAAAAACAAATGGTAGGAATCTCTGAATAACCTTCATAATTGGCATCTTGACTTTTAAACAGTATGTAACTACTGTCATCACCTCCTATAAGCTGTGTATCATTTGTGGTTACCTTAATTGGTCCCTGTGCCCAGGAGGCAGGGTGAAAATATGGTGGTGGGTCAAGCAAATATGCCCAAAATGGCTCCGCTCCCACTAAACAAGGGAATCCAATAATAATTAAAAATAAAACTAACCGTACCCGTATAGTAAGCAAAGAGATCATAGCCAGGAAAAGATTAGCCGGATTTTTTTGAAAATTATTTTCTTCAAGAATTTGTTCAGCCAGACAACTAAGCTGTTTAATCTGACCCCATGTTGGCAAAAACTCTTGACGAGTAGATCTTGCAAAGCGGCCTTGCTCACGTCGCTTTGAGTGAAGACGAAGCCGAGCAAAAACAGGCAAAATATTTTCAACCATATCTGTAGAATCAGGCGTTTTTGATGGTGGCAGAACGGAAGTCGATTCTGAGTGGGAGAATCGCTCATATTCTCTTGTCATTTCGTTTTTCCAATATGGGTGCAGGACATGATATGACCGTCTCGGGGACCGGTCCACATGGCCTGACGAGGCGATCTGGGATCCCAATGGGCGATTCTGCATTCTGAGGAAAAACATAAGCATATCCCCTCCCAGAGTTTAAGAGAACACCTGATCCTTTCCACTCTGCTGCCTTTCCATCTTACCATAGGTCTTTGTTTTGGTTTATCCAGTTCCCAATGAAGAGACATTGGAGAAACTCCCTCTGGATTAAGATTAAGATGGTTAATTACGAAGAGAGCATGAGATAAAATATGATGAGGAGAAACATTTAAATTCTCCCTGCTGTAGTTTAATAATTTGATGAGTTTGTTCCATTATAGCTTGACCTTGAGGATTGTGTGGAATGCTATTAGCATGCTTAATATCAAACTTTTCATAAAATGAGGCAAAAGCCTTATTAGTATAAGCAGGAGCATTATCAGTTTTTAAATGTTTTGGAATTCCTATATATGAAAAGCAATAAAAAAGATGTTGAGAAACATCCTTAAAAGCTTCTCCTGTATGGGCAGAAGCAATAATAAGACGTGAAAAGGTATCTACATATATATGAACATAGGATAATTTTCCAAAAGTATTTACACGGGTCACATCTATTTGCCAAAGATGACTAGGTAATAATCCTCTGGGATTAACTCCCATTAATAAAGAAGGCACAAATCCAGGACAATGAAAGTATTGCTTAATGATCTGTCTAGCAGATTCTTGAGTTAGGCCAAATTGATGTCGGAGAGCCCGTGAATTTTGATGATGTAAAGCATGGCTCTCCATGGCCTCTTGTAAGGCAGACATTACTATAGATTGTGTATAAGAATCTGCCAAGTGATTTCCTTCTGTTAATGGACCAGGTAAAATAGTATGTGCTCTCAAATGTCCTATAAAATGGGGTTTTGTCCTATGAGTTAGAAGAGACTGTAATTTAAATAAGAAGGTAGAAATTGTTGTTTCTGGCATTCTTTCTGCCAATGATAGCCTTTTTGGCAACGAGGGCAGAGTGTGACTGGAACATTAACCATTCCCCAAGAAGATATCTTTGGACATGAAGGCATAGCCCTTGGGGCTGATAAATGACCACCATTAGTTGGACAAGTCCTACGAACATGACCCATTTGTCCACAAGTATAACATGGACCAAGATTGACAACTCCAATTGTTATGGTTATTAATGTAAGATTCTTTTTTTGGTATTTTTAATTGTGATTCAAGTGTAATCCATTCTCGTACCCCTAGCAACATAGGAAGGGTAACATCTTTTTCTTTTTGTAAACTAATCTTTTTTTTTCTAAGATTTATTTATTTATTATGTATACAGTGTTCTGCCTGCATGTGTGCCTGCACACCAGAAGAGAGCACCAGATCTCATTACAAGTGGTTGTGAGCCACCATATGGCTGCTGGGAATTGAACTCAGGACCTCTGGAAGAGCAGTCGCTGCTCTTAACCACTGAGCTATCTCTCTAGCCCACTAATCTGACTTTTAACTTCTTTATATTCTACTTTCCAAAGCAGAAGTTGTCCTCCTGACAAACATGATTTTGGCCACCTAATTCCAATCACTAGGAGTTAACCAATAAGTTCCTAAATTATCCACCAAAGTTAAAACATAAGGAACAGTGGGCCCATATGCTACAACGGCCTGTTTCAATTCTTTAATTAATTTATAAGGCCGAGGCTCCCACACAGGCATCTCTTCATCATTTGTATCAAAAATTACTGGTAACACCTAACTAAAGCTTCCCTGCTCCAGCAACTTTTCTAACTGCTGCAGCAAAACCTACAGGGCTCCTTGTCTATTTTTGGCCTCTTTTTAGGTGTCTTTTGAAAAGGAGGTGGCCAATCCTCCTTAACATTTTAAATTTCCTCTTCCTCTCCTTCGCTTTCTATTTGAAAAGACTCCTCATTCTCCTTATCTCTTCTCTGTCATTGTTAACTTCCTTTTCTAATGGATCTTTAAATAAAAGAGGAGTACTAGATTTATTTTGAGGCAAGGTTTCTGAAGATTTTTTTACATTTAGGTAAACCCCCAACTTCCATAGGCGCCAAAACCTGCTTCATTAATGACCAATAAGCTAAAGCGTTCACAGGCATGACTTGTGACCATTCATACCAAAATCTAATCTCCTACTTTATCCCAATTATCAATATCTAGGGAACCTTGATCAGGAAACCAAGGACTAATCTCATGCACCAACTGTAAAGATTCACAAACTTGTTTTTCATTGACTTTTATTCCTTTCTTTTTTTTCAAAGTATATTTTAAAATATCAAAAAAAGTCTCCTTTCCTTAGACTCCACCTGTCCCACTGTATTAATTTTTCTTTTCTCTATATACTCTCCCCAGCCCTATTCTCTGACCAGGGGATCTTTATTAATTCTTTCTTATTACCCACTACCACCCAGCCTTACTCTTTAACCAAGGGATCTGCAGCACACTAGTGGGATCCTTGCTACACTGGAAACACCTTATTAATACTTACCCTACTTCAAGTCTCCTGTTCAGGCACCACTTGTGTCGGGGACCAGCTCCAGTAAAGATCAGGACTTAAGAAGGATAGGCGTAGCAGGCGATAGAAAGAAGTTGCACCAGACAGCAGTTTGAATCTTTTTCTGAGCCTCTGCAAATATTTTATTTGTTACTGCGCCAGGAGGCAGTGTATGGGAGAGAATACATGTGTATCTCTCTCTTTCAAGGGCCACAGAGTTTATTTTTATATCTTACAACAATGATTACATCAGTCTATATTTGCATTTCAAAAAATATCTAATCAGTGACTATTTTCCCAACACGTATCAAAACATCCTTAAAAAGTCATAATCATAAAATTCAATAACCAAGTTCCTGGAGCAAGTAGACAAAGTTTAACTAGGCGGGGGAAGAGATTCCTTTAATATTTCTTCATGGTCACTGTTGCCAGACAATTAGAATCTAAAAGGCTAATTCTTAACTTACAAGAAGCAAAACAAAAATTCTTATTAAATTATATTATCTATTTTAAACCTTTATATATATGTATATATATCCTAATTTATATGTCTATATGATTTCTGCAACATTCCTCTTTCTTATTTTTATAATCTTCTAATGATTAACTCATAATATGAAATCATATCTTTTTTCTTGATTCTTAGTTTTCAAATTTGCATTTTATATCTATAAAAGCATTAGTATCTTCACTACAAAATAAGCAGGAAATGTTCCCAAACTCATTTGTGGGTTTCTTTGTACTTTCCCAATCTTCATCTCCATCTCTGGGATCTAGTCAGAACATCCTGTTCAGCCATTTCATCAATATTTTCCAATGTGTAGGTTTTATATTACTTTTTTCCATAAACTTATTCATCTTATTTCTTTTCTCAGACCATCTTAGATCATCAATATTTTGAGGGCAAAAGGAAACAAGTCAGTGAATCCAAAAACCACTATACAAATGATTTTATTTTTTAAGTAATAAAACTAAAGGAGGAAGTGGTGCTTTGTCTACCCAACCAGAAACTGGAACTTTGTCACCCGGTTTCTTTAGCCAAACAACAGTCAAACAGTCTCTTTAGCTAAGTTATGAGAACTGGAACTTTGTTATGCGGTCTCCTTAGCCAAAAAATAGTCATACAGTCTCTTTAGCTGAATAGTGAGTGGTGCCACCAGGGGAGGACCTCAGGAAGTTCCACCCCTACCTGAGAAGCTATTGGCAATTGGCGGCTTCCTGGGAGGGAGAGTCGTTTTCTTTAGGGATATGACTTCTTAGATCCTATACATACAGGCATATGAACTCTGTGTTTTTAAAAAGGAGAGAGAGAGAGAGAGAGAGAGAGAGAGAGAGAGAGAGAGAGAGAGAGAGAGAGAGACAGAGACAGAGAGACAGAGACAGAGAGACAGAGAGAGACAGAGAGACAGAGAGACAGAGAGACAGAGAGAGGACATGAAGTAAGGAGGGGAAAGTTTCAGGAGCACAAGAGAGGGATTACAGGTGGATTTGATCAAAACACACTACGTGCATGTATGAAGTTCTCTGTTAAACATTATAATTAAAAAAAGATCAAAAGCAAAACTAATAATGAAATAGAGCAATTATGATATAATTAAAACATATGACTTATTTATGGAGATTTATATTTGTATTTTCAGACCATAGTTGGTCAAGGTTAATTAAAACTATGGAAAACAAAACAGACCTTTATTCTCAGTAAGCCTTAACATAAGCATTTACCTTCTCTACATTTTACTGTTCAGAGTCCCAAATACATCATAAAACACAAATGTAGACTAGTACCACGTCATAAATACAATGATACATCTCAAACCAACGTGCTAGAATCTATGTTTGAATCTAAGACAAAATTACAGTAACTGAGTTCATGTTTACAATATTAAAAGGACTTAGGATTTATATTAGTTCTCCTAAGACTCTTTTAAAAATTAAAATGTTTTTCCACCATGCCAAAATATAGATGAAGAATATAAATTTTGGAATCACACAAATTTGAATTTCAATATTAGCTTTCCTTACTTGCTAATCCATGAACAATATTTCTAAGCCCTCTTCCCTCCTCATCTACAAAATAAAAATAACAACACTATGTCAGAGGGTTGTAAAGGATTCAAATAGCTAAAATGTTATTGGTAAGATTTTTAGTTTATTGTATCCTCCCAATAAGCAGTGTCCAATGCTCTGTCAAACGAAGGGTTAATACCCTTAACTGACAGGGGTTCTTATAAATGGAATTCACAGGGTATGCACAAATAACTTGCAAGAAAAGATAAATATATACAAATAAAATATAGTTCATAAATAAATGAAAAACTAAAGTCACAATAACAAGTATTTTCTTGCCTTTTAAAATTTCTCATTTCATTTAAATGCAGCCTTCCTTAGTAACTGTCTAAAGTAAGTACCTGAACATTAAAATGGACACTTTCTCAAGTATGGGACAATGGAGGCGTCATGGGGAAGTGTGTTATGAACTGCTGTCTTCTGTCTTATATATATTAGCATAACGTGTAGGGGTCTCTGCAAACACCAGGGCTGGCAGAGTAGTATCTGCCTGAGGCAAGAAGGAAATTCAGTTCAACACGACTCAATAGCCAGTGTTGGGTCAAACTTCTAGAATCTGACGCTGGGCATGTTTAGGCATATTTAAGCACAGCACAACTGTGGAAAAAAGTGTCCTGATGATAATTAACTCAATCCCATGTCTACAACAAAGCTGAGACATGTTTACATTGAAAATCTTTACAGAGTACATATGGCCTCTTCCATAAAGATGGGTTCTGTTGCCTGAGAAACAGTGCTCAGGATAAAGGTCTATGGAGGAAGAGTCTGGGATAAACATAATAGTCTGGTGGACTCAGGTGTGGCCTGGCCCTACAGATAGTGAAGATTACCAGGCTATTAACTACATCCATCCTCAGCTTTTCCGGGTGGAAAACAGGTATACATTGCTTTACTTTGAAGAGACAGCTCTGTGTGTTTAATATTCCTGGTTTTCCTAGTGCTTATCTGTAAGGTCAAGGACCTCACGCCCTCTACAATGATGAAGGCAAGGAGCACAGGGGAGTTGATGAGACAGGAGGTAGATATGTCCATAACTCTCTGTGTACACGCAGGAGATTCTCAAAGAAAATGGTTAAATAATAAAAATAAATGACAGTAAAGGATAACAAATAATCAAATAAGATTTCAAAGTCTACACTGATACAAGCCAACATGCAAATAAATAGGAGATAAAGGAAGGCTTCTCTTTACAAAAGAAAATCAACTAATAATAAATGTAGGAGGAATAACAGAACTAGAAAAACATCATCCATTTTCAGCCATCCCAGTAACAATTCTTCTAAGCAAGAATCATTGACACTAGTAGGGCCTTATATAGTTTCAATGTCTCTCCACAAGATACTAATTTTAGTTTCAAGAAGTCCCATTTATTAATTGTTTTTTTTTCAGTGTGCTACTGGTGTTATATTTAGGAAGTGATCTCTGGTGCCAATGCGTTCAAGACTACTTCCTACTTTCTCTTCTATCAGGTTCAGAGTAACTGGATTTATGACCTGCTCTGGTGATCGGATGGCCGAACACCCTGGCTGTCATGATAGAACTCTCATCCAGTGTCTGATGGAAGTGGATGCAGAGATCCACAGCTGAGCTCCGGGAGTCCAATTGGCAAGAGAGAGGAGAGATTGTATGAGGGAGAGATATCGAGACCATGATTAGAAAAAGTACAGGGACAAATAGCCAAACTATTTGGAAACACATGAACTGTGAACCAATGGCTGAGGAGTCCCCATGGAACTGGATCAGGCCCTCTGGATAAGTGAGACAGTTGATTAGCTTGAACTGTTTGGGAGGCCCCCAGGCAGTGGAGCCGGGACCTGTCCTTGGTGCATGGGGCCTATGCTGGGACACTTTAATCAGCCTTGGTGTAGGGAGGAGGAGGCTGGACCTGCCTCAGCTGAGTCTACCAGGCTGGGTTGACTCCCCTGGGGAGTCTTTGCCTTGGAGGAGGTGGGAATGGGGGATAAATTGGGGGGAGGGCTGGGAGGTGGGAGGAGGGAGGATGAGGGAATCCGTAGCTGATATGTGAAATTAAGTTAATTATAAAATAAAAATATTAAATAAAAAAGATACTAATTTTAAAAGGTAAAATGACAGCTTTATTTTACTGGGTAAACCTGGCAGGTGTATCATGTGAGCAAGTGTAGCCCTGCCAACAACGTGGCTGTGGACAGCCCTGGCCTCTGCTGTGATACACTGGGAACACAGTATCTGCTCCAGGAGCTCCAGCAAGTGGATCTGATGTCATCAGGCAAGCTCACAGGGCTCTGCAGAAGGACCTGCCTGCACTCCCAAGTGTCAAGGCCAAGAAATGCAGAGGAGGACTTGACAACTTCACTGGATTAAGGAAACTGGGAGAGAAGGATGATAAAGGTTTTTCTTTGGCTATGGGGAATGTCACTGGAGCATCTGGAGAAGTGTGAATAAGTCCTTTCAATTATATAATGGCACCCTAATAATGCTGCTTTCTGATTTTTATAATATTTTATTCTTTTGATTAGGAGGAGATATCTTTAGCATTCTTCTTTAAAGAATTGGGACTCTACAATCACTTAGGAGATGGAATGAAATTGGGCAATAGATATATCTCATGTTGACTATGAAAATCTAGAATCTAATTCCAAATGTGTTCCTCAGGATAGATCGGGGACTGCAGTCTGGGTTGTATCCTGCACTTAGCCTCCAGGCAGAACCTTCCCACGTTTTCCGTTACTCAGAAAAAGACGTTCTTCCTTTTCCTTCTTTTCTACATCTTGTTCTTTTGGATGTTGGCTGAGGCTGGGGCATGCTCTCACTGACACTCTGGGTCCTTTCACTCATTCTCTGAGAACCTCCCCCTAACTTTCGCCATGTGGCTGCTTCCGATATCCACTACTAAGGCTTCCTGCTTTCCTGGACCCTAATTTAAAAGGCCTAGCTCTTTCTTTTTAACCACCTAACCTGTTTTGTATCCCAGAGACTAAATTCCTTTACCTGTAACCCCACCAAAAACACGTTAACAGCATCAGCCTCCTCCAAAATTTCCAGTACCAAAGACTTTCCCAAAACTTGCTTATTGATGACATTGCCTCTGCAGCAAATGATGGTTACAAAAATGACGGTTACAGGCTCCTTCTCACATGCCTAGTAAAAACAAAATCAGAAAGGTTAACCATGGCCATGCCACTCCGTAAAGCCCCTCCATCTTGGTCAAACAACGACAGTGCCCCAAACTAGAATAATTTGGTTCCCAGAATTAAAGTAACTCAATTTTCCTCATTCTTGCCCTCCTCAACTGGCTGACCCCAGTTATGGCCAGGCACAAGAGAGGGTTATCCATCACCAACATTCTTTAACACTCGCTACTCCTAACAAAGGCCAGCTGCAGGCCAAGAAGGGGAATTTTCAGTCTCCCCCTTTCCCGCTTTTTCTACCCTGTAGCTACCCCAGCCTGTAAGTGGACAATGGGCTTTGGTTCTTGGACTAGAGACTGTCCCTGCACAGGTCCTTTCTCCACTAAGGCCTGTGTGGTTAAGTCATCCATTCCTTTGTCTTTCTTTCCTTCTTACCTCATACCTCTCACACTAAGCACATTGACAAAGCGGGACTCTAGCCGGCGGGAGGAGTTCTGGCAGCCCTACCAAGCCAGGTTCAGCCACCCATCCTCAGTTAGGCCAATGAGACTGCCACAGCGATGAAAAGCAAGGATGGGAGACTTACTCCAAGTGGTCCCATCAGCCAGAAGAGCAAAGAGGTCCGGCGCCATCACTCCCCACCCCAAGTTCATCTTTGGGGTCCTGAAATGAAGTTTAGGTTTAAATAGAAGACAAGAGCTATGCATAACTAAGCAGCCCTGGGCAAGGTGTGGTCCTGCACATCACCATTGTCTCTGCTCTAGGCTCTCCTGCAAAGTGGTCCTACAAGTGGTCAGAACTACACACTCATCTCAGGGCCGGAGACCCTAGCAGCAACTCCAACAGCCCTGCGATTTCTCCCAACTGGCCGGTATGTAACTCAAATTAACTGATATTGCTTACACTGTTGTCAGGGTTCTCTTACTTGAATCTTACACTGCTAAATACTGGGAGAGGTTTGAAATGCTTTGAAAGTGACAATTCTCATCTAAAGTTATTTTAAAAAAAAAATCCAGTAGACAGGTAGAGTGAGCTTGATCTGGCCGGAAAAAAAAAAAAAAAAGTGCTGTCTGCGGAGTGTGAAGTGACTAACAGGAAGCCGCCACACCCCACATCCGTCCCAGCCCTGTTGGGCTTTGTTCTCTGCATTTGCCCCTCCTCCCCTTCCTACTGCCATCTCCCACTGTCCCCTTGCATGTGTATTTACCTGCAGGGACAGCTCCTTCCCCGCCCCGCCCCGCCCCTTCTGCCACTCACAATCATGCCCTGGTTTCACAGGAGCAGGGTGTTGAAGGAGCTTTGTTAGAACGGACTGTGCTTCCAGGGCAAGGGCCTGCTCTCTGTGTGCTCCTGGGGGATGGGGTAGTGGAGATGGGGGAGAAGGAAAGACTGACTTTTCTCACCCACCTCCTCCGAGTGAGGGCAGAGGCTAGCTTTTCTTGGAAATGACTGCTTCTGGTGACTCTGGGGGCTTCTGATAAGTGATTCTGTGGGTGTCATCAGCTGTGGCCACTTGTACCAGCCACCCTTCACGTACCATTGGCCACACAACATGAGCAATCCTTTCCTGGACACTCGCCCTCCATCCTCTCAGCCCTGCCTCGGTTTGAGGCTCCAGTCCACCAGTTCCCTGTGCTGCCCTGGCTCCTGCCTCCATTCCTAAGGTAGACGTTTGGAGTGCCACTGCCTCATTTCTGGCTTCAGCCCTACTTTCCTGTCTCTAAAAGAGATGCACATGCATTCACAAGCAAGTCCCTGGCCAGTCCTGGAGCCTATGTTTCCTCTCTGGCTCTACCCAACACCACTTCCTGCAGGCCCCGGAAAGCTTGTGAAGCTCCATCAAAGCATGTCAGGATGTCTGTGGGGACACCACTGAGCTATGATCTTCTCTGGTGTCTTGTGCAGGATGCAAACCACTGAGACACAAAAGGATGCTTTTTTTTTTTTTGAAGTTTATATTTTACACATCTCACTGTGTCACAGGTCAACATGCTGCAACAGTGCCTCCCTTTCCTCAGGGATGGACTTTGACATTCCAGCAGCATCCCCCCACCCCCACCCCCTCATTGCCTTTTCTATGAGCTAGGCTGGGGTAGAAAACCATGCTGCCTCTTTCCCCATCCCATTCTTTCATCTAACACTTCAGCTCCACTTTGAAATGTTCACCAAAGAGCATGACTTCAGTCCCTTTCTGTTTCCTAGGCAACCAGAGTCCTCCCTGGAGGACCACAGGTGCATGTGATCTTTGACCTCTAGTTTTGCTTTTGTTCTTCGGAATATGAGAATTTATTACTGTGTTTCCATCATCAAAATTTATGATCTTTGTCTCCTTGCCCTTGTGCTGGGCCAAAAGAGACACATTGGCTACTTGAACAGCCTTAAAGAGGACTCCAGGAGTATCATTACCTATGGCGTGACCTTTTTGACCAAATCCAGCAACCAGAACATCATTGTTTTCCTCAGTGAAGTTCAAGCAGCTATCCTTGGGCACTGGTACTGTGATTTTCTTGCCATACTTGGTGAACTGCACCCTGACCCCCTTCCTGTTAGCAGAATTTGGATGTTTCGGTTTAATGCCTACGTGTTCAAGCACAGTTCCCTTTGCCTGGGAAGCACCTCCAACAGGATTGGTCTCCACGGCTGTGCCCCAATGGGCTTCCTTGTGTTGTGTGTCATGCCACTTCTGGGACTGTTGGTGACTGTGGAGCTTCATGGCGGTATGAAGACTGCGACGGTTGCCCATCCTGCCGGCACCCCAGGCCCAGGCGAAGGAGCTGACCCCTGGTTTTAATTACATGTTGTTAGCATGTAGCTCCCTCATGCAATAGCTGATTTCTCCTTCATTTCTGTTTAGAACCCTGACTCTTCTCAGGTCTCTCTTTCAGGACTCAAGGCTTCCAGAGCTTTCTTTGGACTTTCAACCCTATATTGGACCCCTGGAGATCTGCTAGTAAAGCATTGCTTCTGTCACTGCTTGCTTTTGGTAGAATCAGTGAACATCCAGTCAGGGATGAAGACGAAAGTATGGGTAGAGGAGGTTTACAGCAGCTGTCCTAATAAAACAATGAAAGCGCTAACAATCTATATGACCCCACATAAGTACCTGGTTGAATAAATAGTAGTGTATCCACTCAACGAAAAATTAGCTAGCTAATGCTTATAATTCTTGGTG